>NW_006399755.1:5990728-5998222 GCF_000299155.1 Elephantulus edwardii
AATTATTTGAGAAGCTCAACTCTATGAAGAAGAATGTGGCATCAGGATGAAGGGAGACTCATCAATAACCTGCATTATGCAGATGACACAATCTTGCTTGCTGGAAGTGAGGAGGACTTCAAGCATTTGTTGCAGAAGACCAAGGAATGTAGCCTTCGTTATGGATTGCATCTCAGTGTCAAGAAAAAAAAGATTCTTACAACTGGACTGATAGGCAACATTATGATGGATAGGGAGGAGCTTGAAATTGTCAATTGACTTGCTTGGATCCACAATTAACACCCTTGGTACTAGTAGTCAGGAAATAAGGAGATGCATTACACTGGGAAAATCTGCAGTTAGGAACCTCTCTAGGTCATTGAGGAGCAATGATGTCAGTTTGAGGACTAAGGTGCATCTTATTTAGGCCATTGTCTTTCTGATCACTTGCTATACATCTGAGAGCTGAACAATGAATAAGGACGATAGCTATGGTGTTGAGGAAGAGCACTGAACATCCCTGGATGGCCAAGAGAACAAACAGGTATGTCTTGGAGAGGGTGCAGCTGGAGTATTCTTTGGAGGCGTGAATGATGAGGCTTTGTCTCACATACTTTGGGCATATTTCTAGGAGGAACTATTCATTGGAGAAGGACATGATGCTGGGAAGGGTGGAGGGTCAGCAAAGGAGAGAAAAACGACCAAGTGGATTAACACAGTGACTTCCACAGTGGGATTTTGTGTGTCAGAAAGTGTGAGGATGGCACAGGATAGAATGGGGTTCAGATCATTTGTTCATAGTGTCTCTGAATCGTATTCGACTCAACAGCACTTAACAACAATAACAACAGTAATTTTGGGGGAGGTCTAGTGACATAATAGTAAAGAGCTAGACTGCCAACTCAAAGACTGGCACCATGAATTTGAACTCCTCAGGTGGTTCGAATCCACTGGCTGCTTCATGGGAGAAAGATGGACAATCTCTTCCCGTGCAATATGTTGTTAGATGTCATTGAGTTGAGTATGACTCATAGTGAATCTGTGAACAACAAATTTGAACGCTGTCTGATATTTTACCCTCCTCACAATCTCTCACACACTCAAGCTCATTGCTGCAGTTACTGTGTCATTCTGTCTGGAGGAAGGTCTTCCTCTCTTTGACCAACCCTCCACTTTTCCAAGCATGATTTCCCTCTTCAAGAAATAGCCTCTCCTAGCAACATGCCCAAAATATGTGAGATGAAGTTTTGCCTTACTATCTTTGCCTCCAAGAAGCACTCTGAGTACACCTTCTCCAAGACATATCTATTTATTCTTTTGTCAGTCCATGTGGTATTCAGTATTCTTTTTCAACACCACAGCTGAAAGGCATTCTTCTTCTGTCATTCTTATTCGTTGTGTAGCTCTCAGATGTATAACAAGTGATTGAAAAGACTATGGCCTGAATATATAAGGCATGCTTTAGTCCTCAACTGACATTGTTGTTCCTCAATAATTTGGAGAGGTCTCTGACTGCAGACTTTCCCAGTGAAGTATGTCTGCTGATCTCCTGACTGCTAGTACTAAGACTGTTGATTGTGGATCCAAGTAATATGAAGTCTTTGACAGTTTCTATCTTTTCTCCATCTATCATGACGTTGCCTGTTGGTCTAGTAGTGAGAATTTTTGTTTTCTTTATGTTGAGATATACTCCATTTTGAAGGCTACAGCCCTTGATCCCCTGTAAAATGGTTCAGGTCCTCCTCAGTTTCAGCAAGCAAGGTTGTGTCATCTGCATAATGTAGGTTGTTGATGAGTCTTCAATTCTGATGTCACATTCTTTATCATAGAGAGCATATTCTTCAAATGTTGATGCAGTATACATGACACCTATGAAAAAAGAACAACTATAATATAAATATCATAGTGGATGATTTTAACAAACAAATTAATTTTCTCACAATTTAGGAGGCTAGAAGTTCAAATTCTTGATGCCAGCTCTAGAAGGCTTTCATGGTTATCATTGATAAAAGGTCCTGTGGGCTTAGCATTCTTTAGACATTTCTACTGGTCTATCCCTCTCCTCTCCTCTCCTCTCCTCTCCTCTCCTCTCCTCTCCTCTCCTCTCCTCTCCTTTCCTCTTTTTTTTCTTTTCAACCATCGTCCTTCCTTCTCCAGTAGAGCCTCTGGTGGATTTAAAACATGTGCCTTCGAGATTGCAGAACAGCTTCTTGCCACTAGGCAACCAGAGCTCCCTTGCAGACTCTTGATGGTACTTGGGTCTGCCTCTCTGTATGTATGCCCACTTCTTTCTCCTTTTATATTTTATAAGATAAAAAGTGTCGCAAGTCACACCTTAAGTGAACTCTCATTACCAAGACCAGGACTGTGATGAAATAGAAGGGATTACATTCCCATCCTTAATCCTCTTTTAACTGATTGGCTTTTCAAATCATGGGAATCATCACATTACTGTCACATTATATCTAAAACACTGAGAATTATGACCCAGCCAAGCAAACAATTTTGGGTAGAATTCAGTTCAATTCATGCAGAGGCTTCCTTTAAGTTATTAATCTTTTTTTTAAAAAAAGACATGTATTAAGTGTCATGATCAGACTATTACATTTAGTAATCAACAGCATGGATGCAAAAAAAAGAAAATTCTCCATTTAAACCCTTGTTTTCAGAATGCTTTACACTTTCCACATAACAGAAACTAAAATAACCTGTTATACAATTAGTCACAAATACAGTCCTCAAGCCTTTTGCCTCTTCTGAGTATTATATAAAACATGTCTTCTTTGTAGCAGCTCAGCATGCAGATTGAATAGGTTTTGTTGTTGTTGTTCTTGTATACTGTACAGTCAGAAATGACCCATAGCTGACCGTCTGGTGGGTTTTCAAAGACAGTTAATCACATGGAAGGAGATTGCCCATCTTTCTCCTGCAGAGCTATTGGCCTCAAACTGCATGCCTTCAGGATTGCAGCACAACTTCTTTCCACTAGGCCACCAGAGCTCCCCAAATAGTTAGGGAGACAGGATTTAATAGGTATGTTGAATAGGTATGTAAATCAATGGGAGTTACTGTACAGTAAAGAGAGTTAAACGGAAGGCAACTGGGCAAGAATTGTACTCAATGATGTTTTCTTCGTGGGAGGGGATGGGGCAGAACAACCTGATGCGTTTCTTTCCCAACCATGTAGAGTTCCCTTGCTCTGTTCAAGACAATGGCTTCGTGGTCTAGATATGTGTTTCATATAGGCATAATTAAATGTTCTAGAATTTCCATTCTTCTTGAGGTTAGCCATAATTTGTTATGATTCACACAGTTAAATGTCTTTGCACAGTCAATAAAACACAAATAGTCATTCTTTTTATATTCTTTGCTTCCAGTCTAGATCCCTCTGACTTTAGTAATAATATCCCTCATGCCATGGCGATAGCACTGGCATCAATTTCCTAAACAGCATGCTTCTGGAAACATTGTGAACTTTGATAAATGGCAATGGCTGTGGAAGGACTTTCTTCATAGGGTCGCTATGAGTCATGCTCAACTCGATGGCAGTCAACACAACTGTATAATTTCCACATTCTGTTGGATCACCTTTTTTAGGAAAAGGAACAAATACGCATCTCTTCCAGTCAGTCAGCCAGACAACTGTACTCCATATATCCTGGCACAGACTGGTGAGCATGTCCAGGGCTACATTTGGAACATGTAATTAAAATCCCATTGATTCCTTGGGCCTTATTTTTTTGACAGTGCCTTCAATGCAACTTGAATAACTTCATCATGTGACTCTTTATTGTATGCTACTTCCTAAAATTTTTCAGTTTTGACCAATTCTTTTTTGTACAATGACTCCATGCATTCCCTCTACCTTCTTTTGATGCTTCCTGGATCATTTAATAATTTTGCCACAACATCTCTCAGTATTGTAAATTGAGACTTGAATTTGTTTTTCAGTTCTTTCAGTTTGAGAAATACTGAATGAGTTTTTCCATTTTTTATTCTACATCTTCAGCTTTTTGTACATTCCATTATAATACTTTGCTTTGTCTTCTTGAGCTGCTCTTTGACATTTGCTCAGCTCTTTTATTTTTGCATATTGTTTTTAAGTGCCCTTGAGTCAAAGACAACTCATAGAGACCCTAAGAATGAAAGACCTGAACACTTGTATAACTTTTATCATTTCTCCAAGTTCATAGAGTTTCTGGAGACAAGCTTTTTTGGAATGGATGTCTCTTCTGCTCCCAAGCTTATTTTAATCAGGAGCTCCACCAAACACTGTCCTCCATGGGTAAGCATTATCGCATTTGACACATCATTGTCAAAGGGTTTAGCATCACAGCAACCATTAGTTACCTCTGTACAGCAAATGTTTAACCAAAAACAAAACCTGGCCTGAGGGCCACAGATTAAAATCACCCACCTTTGGCTTGGCAGCATCACTCTGGATCCACTAGGTCAACCCGAGTTCTCTCTATGTATTTTGGCATATCTTCCCTTTATTTTAGGTTCTTACCACTCTAGTGCAATTTTCAGAATCTTTTTTGTCATGTATTTTGGTCTTTTCATTCTCCTCTGTCTTTGTAATGACCTTTTGCTCTCTTCCTGAGTTGTATTTCTGGTGTTATTCCACAGTCCATCTGATCGTCAATCCTAACTGTTCAAAGCCTCAAACCTGTTCTTAAGATGATTTTTTAAATTCAGGTGAGATAGACTAAAGGTTGTATTTTGGCTCTTGTGGACTTGCTTTCATTTTCTTCAGCTTCAGGTTGAACTTACACATGAGTAATTAATGATCTTTTCCACAGTCAGCACCTGGCCTGGTTTTGACTGCTGATAATGAGTTTCTCCAGTGATTCTTTACACAAATGTAGTCAGTCTGCTTCCTGTGTAGTCCATCAAGTGAAGTCCATGCATATAAACGCCACCTCTGTTTGTTAAAAGACATGTTTGCTATGACTAAATCATTAAATGTACAAAAGAGTGGGAGGAAATGACTTGCATAGTACTACTTTATGATTTGTGTATTTAAATACACGCTATTTGTCTGTCAGTTTACTGTAGTAGATTGCTAGCTGCTATGATGAGGGAGGCTTTTAAAACCAGCAAATCATGCATGTTAGACAGGTTTCAGTGTAGCTTCCAGATTAAGACAGACTAAGAAGGGTTGTCTGTTCACTTCTGAAATAACTGGTCTTTGAAAACCCTATGAAAAATTCAGAGGAACATTGTTAGGCATAATACTAGATATGGAAACTCAAGAGAGCAAGAAGTTTAAAATTACGAGAAATAGCTGTAAGCATCCTTTAATAATTGGAACACGGAATGTACTAAGTATAAATGTAGGAAAATTAGAAGTTATTAAAAAAATGAAATGGAACTTAGAAAGATTGACAGAGTAGGCACTAGTGAGCTGAGGATGGACTGGCATTTGTCACTTTGAATCAGACAATCATATACTCCATTACTCTGGGAAGGAAAAATTGAGAAAGAATGGTATTGTGTTCATAGTCAAAAGACCCTTTCCACATCTGTCTTGAAGTACAATGCTAGAGTGATAAAATACTATCCATAGCATGCAAGGAAAACCTATTAATGCAACTGTTACTCAAATATGCACACCAATAGCTAAAGCCAAAGAAGAGAAAATTGAGGAATTCTACCTATTTTGCAGTCTGGAATTGACCAAACACATAGTCATGATGCACTAATAATAATTGGTGACTGGAATGTAAAAATTGGAAACCAAGTAGAAGCATGGCTAGTTGGAAATTAAAGATTTGAAGAGAAAAATGAGGCTGTAGATCAAATGATTGGTGATTCTGATTTATAGTGGCCCTAGCATCCAAATTAAGATAGACTGGGCAGAAGGATTGACTATCCACTTACAAAAAACAACAACCAAAAAACCCCAGGCCTTTGAAAACCCTATGTACAATAGATCACACTTATCTTAGACTAGCAGAAATAGCACCAGAGCCTGAGCCTTCGAATTGAGAATAACAAAGGAGGAACAGTTGCAAACGAACTCTAGTGTTTGGAATGTGGAATGTGAGAAGTATGAATGTAGGAAAATTGGAAATTGTTAAAGAAGAACTGGAATGCATAAATATTGACAGACTAGGCATTGGCAAAATGAAATGGATTGGCTTGGGACATTTTGAATCAGACTGTGATTCAAAATATGATCATATGCTCTACTATGCTGAAAACTAAAAGATGAGGAAAAATGGGTCACAGTTTTAGTTAAAAAGATCATTTCTACATCCATCTTGAAACACAATGTTGAGAGCAACAGAATACCCATGTGCATACAAGGAATAGCTGTTAATACCACCATCATTCAAATTTACAAATTCAAATCAACAATCAGAGTTGAAGAGAAGGAAATAGAGAACTTCTACCAACTTTTGCAGCTGGAAATCAATTGAACATGCAACCAACATGCATTAATAATCCTAGGTAACTGGAATGCAAAAGTTGGAAACATGGAAGAAGTATTGGTAGCCAGAAAACATGAACTTAGTGACAGAAATTAAGCTAGAGATAGAATGATGGGATTCTGTACAACCATGATTTGTTCATTGCAGGTACCATTTTTAAAGAAACACAAATGGTGACTACACACATGTACTTCACTTGATGGTCTACACAGAAATCAAATTAATTACATCTGTGGAAAACATCATTGGAGACGCTCAATATCAGCTGTAAAAATAGGGGAAAGCCAGGTGCTGATTGGGAACAGACCATCAACAACTCATATTCAAGTTCAAACTGAAGCTAAAGAAAACGAATCAAATCCATAAGAACCGAAATTTGACCTTGAGTGTATCCCACCTGAATTAAAAAAAAACCATTTTAGGAACAGGATTGAGAGCTTGAACACTAATGAGCAAAGACCTACTGAGCTATGGCAAGGTATCGAGCATATCATCCATGAAGAATGTAAAAGGTCATTACGAAGAGAGAGGAAGAAGACCAAAATAAATGTCAGAAGAGACTCTAAATATTGCAGTAAATGCCAAGAAGCCAAATCAAAGAGACGAAATTAAGAAGTTAAAAACTGAACAGAAGATTTCAAAGGGCAGCTTGGGAAGACAAAGCAAAATATTATAATGAAATGTGCAAAGAACTAGAGTAAAAAAATCAAAAGGGTTGAACTTGTCTGGCATTTCTTTTTCTTTTTTTAATTAATTTTAATGAAAATTTACAGAGACGTAGGTTTCCAGTCATTCACTGTTGCACTTTTTCCCTGTTCACCCTCTTCCCTCAATTCACTTTTCTTCTTGATAAGTAAAAGAAAGCCTCTTTCGTTGCTATGCAATCCCTCCCCCCCAAGTCCACTGCACTGTGCAGCCTTCATTCTGGACTCCTGACATGACAATAATACCTAATCATACAGGTCCTTGGAGAGGGACATCATGCTTGATAGGGTGGAGCGCAGGAGGGGAAGACCCTCTATGAGGTGGATTGATTCAGTGACTGGGGTAATCGGGATGGGTGTGTCAGAGGCAATGC
>NW_006399755.1:5998972-5999709 GCF_000299155.1 Elephantulus edwardii
TGGAGTGAGATGAAATCTCATAGTTGTTTTGATTTACATCTCTCTTAGAGCTAGGCATTTTGAACATTTCTTCATGTGTTTGTTTGCCATCTGAAGTCTTCTTTGGTGAAGTGTCGTTTCATATCCTGTGCCCGTTTTTCAATTGGGTTATTTACCTTTATCTTGCGGTGCTCAACTATTTTATAAATTCTAGATATAAGTTCCTTGTCTGACATTTCTTAAGCTGAAAGAACTGAAGAACAGAAGCTTTGAGTTGCAATACTTAAGTATGCCAAGGGCAGAATATTGAATGATCCAGGAAGCATAAAAAAGAAGATGGAAGGCATACTCAGAGTCACTGTTCCAAAAAGCATAGCTGACACAGAAGAATTTAATGAAAAAACTTATGTTCAAGAGGAACTGATGATGAAGGAGGAAGTTCAAGCTGCTTTGAAAGACTTGGCAAAAAACAAGGCCCCAGGAATTGATAGAATGCCAGTTGATATTCTTCAACAAACAGATGCAGCCCTGGATGCACTCACTAGGCTGTGCCAAGCAATCTGGGGGACAACTTCCTGGCTAACGGACTGGAAGAGATCTTTATCTATTCCTATTTTTTATTTTTTAAAAAAGGTGATCCTAAAAAGAGAGAAAAGATGATCTGAAGAAATGTGAAAAGTATCAAACAGTATCACTAACAGGCTAGGAAGAAGGATTGGCCATCCACTTCTGAAATAGCAGGCCTCTGAAAACCCTAT
>NW_006399755.1:6002479-6003256 GCF_000299155.1 Elephantulus edwardii
CAGTCCTACTCAAGATTATGAAAAAAACAATTGGAACAGTACATATATAGAGAACTGCTAGATATACATGTTGAGTTTACAAGTTGCTGTGGCACTAGGGGTGTTATAGCTGATGTTAGATGGATCTTAGCTGAAAGCAGAGAGTGCCAGAGGAATGTCTGTCTGTTTCATTGGCTGTGCAAAGGCATTTGCCTGTGTAGATCACAACAATATGTTATTGTGTACCATCCACTTGAAACCAACCCATAGCTAACCCTTTGGTGAGTTTTCAGAGGCAGTTTGCACAGGAGGAGACTGCTCATCCTTCTTCTGAGAAGCAGCTGGTAGACTCAAACTGCATGCCTTTGGGATTGCAATGCAGCATTTTACCACTAGGCCACCAGAACTCCCTCATTATATAGATGTTGTTATGTACTGTTGAGTTGCCTGTGACTCATAGTGACCCTGTATACAACAGCTCTGAAGCCTGTCCTATTCTGATCAAATTTCATTGACCCCCAACACACCTACCCTGTTTCCCTAATTACTGTATCCATCCATCTGATCCAGAGTCTTCCTCACCTGTGCTGTCCCTCATCCCTTCCAAGCATAATGTCCTTCTTAAAGACTGGTCTCTCCTGACCACATGCCCTAAGTATGTGAAACCGAGCTTCAAAATTCTAGCCTACAAGGATAAACTTGGTTTCACCCTCTCCAGGCCTTTTTTGTTTTCTTGGTGGTCTGTGGTATATTCAAGACTCTTTTCCAGCACCACAACTCAAAGGCATCAATTCTTTT
>NW_006399755.1:6004401-6006518 GCF_000299155.1 Elephantulus edwardii
ACAATGAAGTGTTCTAGGATTCCCATTTTTCTCATGGTTAGTCACTATTTGTTGTGAGCCACACAGTCAAATGCCTTTCCATAGGTAGTCATTCCTCTGGTACTCTCTACTTTCTGCCAAGATTCATCTGACATCAGCAATAATGTCTCTAGTGTCATGGGTGTTTCTAAATCCAGCTTGTATTTCTGGTAGTTCTCTGTTGATGTACTGTTCCAGTCATTTTTGGATGATCTTCAGCAGGATTTTCCTTGTGTGTAATAACAGTGATACTGTTCTATAATTTCCACACTCTCAGATCACCTTTTTTTTTTTGTAATAAGAATAAATAGGGATCTTTTACAGTCAGTTGGCAAGGTAGTTTGTCCTCCAGATTTTTTGACACAATCTAATGAGGACATCCAGGGCAGCATCTCTTTGCTGAAATAAATCAATTGGTATTCCATCAATTCCTAGGGCCTTGTTTTTTTTGGCAAGTCTTTCAGAGGAGCCTACACTTCCTCCTTCAATCACTGTTGCCTCTTGAACATATGCTGTTTCATGAAATGCTTCTGTGTCAACCAATTCATTTTGGTTCAGTGACTCTGTGTGTTCCTTCCATCTTTAATGCTTCCTGGATCATTTACTATTCTAACCATAGCATTCTTAAGTATTATGACTCATGGCTTCAATTTGTTCTTTAGCTCCTTTAGCTTAAGGAATGCCAAGCGAGTTTGGCCCTTTTGCTTCCTGAGCTATCATTTGAAATCTTCTATCCAGCTCTTTAACTTCTTAATTTCTTCCTTTTGCTTTGGCTTCTTGGTGCTCTAGTGCAATATTCAGAGTCTCTTCTGACATTTATTTTGGTCTTGTCTTCTTCCTATGTCTTTGTAAAGACCCCTTGCATTCTTCATGAATTATATTCTTTTTTAAAAAAATTATTTAAATAAAATTTTTATTTTATGCTGGTTTACTTACAAAGTTTGTATACATTGTTTTTCACACCAGATCTTTCCCATTTCCTTTACCCTTCCCACCCTCTATCTATAAAATTGTGCAACTCTTTAATTAACCCACCCAGCCCCCATCACCCATCCTCACCCCTCTGCTCCCACCCTCCCCTTCTTGGATCTTCACACACTTCTACAATATTAGCCTTGTATAGTATTTGTCCTTATGGGACTGAGTTAGTTCACTTAGCATAATGTTCTCCAGTCCCTTCCAAGTTAGGTAGTAATTTACAAAATCATTGTTCCTGCAAGCTGCATAGTATTCCATAGTGTGAATGTACCATAATTACTCAATCCATCCAATTGTGGTTGGACATTTGCACTGTTTCCATGTTCTTGTGATGGTGAATAACGCTGCTATGAACATTGGTATACAAATCACCATTTGTGCTTCAGTTCTCATTTTCTCAGGGTGTATTCCAGGAAGTAGAATAGCTGGGCCATATGGAATTTCTATGTTAAGCATTTTTAGGAAATGCCAAACTTCCTTCCAGAATGGTTGTACTATTTTACAATCCCACCAACAATGTGTAAGAGTTCCTATCTCCTCACAATGATGATATTCTTGATATCCTTCCACAGCTCATCTGGTCTTTGTTCATTAGTGTTTAAGGTCTCACATCTGTTCCTGAGTTGGTTTATAAATTAAAGTGGGATAGACTCAAAATAAAATTTTGATTGCTTTGGGTATGATTTAACCTTCTTTAGCTTTAATTTGGACTTGCATATGAGTAGTTGATAGTCTATTCCACAGTCAGTTCCCGGCTTAGTTTTGACTGCTGGTACTGAACTTCTCCAGTGATTCCTTTCACAGATGTAATAGATCCGATACCTATGTGTACCATAAGGTGAAATTCATGTATATAGCCTATGTTTACATTTCTTATAAAAGATATTTTCTTTTTTTAAGTGGTAAGGAGGAAATTAAAAAGAGTTTTGGCCTAATGGTTTCAATTTTCTTTATGAAATAGGAAGCTAGGTCATCTGCTGAGTCAGTGAGAGTAAGTCATGAAATGAAAATTTAAAGAAAAGTGACACTTTAGAATAGTCACTGACAAAACAACTGTGTGATATCATTTCACCCCAGTCAGAACAGCAAAATTTAACAGAACAGCAAACAACAAATGCTGG
>NW_006399755.1:6008056-6009331 GCF_000299155.1 Elephantulus edwardii
TTAATTTTTGACTCATGTACTTTTAACTTGTTAGTTAAATTTGTGTCTTCTAGGCTACAACAGTTCCATGATACATCTTCAGGGATATGAACATGTATGGCTAAGCACAACTGATAACAGTGCATCTCAATTCCAAAATAAATCTCCACAATAGTCTATGTGTTTCCTATTGCCAAAGGTGCCCTTTAGAGTAGTGAGAGAAGATTTTCACCCTGAAACCTACAGCGTCCCTTTTCAGCAGGAAGTAGCTAACAGAATACACTGTCCCCTTTTCCTTATGAATCAGGGTGAAGTCTCTCTCAGGGAGGAGTGATAGAGAAAGGCAAAGGACACACACTGACAAAGGAGATGAATCAGAACTGCTTTTGACAAGCACTGTGGCAATGGAACAATTAAAACAGACTTTCAAGGGGAATAAAAAGAGGAAAGA
Source organism: Elephantulus edwardii (assembly GCF_000299155.1). Taxonomy (NCBI): domain Eukaryota; kingdom Metazoa; phylum Chordata; class Mammalia; order Macroscelidea; family Macroscelididae; genus Elephantulus; species Elephantulus edwardii. The sequence continues at coordinate 6,008,487 of NW_006399755.1, forward strand.
ACTGGGGAGGGGGGAATAGAGAAAATAGTGTAACAATGAATGAATGAAAATCCAAAATCTCTGTAAATGTTCATTAAAACTAATAACATTTAATAAGAAAAAAAGAAAAAGAATTGATGACAGTGAAAAATTTCAGGAAGTACTATAAGAGCAAGAACTATAGTAATAAAGAAAGAAGGTGAAGCTGCACTGAAGACACTGGCAAAAAATAAGGCTCCAAGAGTTGAAGGGATGTAATTGATGTGTTTCAACTTACAGATGCAGCCCTGGATGTGCTCAGCAACCTATACCAGGAAATTTGGAGGACAGCTGTCCAGCCAACTGATGGAAATGGATTCATATTTGTTCCCATTCCCAAGAAAGGTGTTTAACAGAATATTGATATTATTGAACAATATCAATAGTATCACATGCAATCAAAATACTGTTGAAAACCATGCAAAAATGGCTAGAACAGTACATGCGCAAGAAACTGCCAGAAATTCAAGTCATGGTACCAGGGTTATATCATTGCTGATGCCAGATGGATCCTGGCTGAAGGTAAAGAATACAAGAAAAATGTCTATTTATACTTTTTGGCTATGCAAGGCATAAAATTTTGTGAATCATAACAAGTTATGGCTAATATTGAAAACTATTGAAACCTAGAAGACTTAATTGTGCTCATGCAAAATCTGTACCTAGACCTAAGCTGTTGTGTGAATGGAGCAAGGGAGTACTACATGGTTTAAAATTAAGAAAGGCATGTATCAGGGTTATATTGTGGGAGGATGTCAAAGGTATCATCCAGGAAGAGTGCAAACAGTCATTACAAAGACAGAAGAGGAAGAAAAGACCAAAATGGA
>NW_006399755.1:6010871-6021124 GCF_000299155.1 Elephantulus edwardii
AAGCTACTCCTTGGAGGCAAGGATTCTGGGGCTTCGTCTGACATACTTTGGACATGTTGCCAGGAGGGACAGGTCGTTGGAGAGGGACATCATGCTTGGGAGGGAAGGTGGAGGGACAGCACAAGAGGGGAAGACCCTCTGTGAGATGGATTGATTCGGTGACTGGGGTAATCTGGATGGGTGTGTCAGAGACAGTGCGGTTGGTGCAGGATAGAGCAGTTTTTAGCGCTGTTGTGCATAGGGTTGCTATGAGTCGCAAACGACTGGACGGCACATAACAACAACAGCAGCAGCATCTGTGAAAAGAATGTGGCATCAGGACCATAGGAAGACTTATCAATAACCTTTGTTATGTAGATGATACAGACTTGCTTTCCAAAAGTGGGGAGGTCTTAAAACACTTGTTGCAGAAAATCAAAGAATGCACTTTCAATATAGATTGCATCTTCATGTCAAGAAAACAAAAATTCTTACTACTGGACCGATAGACGACATCATGATAAATGGAGAAAAGATTGAAGTTGTCAACAATTTCATCTTACTTGGAACCACAATTAACACTTGTGGTACTAGCAGTTAGGAGTTTAGGAGATGTATTGCACTGAGAAAGTGTACAATAAGGGACCTCTCCAAAATTGTTTAGGAGCAATGATGTCACTCTGAAGACTAAAGTACACCTAATTTAGGAATGGTCTTTTCAATCACTTGCTATATTGTTTAGAGCTGGACAATGAATGAAGATGACAGAAGAAGAATCAATGCATTTTACTTGTGGTGTTGGAGAAGAGTTCTGAATATCTCATGGGCTACCAAAAGAGAAAACAAGTATGTCTTGGACAAAGTACAGCCAGAGTGAACCTTAGAGGCAAAGATGATTAAGTTGTGTCACATACTTTAGGCTTGATACTAGGATAGACTATTCCTTGGAGAGGAATATCATGCTTGGAAGGGTGGATGGATGACAAAAAAAAGAGCCCTCAGCCAGAGGTTTGGAGGCAGTCATTCTGGCAATAGCCTTGAGTGTGTCAGAAAATATGGGGGTGCCACAGGATAGGACAGGGTTTAGATCTGTTATTCATAGGGTCGCTATGAACATAATTGACTCAATAGCACCTAACAACAATAACAGGGAAAGAAGTGGGACTGAAAGTAAAAGCAAAAGCTAAAATCAAGGCTACTTATCACCACATTAACAAAGCAAATAAGAAGAATCACATGATCCTAGCAATTGATGCAGAAAAGGCTTTTGACAAAATCTAACACCGTTTCTTGATTAAAACACGCAGCAAAATAGGAATGGAAGGGAATTTCCTCAACATAGTAAAATATATATATATATGCAAAACCAAGGGCCAGTATCATTCTCAATAGAAAGAGACTAAAACCATTCTTCCAAACAGGGACCAGACAAAGACATCCATTTTTACCATTGTTTCTGGTGAAACATTCTTCTAGGTCATATAGTCCTGGTGTGTCCATTTGCCATACAGAGGTAACTTGTGTTCGCTCTGAAGCTGAACACTGTGACACTGACATGTCAAGTGCAATAATGGTTACCCGTGGTGGACAGTGTTTGGTGATGCTCCCCGGTTAAAACAAGGTTGGAAGCAGGAGTGGCATCCACTTCCATAAATAGCTTGCCTCAGGGAAACCCTAAGAACCTGGAGAAAGGATGAAAGTCACCCAAGTGTTGAGGACTTTCATTCATAGAGTCACTATGAATCGCCTATGACTCGATGGCACTTAACAACAACAACATTCAATATTGTATTAGTAGTACTTGCTAGGATAATATGACAAGAGAAGGAGATAAAAAGCATTCAGATCAGCTAAGAGGTGCTTAATCTGTTGCTAGATCATATAATAGTGTACACAGAAAACCCCAAGGACTGACAAAAAACCCTTAGAGCTAATGGACCAGTTTAATAGGGTGGCAGGATACAAAAGCAATATAAAAAAGTCACTGAGATTCATCTACAGTAACAAAGAAAACAGAAAAAATTGATAAAGCAATACCATTTACAGTAGTCAACCACAAAGAGAGATATGTAGGAATAAACCTAACTAGAGAAACAAATGACTTTTATGACAAAAACTATATAACACTTCTGTGAGAAACAGGAAAAGACCTAAATAAGTGGGAAAATGTTCCCTGTTCATGGATAGGAAGACTCAATAGAGTGAAAATGACAGTTCTACCAAAAGCAATCTATATGTTTAATGCAATCCCGAAACAGATACCCAATTGATTCTTCAAGGAGATTGAAAAGGCACTTGTCAAGTTTAACTGAAGAGGAAAGAGACCCTGAATAAGCAAAGCACTTCTGAAAAACAAGAATGAAGTAGGAGTCATAGAACTCCCTGTTCTCAAAATCTACCACCACACAGCTGTAACAATGAAACCGCATGGTACTGGTACAATGACAGACATATAGATCAATTTAACAGATTTGAGAACCCAGAAGTGGACCCATCTACCTATGGTCAACTGATATTTGACAAGGAAACAAAACCTAACAAATGGTGCTAGCAAAACTAGACTACTACACGCAGAAAGCTGAAACGGGATCCACATCTCACACTATACAAAAAATCAACTCACAGTGAATCGGAGACATGGGAGTAAAGTCCCAAACCATAAAGATCATAAGAGAAGGCCTATTGTTAGTGTTGTTGTTGTGTGCCAGTCAGAACTGTCCCATAGCTGACCCTCTGGTGGGTTTTCAGAGGTAGTTAATTGCACAGGTGGAAATTGCCCATCCTTCTCCCATGGAGCAGCTTGTGGCCTTGAACCACATGCCTTCAGGATTGTAGCACGGCTTCTTTCCACTAGGCCACCAGAGCTATCCTGTAGTATAAAGAGGCTGCCAGATACAGCCAGAAATGAGTGATCAGGAGAGGGTAAAATTGATGAATGGGAACTTCTAAAGATTAAATCCCTGTGTGCATCAGAAACTTTTTCCAATAGGGTGAACATAAATCCTACTTTTTCTTTTTCCTACAGGGAAAAAGAACTAAGCACTTATTTCACATTTAAGCTTCACCAGCCTTAACAAAGTGGGTCCTACCATTATGACAGATTAATAAGATTAAGAAGTTACCTAATTTTTTTGGAGCAAGAGTTTAAACCCAAGAGCTAAGAGAAAATTTATGTCTTTGTTTGCATATATTTGTTAAATTTTCTAGTTTATTTTTGTGTGCCATTCATAGATTTATAACTGACCCTCCAGCAGGTTTTCAGAAACTGTATAAACTGCATGAAAGGAGATTGCCCAACTTTCTTCCATGAATCACATGCCTTTTGATTGACATTGTTGTTGTTATATGCTGTCGAGTTGCCTGCGACTCGTAGTGACTCTGAAGCCTGCCCTGTACTGAGCCAGTTTCACTGACTGTGTCACACCTACACCCATTGTCCTAGTTATTGTATCAATCCATCTCATCTGGGGTCTTCCTCTCCTGCGCTGTCCCTTCCAAGCATGATGTCCTTCTCTGAGGATCAGTCTTTCTTGGCTGCTTGCCAAAAGTATGTGAGGTGAAGCTTCAAAATCCTAGACTCCAAGGAGAAACTTGGTTTCACCCTCTCTAAGACAGATGCGTTTGTTTTCTTGACAGTCCATGACATGTTCAATATACTTCTCCAGCATCACAATTCAAAGGCATCAATTCTTCTGTCAGCCATAATGAATTTTGGCTAACCTTGAGGAAAATGGGAATCCCAGAATACTTGCTTATGTAAAACCTATACATGGACCAGGAAGCAGGCCTCACAACAGATCAGGGAAACACTGCATGGTTCAAAATCAGGAAAGGAATGCACCAGGGACACATCCTGTCTCCATACCTTTTCGATTTATATGCAGAACAGATCATCCAGGAAGCAGGGCTTTATGAGGAGGAATGTGCTTTCAGGATTGGAGGAATGCTCATCAACAACCTATGTTATACAGATGATACAACCTTGCTTGAGACTGAAGAAAACCTGAAGTGCTTGCTGTAGTCTTCAGTATGGATTGAAGCACATCAAGAAAACAAAGATTCTCACCACTGGGCCAATTGGCAGCACTATGATAGATGGAAGAGAGATTAAAGTTGTTCATAGTTAGAACTTGCTGAACTCTGCAGTCAACACTCTTAACCCTAAAGATGAATTGGGAAAAATTGCTATCAGGGACCTCTCTAGAGTGCTGAAAAGCAGTGTTGTCAGTCTAGAAACTAAGGTGCACCTAATCCAGGCCAGGGTCTCCATAATTACTTCTTATGCATCAGAGAGCTGTACAATGACTAAGGATGATAGAAGAAGAATTGATTCCTTCTAATTGTACTGGATAAGAGTCTTGAACATGCCATGGACTGCCAAGAAAACAAATAGGTCTGTCTTAGAAAGGGTGAAACCAAGTTTCTCCTTGGAGGCTAGGATTTTGAAGCTCCGTCTCACATACTTGAGATACTGTCCCTTGGAGAAGGACATCAGTCTTGGAGGAAGGAGGGACAGCTCAGGAGAGAAAAACCCCAGATAAGATGGATAGAGTAACTGGGGCAATGAGAGTTGGTGTGTTGAAATTAGTGAGATGGGCTCAGGATAGGGCAGGGTTCAGAGCTGCTATACATAGAGTATGAGTCACAGGCAACTCAGTGGCACGTAGCAACAACAACTGATGCATTTGAAAAGATCATGGCCTGGATCAGAAGCACCTTAGTCTCTAGAGTGACATAATTTCTTCTCACTACTCTAGAACGGTCCTGACAGCAGATTTACCTAATGCAGTTCTTCTTTTGATTTTCTGACCACTGGTGTTAAGAGAGTTGATTGTAGAGCCTAGCAATCTGTAACTGTTAACAACCTCAATCTCTTCTTCATCCATCATGGTTCTGTATATTGTTGTTAGGTACTGTCGAGTACAATTCATAACAAACCTGTGAACAACAGACTTGAACAGTACCATCTCCTGCGTCATCCTCATTATCTTTGACACACTCAAGACCATTGCTGCAGTCACTCCATCTCATTGAGGATCTTCCCTTCCTTTGCTGATCCTCCATCTTCCAAGCATGGTGTCTCTTTCCGTGAATAGTCTGTAAGGTCTGTGCCCAAAGTATGAGAGACATTTGATTTCTATTTCTTTTGAAATATTATCTTTTTATTGTGATTTGGGTGAAAGTTTAGAAGGGAAATTGGTTTTGCTTTCAACAATTGATACACATTTTGCTTTGTGCCATTGATTTCAAATCCTAAAATTTAATAGCACTGTTTCTACTTCTTTATTACATTTACCATTTCCCTTTGTCTTTCTTACCTTCCGACCTTTGTACTTGGAAAAATGTCTGATTTTGAATGGTTGACTTTTCTAATGAATGCATATGTCCATCCTGTCTACCTTTTGGCTAAAAGTTGAGCCATTGGAGATGAGTTCATTTTAAGCTTGAAAGATACTTAAGAGTCATAGCCTTAATGTCTCTCCAGTCTCAGTCAGACCAATCAGCCTGGTCTTTTCATGATTTGAGGTTTTGTTCTACATTTTCCACTAACTCTATCCATGACCTCCTATTCTGATCCCTTTTAGAGTGGTAAGTTGTATTTTAATGTTGTGACTTTCATTTGTTTCTCTCCCAATGGACACTATAAAAGAATCATATTTTTATACGGCAGTTTTGTTTTATACTGAGCTTTCTTAACTACATTCCTCAGCATATTTTCCCCCAAAGGTATTTGGCACTAACTTGTATAGTTTTATAAAATAATTTTAACATGAGTAATTAACAATTTAGCACTAGTTCACAAAGTGATTTAAAACATCTGCTTTATTACATAATAGTTGTGTTTTTATTAATACCTTCCAGGTCAAATAAAAAGGACTCAGTGTCAGTGCTGAACTAAACTACTTATATTGGATAGCTACCATTTTCAAATTCAGAGCAGGACACACTTCAAAGAATTTGTGAAAGTTTTGGAAAGAAAAATAATTTTATGGATGTTAGAAAAATGAAGAGTTTCAGTCCAAAATATGAAACAAAGGGAAGAATTGACAACAAAAAGTTTTCTTTTTAAATATTTTAAAAATAATTTTATAAGGTAAACAAAAGTGTCAGAGAAATTATAGAAACATGTATTTACAGAAGATACACAAGAGGAAAGCTCAGTTCTACTTTGATTGCAAAAATTATATTGTTGAGAATTGTAAGAAGTTTGAGGAAACACAAAGATACCAGATTATAAATTAATTTTAAATTACTCTAAGAAAAGAAGGCAATTGAGAAGAACTGTTTTAACTTACTTTAATGAATATTAACAAAATGATGTTAAAAACAGGATTGGTTAATGAACTTTTAAAAGCTAATAGGAATAAAAGACTTAATAAGAACCTCAGTAGTAAATTTCAACTCTCTACAGAACAATGATTCAAACAACTAAAAAATGAAAATAAATATTATGCTTTTATTAAATCTCTAACATTTTTTAAACTCAAAGATCATGTATCAGTTTCAAAATCTGAAAACCATATGATCTATTTAAATATTTTCCTATTAAGTAGGAAATTCACAATTTTTTTATTTAAAGTATGTCATAGAAGATTATGGTCTATAGACTGCTTGATAAACAGTAGAAACACTTGGTATGTACTCTCAGGAAAATAATTTAGTAAAATTTACCCAAAGGGGGAAGGTAAAAATTCTGTGACCTTCCTAACATCTGATAAACTAAAATTAACACAAGGTTCAGTAGACAGCAAGTTACAATAAATGTAGATTAGATTGTAATGGAGCATGTATAGACAAAGTAACTTGGGCAATCTTTGAAATAAAGTGTTGGGGATTGTTATTAATTTCATTTTTCCCATTCATAAACTTTTATTCCATTTATGTCAATTTAATATGTGTTCTTAACAATTATACGTAGATTTTTCATGAAAATTTTGTAAAACAAACAAAGCTAGCTATCATCACAAGTTATTTCTCTATTAACTATTTTTATAGCACATTCATGTTGTTGCTATTGTGTCATAGACTCATATATAAACCCATAGCTGACCCTCTACCTCAGGCAGGTTTTCAGAGGCAGTAAATCACACAGGAGGAGATTTCCCATCATGTCGGGGAAGTGATTTTAAAAAGTTCACAAAAGTGAAAAGCCTAAAAATATTTAAATCCATGTGTATTACTGCTTTACTGCTGTGCTTCCCATATACTCTGTAATGGCTATCACGCCATCCATTTTTATGGCAACTTTTTTTTATGCTTTTAAATTGTGATTTGTTTGTTTGGAATTTTTTTGGTTGTGTGTGTGGTGGTTGTGTTTTTTTTTTCTTTGCTTGTACAATGGTACCTAAGTTGCCTAAAGCAATTTGTAAATACAAATAAAATGAGTGTAGCAAAAATAATGAAAGCAAACAGCAGGTAAGTTTATAAATAATGGATGTGAATCCTTTCTCCACTTCTCCAGAGTAAATTGGGTCACAGTTTTGTCTAAAGGAACACTTAGACAGCTGTAGCTAAAGATGTACACATTGAGATTCTGAATTCCATAGATACACATGATTCAACATGTAATATCCACAGGATATATATATCTACTTTGCTTTGTAAGTGCTCCAAGTCCTAAGATACCCACAAGAACTGCTCCTGTAACTAAAACCAATTATCTCTTTAGTTCCACCTGGACAGACTGATACGTAGGCAGTTTTTTTTGCTTAGACATAGAAAAAGTTTTAACACTGGGCCATGTAAAACCACAATATACCAAAAATACTATGTAAACATGTATGACTAGAATCCCTGTCAGTCTGCCACCACCCATACTGGACACAGACTATTCAAAAATGGATAAAAATGAGTACTGGTACGAAAGGCTAAACTGGCCTGGCAGGCTGAACATTATGATGATATGGCAGTTGGCGTGAAGTCTGTAACTGAGCGAGGAGCAGAATTTTTCAGTGAGGAGGAATCTTCTCTCAGAGCATATAAAAATTTTGCAGGAGCTCTTAGGTAATCTTGGAAGATCATCTTAAGTATTGCACAAAGGACAGAAAGTGCTGAGAAAAACAGCACATGGCTTGAAAATACAGAGAGAAAATCGAGACAGAGCTAAGAGAGATGTAGAGAGTTATTGTCTTTCCAGAAAAATTCTTCATCTCCATTGCTTCACAAGCACACAGCAAAGTCTTCTACTTGAAAATGAAAGACAACTACTACCATTATTTGGCTTAGGTTGCTGCTGGTGATGACAAAAAAGAGACTGGATCAGTCAAAACAAGCATACCAAGAAGCTTTTAAAAACAGCAAAAATTAAATGTAACCAACACTTCCTATCAGATTGGGTCTGGCCCTTAACTTTTCTTTGTTCAATAATGAAAGAAGGCCTGCTCTCTTGCAAAGACAGATTTTGCTGAAGTTGTTGCTGAACTCAATACATTAAGTGAAGAATCATACAAAGATAGCATGCTAGTAACAGTCACTGAGAGACAGCTTGACATTGTGGACATTGGATACCCAAAGAGATAAAGCAAAAACAAGAAAAGGAGGGGAAGATTACACTAGCTTTCCAATTTCGTGCTACGTCATTCTAAAATTTACACAGTAGACCATTTGTTACCCATGCCTTCCCACAGTTTTTTCTTAATGACTTATGATAGGTTTATGTTACTTCTATTTTAAATTGTATATTTCCTATGTTGTTTTTATGTTTAATATTAGGGGAGTAGAGCTAATTAACATTTAGCGAGTTAATCTATTTTCATCCTGAGATGCCCAATATGGGGATATATTTAATAAATTTTTAAAAACAAATATAGCTTCAGAATTTACTCTGATAAGGTATGTCCATTCACAATGACACTCCCAAGAGGCAAAGAGTGTGAGACTTAAATATGACCATATGATGGAATCTTTAGAAAATTTTTAGATTTTTTTTACCTAGGTCTCAAAAATGCCTTTTAAGATGCTAAAATCTAATGGTAGTATCATAAAATAAGTTGTATACAGAATGTTTAAATAGCAAGAATGAATCATAAATGATAGAAGTGATGAATGTAAAATATTCTGAAAACAGAGGCAAGATTTCCATCTTTATGTATAATCTATAATCACTGTACTTTAGCTGCACAATGATACATTGTTTCCCCTAAAGAAAGTAGTTAACTTTCCTCTAATCCTTTTTATTTAGTTGTTTTGGTTGCTCTTGGGTGTTAGAAAACTGGCATCTTATTGTCTGAATATTAATTTTCTACCAATAATCATAATCTGATATGTACACCATATGCATTTATGAAACACCAATTTTTCAATGGGATATATAAAATAGAAAAAAATCTGCTAACATATTTCTAAATCTTTAAGAATTTTTGGTAAACCTACAACCAGGAAAGAATAAAATAGATGAATGGGACCTTCTAAGAATCAATTCCCTATACACATCAAAAAACTTCTCCAATAGGGTTAAAAGGAAAGCCGCAGACTGGGGAAGAATATTTGATAATGACATATCTAATAAGGGACGTATATCTAGAATTTATAGAATACTCGAGCACCACAGCAAGATAAAGGTAAACAACCCAATTGAAAACTGGGCACAGGATATGAACAGACACCTCCCCAAAGAAGACATTCAGATGGGAAACAAACACATGAAGAAATATTCAAAATCCCTAGCTCTAAGAGAGATGCAAATAAAAAAAACTAAGAGATATCATCTCACCCTAGTAAGAATAGCAAAATTTAACAGAGCAGCAAACAACAAATGCTGGTAAGGTTGTGGAGAAACTGAAACCCTTATTCACTGTTGGTGGGATTGTAAAATTGTGCAACAACTATGGGAGACAATATAGCTCTTTCTCAAAAAGTTGGAAATAGAAATACCATTTGACCTAGCAATTCCACTATGGGGAATAGGCCCAAAAGAAACCAGAACTGCCAACAAGCAGATATATGTGAACCCATGTTTTATTGCTACATTGTTCACAATAGCAAAGGGAGGGTAACAACCCAAGTGCCCATCAACAAACATGGATAAAAGCTGTGGTATATTCACACAATGGAATACTATGCAGCACTGAAAAATAAGAAACTCATGAAATAGTATACAGAATGGGTGACCCTAGAGGACATTATGCTGAATGAAATATCTGTTACAAAAGGACAAATACTCATAATGCTAAAAACAGGACTGACATGGGGGTTGGGGAGAAACTAAGAAAAGAGGGGATAAATAATGGTCACTCCATTGAAACAGATGAGGGCAGGAACTGCTTAAAAGGAAT
>NW_006399755.1:6022321-6024574 GCF_000299155.1 Elephantulus edwardii
TTTTTATATGAATGTGAAAATTGGCCAAAAAATAAGAATGAATGAAGAAGAAGAATGAGTTCAAATTGTGGATTTAGGGAAGAATATTGAATATACCACAGAGTGCCAAAAGAAAAACACATTTATCTTGGAAGAACAGAAGCCAGAGTATTCCTTAGAAACAAGGATGCTAAGTTTTCCTACCATGTATTTTGAGCATGTTATCAGGAATGGTCAATCCTTGGAAATAGAAATTGTGCTTGGAAAAGTAGGTCAGTGAAAGAAAGGAAGACTCAAAATAATAAAATAATAAATTAACACAGCGGCTGATATAATGGTCTTGAATAAATCAGATTGTTAGGATGTGACAGGATTGGTAAGAATTTAATTCTTTCATACATTGGATCACTATGAATTGGAGTGTCTTAATAGCCATGTTTTTTTTCCCTGCTATGTATTTGAGAGTTAGAAATGAATAAGGATTATAGGAAAACAATCAATGCCTTTGAGTTGTGGGTTGGAGAAGAGTAGTGAATACCCATGGACTGCCAAAGACCAAACAGCTATGTCTTGGAGAAGGTACAACCAGGATGCTTCATGGAGGAAAAGATGGCAAATCTTCATCTCACATACTATGGGCATATTGTTAGCATAGGCTATGCCTTGGAAAGGGACACCATGTTTGGAGAGGTTGAGAGTTAGTGACGGAGAGAAAGATCGCCGTGAGATGGATTGGTGCAGTGACTGTGGCAATGATCTCAAGTGTGTTGGGGATGATAAGGATAGTGCAGTATAGAACAGTGTTCAGATCTCGTGTTCATAGGGTTGTTATGAATTGTATGTGACTTGACATCTAACAACAACAACATCAATATAAATCCATATTTATTATATGAAGTTTTATTCTTAATATGGTGGATTGTCAAATTGGTACAATTTTAGAAAAAAATTTTGGAAAATATTTTGCCATCTCAGGTGTCCATAGAGTTGACTATAAGACATGATCACCTTATAAGTAACAGAATGGAACTTTGTCATACTTAAAATAACTGCTGTTTATCCCATTATTGTAACTAACATTGAGGGCCTCCCTGTTTTTGCTGACCTTCTGCTTTACCAGGCATAATACCCTTCCCCAGAAATTTTCCATAACACCTTACGGCATGTCCACAGCATGTGAGATGAAGTCTCACCATCATTGCTTCAAAGGAGCATTCTTACTGTTCTTCCTCCAAGAAACATTTGTTCATTCTTCTTTTATTTGTTGTTGGGAGAGTCAAAATGTTATAATTCAGATTAATAACAGAATACAGTCAAAAGAACTTCCAAAATGTGCATGGATGAACTACAGCCTTGAGCCTCACGGCATTGCCAAGTTCTCAGTCCTGCCAATATTGGCTTCCTCCTCCCCAAAGTCCCATCTCACATCAGTCTCCAGTTCAGCTGCCATGCCAAACCATGTCCTACATTTCACCAGAAGTCACTCTTCTGATGCAGGCAGATCTTTCTTGTTCATTCGTCTGCCAGTCCATGCTGTATTATGTATTCTTCACCACCACCACAATTGCAGTGTATCAGTTTTCTTTGAATATTCCTTATTTATTATCCAGGTTTCACATGAATTAAAACAACCCAGCAAACTTTGTGTTCCTAAAATGCACATTCTTTCAAAAACAGAGTCATAGCTTAAGTTAGGCATACCTCAGTCATCAAATGACATATTTTCTTTTAAAAAATGTAAAGAGTCCTTTGAAATGAATATATTGAATATATCATTTAATTTCTTGGCTGCTTCCTCCATCGATATTGATTCAGTGATTGCTGAGTAAATTGAATTAAATACTTGACAACATTAATTCCTTCTCTGTTTATCATAAAATTGTGTGCTCAGTTGTATTTTCATTTTCTTCATGTGCAAGTTCAAACTGAGATTGAAGAAAATTTAAACAAGTTCATGAGAACCAAAATATGATCTTGATCTGCTCCACCTGAATTTAGATAACATCTTAAGAATGGGTCTGATCCAAGCCATGGTCATTTCAATCACTTGCTATGCATGAGTGTAATAATGAAAGAACTTTTTTTCAAAAGAAAAAAGTGAACTGGGGCGGGGGGAGCAGGGAGGAAAATGTGCAACAATGAATGAATGGAAATCAAAGTTCTTTATAAGCTTTCATTAAAATATTTTTTAAAGCAAAAGAAAAAACAAACAAACAAAAAAAGAATGGGTGTGAAGCATTGAACACCAATGATTGAAGTCCAGAGGAATTCTGG
>NW_006399755.1:6025404-6028379 GCF_000299155.1 Elephantulus edwardii
CTGCTGATGCCAAGAATGTTTATTGTAGAGTTAATCAAGCTGTAAGTGTTAACAACCTCAATCTCTGCTCCATCCATCATGGTGCTTCCAACTGTCACAGTGGTGAGAATCTCTGTTTACTTGATGTTGAGCTTCAATCCATATTGAGGACTACAGTCCTTGACCTTCTTCAGCAAGTGCTTCAGGTCCTCCTCAGTTTAAGCAAGCAAGCTTTGTTGTTGATGAGTCTTCCTCCAATTTTAATGCCACATTCCTCCTCATAAAGTCCAACCTCCTGAATGATCTGTTCTGCATATAGATTGAAAAGGTATGGAGACAGGACACATCCCTGAATCACTTCCTTCCTGATTTTGAACCATGCAGTATATCCCTGCTCTTTTCTGAAGTCTGCTTCCTGGTCCAAAAGACACATTGAAAATTGCACTAGAGCATTAAAAAGCCAAAACAAAGGGAAACTATGCTGAAGTAAAAGAACTGAATAGAAAATTTCAAAGAGCAGCTTGAGAAGACAAAGCAAATAATTATAATGGAATTTTAAGAGAGCTGTAACTGGAGTATAAAAGGGAAGAACTTACTTGGCATTTCTCAAGCTGAAAACAAAAACAAAGTCTTGAGTTGCAATACATAGGGAAGCGATGGGCAAAATCTTGAATGACTCAGGTTGTATAAAAAAAAGATGGAGGGGATACATAGAGTCACTGGACCAAAAATAATTGGCTGATAAGGAAATATTTCAGGAAGTACTACATGAACAAAAGTCAATGATAATGAAAGAAGAAGTTCAAGTTGCACTAAAGGCATAAAAAATAAGACCTCCAGAATCAATGGGATACTATTTGACACACGTCACTATTTGATACAGAGGCAGTCCTGGATGCATTGCCCACCACTCTATGCCAGAAAATTTGGAGGACAGGACGGCTGTCTGGCTGACTGACTGGAAGAGATCCATTATTTGTTTCCATTTCTGAGAAAGGTGATCCAACTGAATGTGGATATTATTGAGCAATATCATTAATATCACATGCAATCAAAATACTGATAAAGCTCTTTAAAAAAAATCATCAGAACAGTGCATAAAGAATTACCTGAAGTTCAAGCTGGCCTTAGGAGAAGCCATGGTGCCAGGGATATCATTGTTAATAATCAGATGGATTCTGACTGAAAGCAAAGAATACCAGAAAAATGTCTGTTTGCTCTTTATTGATTATGCAAAGGCATTTGACTGCGTGGATCATAATACACTATGGTTAACATTGAGAAGAATAGGCACCCCAGCATACTTAATTGTGCTTGTGAGAAACCTAGATCAAGAGGCTGTTAAGAGAAAAGAGATATTACATGGTTTAAAATTTAAAAAGGTGCACGTCAGGATTGCATCCTCTTTCCATCCTATTCAATCTGTGTATTGAGCAAATTATTCAAAAACTCTATGAAGAATAATGTGACATCAGGATCAGAGAAAGACTGATCAGTAACCTACATTATGCAGATGACACAAATTTGCTTCCTGGACGTGAGGAGGTCTTGAAACACTTGCTGCAGAAGATCAAAGAATACAGCTTTCAATATGGATTGTATCTCAATATAAAGAAAGCAAAAATTCTCAGCACTGAGAGGCAACTTCCTGATAGATGGAAAGAAGACTGAAACTGCCACCAACTTCATCTTACTTAGATTCACAACCAACACCCTCAATACCAGCAGTTAGGAGACATAATGCACTAGGAAAGTATAAAGTCAGGGACCTTGCCAAATTATTGAGGAGCAGTGATGTCAGTTGAGGACTATGGTGGACCTGATTCAGGCCATTCTTTTCTGTCACTTGCTTTGCATCTGAAAGCTAAATGAGGAGTAAGGATGACTGAACAGTTGATACCTTTGAATTGTTTTGTTGGAGAGGAGTATGGAATATCCCACAGAATGCCAGAAGAACAAATATTTATGTCTTGAAGAAGGTGCAGCCAGAGTGCTCTTTGGAGGCAAAGGTGATAAATATTTGTCTGACATATTTTGGACGTGTTGATTGTTGCTGTTGTTGTGTACCATCAAGTTGAAACTGACCCATGGAGATGACTCTTCTATGGTTTTTCAGAAGCAGTTAATCGCATGGGAGGAGATTGCCCATATTTCTCCCTTGGAGTGGCCCGTAGACTAGAAATGCGTGCCTTAGGGATTGCAGCACAGCTTCCCTAGGAGAGTCTAATTTTTAGAGAGGGCATTATGCTTGGAAAGATGGAGGATTGGCGAAAGAGAGGAAGACCTTCAACTAGATGGATTGACACAATAACTGTAGCAATGGGATTGAGTTTGTTGAGATTATGAGGATGGCACAGGGTAGGACAGAGTTCCCATATCTTGTTCATAGGGTCACTATGAGTCATACTCAACTTAATGGTACCTAACGAAACAACAACACATGTTTCTTAGAGTTGATGTAAAGTTTATTTGTCCAATTCTCATATCAGAGTAATATCAGTTTCATAAGACAAATTGGTGTGTATTCTCTTACCTTTAAATTTGGTAAATATTTCTGTAGAACTGGTAGGTTTTCCCATTATATGCATGCTAGAATTCACCAATGATGTTACTGGGCAAGAAGTTTTCTCTGTAGGAAAGATTTTAACTAAAAGTTCCATTTTGTAATAACATTGGTCTATTTATATTATCTTGTTTTTGTTCAAATCCACTCGATGGGAGAAAGATAGGTTCTCTCCTTCTGTACAATTTATGGCACCTGAACAATCGCTGAAGGTCAGCTATTAGTTGGTTCTGACTTGATGGCACAATAACAACAACATTTGATTTTTAGAGAACTCTGGTGAATTGCACTGCTAATTCAAAGATGGTACCTTCCTGACAGTTTGAATCCACCAGCAGCTTTGCAGAAGAAAAATGGGCAGTCTCTTCCCCTGCGATTTATAGCTTCAGAAAACCCACTGGAGGGTCAACTATTAGTCACATCTAAATCAGTG
>NW_006399755.1:6029988-6033904 GCF_000299155.1 Elephantulus edwardii
TATGGTGAATAATGTTGCTATGAACTTGGTGTACAAGTCTCCATTTGTTCCTCAGTTCTCATTTTCTTAGGGTATATTCCAAGCAGTAGAATATCTGGGTCATATGGAATTTCTGTGTTCAGCTTTTTGAGGAAATGCCAAACTGCCTTCCAAAAGTGGTTGTATCATTTTATAATACCACCAAGAATGTATAAGGGATTCTCTCTCTCCATATCCTCTCCAATATTTATTACTTTCTGCCCTGCTGAACTTTGCCATTTGTTAATGGAGTGAGATGGTATCTCATTATGGTTCTGATTTGCATCTCTCTTAGTGTCAGTTATTTTGAGCATTTCTTCATGTTTCTGTTTGCCATCTGAATGTCCTCCTCTGTGAAGTCTTTCCTTGTCTTTTGCCCATTTTGAATATGGTTATCAGTCTTTTTCTTCTGGTGGCCCTGTAGGAGTCTCTAAACTTTCATGATGAGACCCTTGACTGAGATAGTGTTGCCAAATGTTTGTTCCAAGTCAGTAGGTTTTCTTTTTACTCTTTTGGAAAAGTTTTTGATGAGCACAGAGATTGAATCTTTGGAAGGTCCCATTCATCAATTTTATCCTTTTCAGATTGTATATTTCTGGCTGTATTTGATTGTCCTTTTATACCATAGACTAGGCAGTCTAAGCTTGGTTCCAGTTTGTCTCTTATGAGCTTTATAGTTTTGGGCTTTATTCTGAGGTCTCTGATCCACTTTGAGCTGATTTTTGTGTATGGGAGATGTGGATAGTGTTACAGCTTTCTGCAGGTAGCAATCCATTTCCACCAGCACCATTTGTTGAAGAGGTTGTCATTTACCCATATGATAGGTTTTATTTCCTTGTCGAATATCAATTGACCATAGAGTAGATGGGTTCATTTCTGGGTTCTCAGTTCTGTTTCACTGGTGCCTGTCATTGTACCAGTACCATGCTATTTTGGTTACGACTCTGTGTAGTAGATTTTGAGGTCTGGCAGTGCCATGCCTCCCACTTCATTTTTTCTTTTTCAGAAGTGCTTTGCTTATTCTGGGTCTCTTTCTTCTCCAAATAAACTTGACAATTTTCCTTTAATTCTCCTTGAACAATGAATTAGGTATCTGTATAGGGATTGCATTGAACATGTAGATTGCTTTTGGTAGGATTGTTATTTTCTTTTTGGGGTCTAGTCTACTTGGTGTTTGCTGAGTTTTCTGAATGCAGATTACCTCGTTCTTCATAATACCTAGAAAGTTTTCTTTTAGTACCTCTTCCACAATTTTCTTAGTGATTTCCTTAGTCCTCTCATACTCTGAAATTCCAATCATATATATATTATTCCTGTTTATGTCATCCCATGTGATTCTAAGTTTATGACAATAGGCTCTGACTTTTTTTGTCTAGTAATGTTTCCATTGAGGTTCTTGTTTTCCAGCCCTCTGACTTTGTGCTCTACCTCTTCTATTTTATGTCCTTCCAGTGTGTTGGACACTTCTGCCATTTCAGTCTTAATGCTCTGGATTACATTTTCATGCCATAGTACTGTTTTGGCAGTATCCTCACTATCTTGTGATGATTTTTTAAGTTCTTGTATCTCTTTTCTATAGTTTCAATTCTTTCTCCCTGCCCCCTTTTTTTTTAATTTTCTTCCGTGTTTGTGCAAGTTCCCCTCATCAATATACTTATTCTGGCTCCATGTCTCTGGAGCATTTGCTTTCTTGTTTTCCATTGCTTCTTCCATAATTTGCACCTTCTTCCTTAGCTGTTCAAATAACTATTCATCAATATTTTTTTTTCTGTTTCTCCACCTTGAGGTTATTCCCTTTATTTGTGGATTTCATTGTTTCTTCCATCATTTGTACTTTTATTCATAGCTGATTGAAGATCTCCATATCAACATAAATCATCTACCTTCTTAACTCTGAGGTATTCATGAGGTCTCTGTTATTCTCTACTTTTTGGGGGGAGAAGGCTTAAATATTTTTTTTCACAGTGTTTGAAGCTGCCTGTTGTCTTGACATTATGTGAAGTTTTTCTTGATAAGTGTTAGTTCATTTCTGTTGTGTCTGTGAAAGTTGTTAGTCTTTCTTGCTATTATAATGTTACTAATTAGTTGCCAAGTTAAAATGTGGTGAGCTACTCACTCCACTGTAAGTCCTTTTGGGGGAAATTTGCCTTTCCTAAAGACCTTGAGGTTCTTTCTGTTCTGCACTGCATCTTTGTAGGAATCTTTACTTGAAGTAGTCCCCTGACACCAAATTTATAGGCCTCCCTCATGTATGAAGTGGCTTAGTGGTATGAGATCAGGTGCCCTGCTCAAGCAGTTTCTCATGCACATTTTCTCCTGCAGCTTAATGTCTTTTGTCTCTCTAGTGGCATGAGATTAGAGATCAGGGCTGCCAGCTCAAGCAGCTTGTGTGCAGGGGTTCTCAAGTCATCCTTCCGTCTCTCTCATAGAGAGCTACAAAAATCCCTTCCCTCTACAAAAATCCCTTCCCTCTTCCTTATGTACTGTATACTAAAGTCTCTTGTCCTGTTTAGCCCCTGGGATGTCCCTGCAGCCACAGAAGCAAGAGCCCCAGATGGAGGGACCTATAGCACCAGGGATGCCTCAGTCTTGTCTCCCCACAAGCAATGGAGAGTGCTCACTTTCTGCACATAGTCCCACCTCTCCTGACCTTTTCTCCTGCTGCTTGGTGTCCTTCTTTGTCTCTGGTATGGTAGAAGATCATTAACCTCCACTTAGGCTGCCTGTACGCAGGGTTTAGAAGGTCAGCCTTCTTTCACTGAGAGCCACGGAAATTCTTCCCCTACCCAAAGTTCCTTTTTGGCCCCTGGGTTGGCCCCGCAGCCGCAGAGGCAAAGATCCCCAGATAAAGGGACCCAAAGCACCAAGGAGACCTCAGTCCTGTCTCCCCACAAGCTTTTTCCTTTTTTTTAAAAAATGATCGATCTAGCTAGAGATTAGTCAATTAATGATCTCCAGAAAAAATAAACTTTTGATTTCTTTTTTCTCTTACATTAGTTTTCACTATGACTTTTTTTCCCCTCTTCTTAATCTAAACTTGATTTCTTCTTATTATTCTTGTTAAGACAATTTTAGCTTGAGACTTTTTTTTCTATTGACATTGTGTTAGTGGATTTCCCTTTATGCTTCTTTAGCATCATCACACAAATTGTAGTTGATATATTTTCATTTTGCCTCAGTTGAAAATATTTTCATTTTTCCCTTTAAATTTCCTCTTTGAATCCATGGGTAACTTCAATGTGTTGATTGCGCTTTCATATTATTTTTCTGTATTGTAGTATGTACTATGGACATTTGAAATAATGGCATAGTCTACTGTTGTTGGGTTGAGATATTTATATATATGATATATAAATATATAAATCTGATATGTAAATGTATAAATATATCAGATTCAATTGGTTGATAATACATGGCTTCCATAGTTTCTCTGAAGATCTTCTCCATGTAAGTCAAGTCCAAGAGAAAGAACATGGAGAAGGGTAATTGAGAAGCTTTTGTGACATCACTTCCACTCAAATTCCAGTGGTTATAACTCAGTCGCATGGCTTCACCTAATGGTATGGGAAGCTGAGTAATGTAGTTTAGCTTTTTGCCTGGCAAGAAGAGCAAAATGTATTTGGAAAAGCCAGGAGTCTCTTTTTATTCTCTTGAAGAACTTGTATAAGATAAGAAATACTTGAATCATGGGTATACAGTAGAAATTGTAACATTTTGGGGGCCTAATTTTTTTTTTCTTAGTGGGAAATTTTTATGACTATTGATTCCGTTTAATGGATTTATTTAGGTTTCTGTTCTTTTTTTCTTTTCATTTTCTACTAGTTTATTTACAAAATTTGAATACATTGTTTTTAAGAACAAGAGTCTTTCAATTTCCCTCGCTCTGCCCCCAATCAAA
>NW_006399755.1:6034364-6038534 GCF_000299155.1 Elephantulus edwardii
CCTCCTTCTCCAGCAGAGCATTAAACTCATTATTTTTTAATTGAGATTTTAATGAACGTCTATAGAGAACTTGGATTTCCATTCATTCATTGTTGTACATTTTCCTTCCTGTCCCCCCATAAACTCATTCTTTTTATGCCTTCTTTTCTAATTTACACGTTTAAAACCATACATTTTCTGTTAAATTTGGCTCCTAATTTGTTCATGTAAATATTTACATAAAGTACTTTATTATTATTTAATTCTGCTTATTTTCCAGTGTCTACTGATTTGCCCTTTAATACGTGAGTTATTGAGGGTGTAATTTAATATTTCCACAATTATGGGAACATTTTTTAGTTTAGTTTTAAATTAATTTCATGGTTATCAAATGAAGTGGTATGTATAGTGATGACTTTACAAAATATATTGAGATTTACATTATGGCTTGGTAGATGCATTAGGTATAAGGTGTCTTTTCATTCATTATGTTTTTAATTCCTTACAAAATTATTTCTTCTTTACAAGGTTTCCACAAGATGGATAATATGATTCAGATGAAAATATTGAAATATAAATGAGATAGTAATTAACTTCCCCAGGTTCACATACCTAGTTAGCCTCATGTCTAATCAGAGCAGACACCAACTGTAAACAAGATGATCAACTATATCATCAACTATAAACAATATGTTTGTTGCATACTAGTTGTGCTTATATTTCATTAGAAATTTTTAAACCTTCAGATCAAGGACTTATTGTTATTTAAAGCACTTTTCGTCTTAAATGTACTTTGTGCTACATAAAATGTTTCATACTTATTTGGTGTTTAATAGATGCTTGTTAAATTGGTCTAAACTGCTTACAGAAAACTCTGAGCCTAAGGCTAAAATCTAGCAAACCTCTGGAAGATTGTACTAAACAAGTAGTAGTTAATGAATACTCAGAAAATAAAGCAGGAATTTCTAGAAGTATTATTAAAAGTAAACTGAAAACACTCTTAATACAAATACTTAGTAGTTTCGATTTACTTAATATTAAAGTTAAATAGGGTAGGCTGAGGAAGAGTGACATAAAAAGTCAACAGAGCGATAAGACAAGAATAATGAGAGGAAAACCAAGTTAACTTGGGTTACAGATGCCAAGACAAGCCATTTCTAGGAGGGAAAGGTCAATAGTGATGTTTGGGTTTGATGTTAATGAAGGTATTAATAATATAAAGATAGAAATTGTGGGAAAAGTAGAAAGTTTCATTTTAAGAGTGTAGACTATGAAAATCTATAAGGGTAGATCTTCATTTGTACATTTCTGTGGCTGAAAACAAAATTCTACTAGCTTATTTTAAGTCATAACCAGGTTTAAGACAGTCGTTTTGGCTAGCTGTCCCTCACTTGCTCTGTAGGACTCACCTCATTCTGAGGAACTGTTCTATACTGAGGCCTACTAACTCTGTTATCTTAGCAGCATGTCATTATCTTAGTGTATTTTATCTTAAATATGTTAATGAACCTGTAATTTAAGTGTCTTATGCCCATGATCATATCTCGTCCTTTAGTCACCAGTTCTTTGCCAGGATTTGGCAATAGAAAGCTTTCAAGCAATATTTAACTGAACTAAGGAGTCTTTCATTTTAATTCTCCCCTGTCTTCCTATAAAGGAGCTCTGGTATATGTTTGACTGGTCAGTGGTTTGAATCCACTGGCTGCTGTGCAGTGGTAAGATGAGCAGTCTCCTTCTGTGAAGGTTTACAGTGTAGGAAACCAGATGGAGGGTGGCCATGAATTGGCACCAATTCAGTGGGCTGGTTTGAGGTTTTTCTGGTACCTTTGTTTAACTCTTCCTATATCTGCTTTTTATACTTATATTTTCTATTATAATACTTTCAATGCTCTAAAATTGTACCTACTTCCCATACATGTATGTCTTTCCTAAGAAACAACAATAGAGGAAGTACTTGTATTATTCCTTTTTTGCAATATTAATCAAGCTTGGTGCCTGTCATTCATTCATTGAAAATGTTATAATATCTTGAGTAGCTTGTTACTGTTGTAAACTCTGAGGATCCCATAACCCAAAACCTACTGCCATCAAGTCACTTCTACCTCATAGCAGTCCCCCATGTTCCCATAGGATTTCCAAGATTACAAATCTTTGCAGAAGCAGACAACCTAATATTTATTCCACTGAATAACTGATAGGTTCAATTGGCTGACCTTCTGGTGAGCAGATAAATATCTTATCCACAATAGTATCAATTATTATTAAATTTCACTTAGTTGTTTAATGAAATACAAACAGTCCTTAGGAAATGAAATAATGCTGGGAAAAGTGGAGGGTCAGTGAACAAGAAGAAGACCCTTGACACAATAGACTGACACAGTGACTGCAACAATGGGTTTGAGCATGGCAGAGAATGTGAGGATGATGCAGGAAAGGGCAAGGTTTCAATCTGTTGTTCATAGGATTCCTATGAGTTCCAGTCAACTCACAGGCACCTAACAATGACAACAACAAAGGCAATGACTTAAAAACTCACAACTGTATCAATATATACCATCATGACAGATGGAAAGACTGAAGTTGTCAAAGGTTTCATTTTACTTGGGTTCAGAGTCGATGCCCATGGTAGTAGCAGCCAAGAAATCAAAAGACCTGTTGCATTACATCAAAAACTCTCCAAAGTGCTCAAGAGCAAGGATGTCAGTTTAAAGACTAATGTGCACGTAATCTAAGTCACAGTATTTCACATGCTTCATATGCATGTGAAACCTGGACAATGAGTAAGAACTGAGGAAGAATTGATGCCTTTAAACTGTGATGTTGGCGAAGAGTATAAATTTCACTGTGGACTGCCAGAAGAACAAACAAATATGTCTTGGAAGAAGTTCAACTAAGGTGTTCCTTAGAGGCAGGGATGGTGAAACTGCCTCACATACTTTGTGCATGTTGCCAGGAGGGACTAGTCTTTGGAGAAAGACATCATGCTTGGACAAGGATCAGCAGAAGAGAGGAAGCTGCTTAAGAAAATGGGCTAACACCGTAACTACAATGGCTTGAGCATGGAAGAGATCATGAGAATTGTGCAGGATAGTCGTCCTGCTTTATTTTCTGAAAGTCAGCTGACTGGCTGGATTGCTGGAGTCTCGATGGCAGCTCATCTTGATGGCAGTCAGGCAAGGGAAGTTTCAGGGTTCCTTTTTGTTGTATGTTACTGTTCTTTTTGCCCCTCAAGAGTGGGTGGCACTTAAGCCTGAGACTAAGGGTAAGGATGGAGGCCTGATCGAGGGTGTAAATCTTTATGTGAGGAGACAGCTCATCTTTCTTCTGTGGAGCAGCTGGTGGATTTAAACTGCTGACCTTTCTGTTAAAAGTGGAACAAATAAGGCATTATGTCACTGTTCAAATTCTATGCAATCCTTTGTGCAAGATTTACATATCTTGTTTTATGCTTAGGCAGCAGGTTTCAGTGTCTTAGTGAACCTATAATTACTTTATGGGGTTGTTTTATTTATTATTCTTTTTAGTATATACAGTATCAATTGGTGTTGTGTACAGGAAAAACAGAACTGGCTTTAATTTGCTATACAACCTTAGTTCAGTCACTTCTTCTACCTGATTTTTATTTTACTCTCTATAAAATAAAGGGATTTTATCACATAATTCCTAAAGGCTTTTCTAGTGATTAAACCTGTTGTTTTTATTTCAGTTTTGGCTATGATCATACTAATTCTGAGATAAAGTAGAAGTAAAGCCTTTTAAGGTTTCTAAGATCATAGAAATTTGTTGTTATTTTGTTACCCCAATCTGCATCCTTGTACTAATAGCTAGTATGAATTTTTTTTTCCTTCCTGCCCATCCCTTGCCTACCCCCCACCATTCGTTTTTCTCTTGAAAGAAAAAAAAATGCTTTCATTATTATACATTCCCCCAAGCAGTGCACTTTAATATGCATTTCTTTTTATGTAATCTTTTTTAATGTTTACTGTTTTTATTGTTTTTTTTATTGTTTTTTTTATTTTTATTAAATTTTATTCGTTTTAATGAACATTTACAGAGATTTGGGGTTTTCATTCATTCATTCATTGTTGCACTGTTTTCTCCACTCTCATCCCTAGTTCGTTCTTCTTCCCCCACCCCAATGTCTGTTTTAATTGTCCAATTGCCACAGTGCTTGTCAAAGCCAGTTCTGAT
>NW_006399755.1:6039705-6050341 GCF_000299155.1 Elephantulus edwardii
AGGGTTCCAGTTTCTCCACAACCTCGCCAGCATTTATTGCTTACTGTTCTGTTAAATTTTGCTATTTTGACTGGGGTGAGATGATATCTCATAGTTGTTTTAATTTGCATCTCTCTTAGGGCTAGGGATTAATACCTAATCCTATATTCCTTTTAAACAGTTTTCTCCCTCATCTGTTTCAATGCAAGTATGACTCTTAAATAAATGAAAAGTATCTCATGTTTGTGGACTGCACAAAGTGGTGTTAGGGAGAAAACTAGGTAGGAAAAGAAGGAGGTGGCAGCTGTTATAAAAACAAACAAAGCGTAAGTTTCAGATCCTGGCTGTGTCAGAGTAGTGGGCCCCAGGCCCCAGTCACCAGGAGGCCCTGCTGTCTCTAACTCAGGATCTCAAAGTTTATTAGAACTGTGTAGGACTAAACTTGCAGTCTCCAACCTTCATCATTAACACTACATACTCTCTGTTACATCATTTGAAACATTATATTTAACTTTACCTAGAGAATTAAAATACATGCATGTAATATTCTTTTATACTTTATTTGTATAGGTTTCTTTAACCACTTAACCTATTTTCTGGCTGCTGGTGCTGTTATTTTGGGAATTGGTTTCTTTGCTTTGGCATCAGTTTTGTGGTTCCTGATTTGCAAACGAAGGTAAGTTTTGTTTGTATAATGGGATTTTTTTTTTGTAAATTCTGAAGCTTTGTCTGACATACTTTGGACATGTTGCAAGGAGGGACCAGTCCTTGGAGAGGGACGGTGGAGGGACAGCGTAAGAGAGGAAGACCCTCAATGAAATTGATTGATTCAGTGACTCGGGTAATGGAGTTAGGTGTGTCAGAGATAGTAAGAGTGACACAGGATAGGGCAGGGTTTAGGGCTGTTGTACATAGAGTCACTATGAGTTGCAGGCGACTCAACAGCACATAACAACAACAAACTCAATAAAGGATTTTTTTATCAAAATGACATTAACCTTATATATGAGAGTCAATTCTATAACTTGGGGTCTGAGTCATAGGCTCTTTGGTGAAGGGAAGACAGCTTTTGTAACTTTGAAATAGCCTGAATGGAAAAGTTCTAGATTAGCATAATAGCAAATTTCATGCACTGAAATTTTGAAGAATAGTAAGTCTCATTGGATTTTTCTAGCTGACATGAACTTGAATTATAAGGTTAGACATTAGAAAACCAACTGGTTTCTAGTTTGTAGGTTAAAAAGATCATTAAGTGAATAGGCCTTCCTTTCTTTAAGGTAAGACATTTGCTGATGGGATACGCTAGAACAATCTAAAAATAATCTCTTGCCAGAGGCGCAAGGATGAATTGCTTGACACTTTATTTTTCTTTGACCCTAAAGTTTGGTGTTTTTAAGTATGCACTCAGTTTAGAATTTATTTTTCTTAATGTTTAAAAATATAGATCATAGGTGGATATAGTCCAATGGTGATTCTTTTTATAAAACACAATGTATAGGAATGATTGTATGAAACATCATGTCAGTAAAGGAATGTGTGTGTGTGTGTGTGTGTATGTGTGAAATCTGCAAAATAAAGTTGTTAATGATTAATATATATATGTGTATAATATGTCACAATATAGTTATATATATGTATATATATATATATATTTATATATTACAATATAGTCTTCTTCCCAAACACTAACTCTTTCAGTGTTCCCTGGTTTAGCAAATGAATGCATACTATACCTCTCTTTGTATAAGTCAGAAGACTAGAAATTAAATATTTATTAATTATTTTAAGAATTATTTATGGAGTATCTGCCATTGTTCTGGGGACTGAGGATACAACAGTGAACAAGTCAGGCAAGGGTCTTATTTCAAAAATAAAAGAGTATCTCTAAGATGAAACATGTAATAGATAAATAGATAAAATGCTCAAGGAATGCCTCTTCAAAGTATTTAATATTTCATTTGAAAGAAGGAACCAACCACATGTAGACCTAAGGTAAGAGGGAAACACATAGACTCCAAAGTAGGCATAATCTTATTTGTTACTATTCAGTGAAAGGGAAGGCCAGAGTAAAAAGAGTTAGAGATGAAGGGAGTAATAGGAGATGAGGTTGAAGAGACACATTTTTCCGATCACATAGGGATTTCTGGTGGGAACAAAGAGTTTAGATTATATTTGTGAAAGCCGGGGCTTACATTACTATCATAGTAACAGCCAATTTTGAGTACCTAATACATTTTGCGGGAGAAGAATGGGCAGTCTCTTGCCATTCTATTCATATTTAAGAGGCGCTAAGAACCTCTGAAAACCAGCTGGAGGGTCAATTATGAGTTGGTTGTGAATCCACAGTACCTAAAAACAACAATACATTTTAGGCACTGTATTTTATATATTATTTAGATTTTATAGCAACTCCATAAATAGGAGTAATACTTTCCCCATTTTAAAGACTATGATGCCTTATTTACAATTTTATAATACTCTTTTTTTTAAAGTTTTATTTTACTAATTTTAATGAACATTTACAGAGATTTTAGATTTCCATTCATTCATTGTTGCACTTTTCTCCCTGCCTAGCACCCCCCCCAGAGTTGGCTCCTCTCTTTGAAAAGTAAAAGAAAAATTCTTTCATTGGTATACAATCCCCCCCACACCCCTTACCCCACCCCAAGTACACTCCACTATGCAATCTTAATTCTGGACTCTTATGGTAGCTATACTATCCTATCATATATCTTTAATTTTATAATACTCTTTTTTAAAATATAGATAATAATGTGCATATAGTGTGATGGATTTTGGCAAATGCTCACCCTTGTAACCACTACTGCAATCAGTATACAGAATTTTTTCATCAAAAAGTTTCCTCATGTTAGGGAGCTCTGGTGGCCTAGTGGCAAGAAGCTGCACTGCAATCCCAGAGGTATGCTGTTTGAATCCACCAGATGCTCTGCTGGAGAAGGAGGGGCAATCTCCTCCTGTATACCAGTCAGATCCGATTTGATGGTACACATACACACAAATTTTTTTTAAAAAGTTTCCTCATGTTCCTTTCCAGACAGACTCTTCATCCTTGTCCAAGAAGAAATCATTATTCTCATTCCTACAGCCACCATGGATAAGTTTTACTTAATTGTGAACTCAATACAGATGAACTCAGATGAAATTTTTAGGTCTGACTTTTGCTCAAAATCATATTTATGCTATTGCATATATACATAGTTGAATTTTTTTTGTAGTATTCCATTGTGTGTGTATAACTCAATTTATTTATCCACTAGTCTCTTGATGGATAATGAAATAATTTCCAATTTTTCTTAAGGATGAGGCTTTAAGCATTCCTATATACATCCTTTTTGCATATACTTTCAATGATCTTGGGTAAAAACCTACGAGTAGAACTGCAGGACTATATGATTAACTTTGTAAGGGAACTGCCAAGTCATTTTCCAGATGAGTGTGCCATTTTACACTCTCCATAGCAATCTTTAGAAAAAGACATCATGCTTGAAAAAGTAGAGGGACTGCAAAAGAGAAGAAAACCTTCAATAAGATGGATCAACACAGTGATTACAAAAATGGCTTTAAACTCAGCAGAGAGTGTGAGAAACAGCAGCAGCAATATATGAAAGTTCTGACTTATATTTTAAAAGATAGTCCATATTGGTGCGTGAAGCCTGAATTGCAGTGGATTAAGAGTAAAAGCAGAATGGCAAGTTAAGAGGTTCTCATATAGCCCAAGTGAGAGATGATGGTGGCTTGGACCAATGTAAAAAAGGAGATTTTAAGAAATGGGGACAGGGTACTGATAAAGTGAATGATGGAGGGAAAGATAAAGTAAAAGTGTTGAATTAATAATATTAAGTTGTTTAGGTAACTGCATAACTGGTAGTGTTATTTACTGAAGTTAGGGAACTTTGCTATAAGTATTCCTCAATTTGTTTATTCATGGAACAAGCTGGAAAAGAGGTAATTAACTGAGAGTTTTAATTTAAACATACGTTTAAAAGGCTATTAGCCTGTTTCACCCTCTCTAGAATGAACCTGTTTGTTCTTCTAGCAGTCAATGGTATATTCAATACTCTTCTCCAGCACAACAGCTCAAAGGTATCAATTCTCCTTCTATCATCCCTAGTCATTGTCTTGCTTTCTGACGCATAACAAGTACTTACAAAGACAAAGACTATGGCCTGGATCAGGCACACCTTAGTCTCCTGATATCATTGTTCTGTAGTACTTTGGAGAGGTCCCTGACAATCAGCTTTCCCAGTGCAATTTGTCTTTTGATTTCCTGGCTGCTGGAGCCAATGTATTGATTGTGGAGCCAGGCAAACTAAAATTAATAATAATCTCAGTCTCTTCATCGTCTATCATGATGCTGCCAACCAGCCCAGTGGTGAGAATCTTTGTTTTCTTGATATTGAGCTTCAATCCATATTTAAGGCTGCAGTCCTTGAACTTCTGCAGTAAGCGCTTCAGGTCCTCTTCAGTTTGAGCAAGCAGGGTTGTATCATCTGCGTAACGCAGGTTGTTGATGAATCTTCCTCTAATCCTGATGTCACATTTCTCCTCATAGAACCTAGCCTCCTGAATGATCTGTTCTCCAAACAGATTGAAAAGGAATGGCGATAGGACACATCCCTTCTTGATTTCGAACCATGAAGTGTTTTCTTGCTCTGTTTTGGTGATTGCCTCCTGGTCCAAGTATAGTTTTCACATAAGTATAATCAAGTGTTCTGGGATTCCCATTCTTCTCAGAATTAGCCAGTTTGTTAGGATCAACACAGTCAAGTGCCTTTGTATAGTCTATGAAACACAGATAGGCATTCCTCTTGTATTTTCTGCTTTCAGCCAAGATCCATCTAACATTAACTATAATAACCCTAGTTCCTCGGCCTCTTCTAAACCCAGTTCCTCATCTGGCAGTTCTCTGTTGATGTGCTGTTCCAGTCGTTTTTGGATAATTTTCAGCAAAATCTTGCTTATATGTGATATTAATTATATTGTTTGATAATTTCCACACTTTGTCTTGTCACCTTTCTTTATCCATCTTAAAATACCATGTTGTTAGTGGTGAAATACAATGTTGTGAGTAACAGGATAATATCCATTCACATACAAGGAAGTCCAGTGGATACCACTATCATTCAAATATACGCACCAACAACTAGAGCCAAAGAGGAGAAAATAGAAGACTTCTACCAACTTCTGCAGTCAGAAATTGAACATGCATTCAAGATTGGCTTGTTGTTGTTGTTTTTAAGGGTCATCAAGTCATAAATGACTCATAGTGACCCTGTGAACGAAAGACCTGAACACTTACATAACTTTCATCGTTTCTCCAAGTTCTTAGTTTCCAGAGGCAAGCTATTTAGGAAGTGGATGCCTTTCCTGCTTCCAAGCTTGTTTTAATGGAGGAGATCCACTAAACACTGTCCAACATGAGTAACCATTATCACATTTGACACATCAGTGTCACAGTGCTTAGCATTACAGCAACCATGAGTTATCTTTGTACAGCAAATGCACAGACCGGTGATATGCCACTTAGAAGAATGTTTGACCAAAAACAGTTAAGACTAGGCCTGAGAGCTGCAGATTAAAATCATCCACCTTTAACTTGGTAGTACTAATTTCTGTCTACTAGGCCAATCAAGCTCTCTCTCTCTTTGTTGTTGTTGTTAAGTGTCGTCAAGTCATAGATGACTAATAGCGACCCTATGAATGAAAGACCTGAACACTTTTGTACCATAATATATTTAATTCTGTTTCTCTTCCTTTCTGAACATCATTGCCGCTTTTGGAAGGTAAGACATTCACAGATTATCTTATCTTCCAAAAGTGGCAATGATATTCAAAAAGGAAGAGAAACAGAACCAAATATATCCCAAATGTGCTATGGTTTGGTGCTAATTTTGCACAATGTAGGCTTTAGTAGATTGATGGGGGAAGGGTGGAGACTCTGGAGCCCAACTGCCTGGCATTAAGTCCAGGTTTTACCATTTGCTTTGGGCAAGTTACTTAACTCTAAGAATTAATTTCTTCACCTGAAGAAGAGAGACTAAAACAGCCATCTAACTGGGTTGTGGGTTTCTCTGGGCAGTTCAAATGGTTAACATACTTAACTGCTAACTCAAAAGATTAGGAGTTCAAATCGATCCCGAGGCACCAAGGAAGAAAGGCTTGGCAATCTACGTCCAATAAACCAACCACTGATGACTCTGTGGAGTACAGTTTCACCATGTCACACAGAGAGTCTGAATCAATTCCATGGCAACTGCTTTAATTAACTGGTTTGTTAAGAGTTTAAATAAACTCTTAGAGTTTAAATAAACTCTGGGAGCGGCAGAACCACCATGCGTTATGTCAGGACCCCCATTAAACCGGAACCCAAAGCCCACTCCTGCAAGTAAGATCAACACGGCCTCCACCAAGGCTGCGGAGCTTGGGAAGTCCAGGCGATGGCCTCGTAGCACAATTGACTATGAGAATGGATCAGACAGAAAGGTGGGACACCTTCAGGACTCAGTGGCACCCAATCTTTGTGTCGTCACCAAACTCATCCTGAGAAAAGGATCCGACAATTTGGTTTGGGGAACGTGGTAGGGGGTGATGTATGAATACTGTTTGCAGCGCTCCACTGGCCCGGATCAGGGGCTGTGGGCTCTCATTTGCTGCAGCCTCACCTTCCCGTCTGGGACGCCCCGCCACCCCTCCTCTGCTCTGGCTGACCCAATGTAGCTGCCTCTTGCTGCACCAAAGCCAGAAGCCACCTCTAGTCTGTGTGTATCACTAAATCATGACCAGGACATAGGAGTGAAACGTGAATGTTAGGTACCTATGAGGTTACACGTTTGAAAATGGTAAAAAGGCGTGTGGTGTTGTGCGTGGCTGTTAAAGACGTGTTGTTGAAAATTCAGTGTAAATGTCCGTGTCCTCAGAATTAGGGGACAGCCCCTGGCTGCTGCTTTCTTTGCCTGGGTGTGCTGAATAGCAGGACCGGAACCCTCGAGCACCCACTGTAGTAGAGATGTTGTCATTCTGTATGATAAGTAACTAGTTGAATTAACTATGTGATGTTAACTATTATTAATAAATTTTAACACTTTTTTCCAAAAAAAAAAAAAAGAGTTTAAATAAAGTCATACAAAACAGTGCCTGGGTCATAGGGAGAAGTAAAATAATTTTTAGCAATTCCTAATATTATTACATTGCTTCAAATACACTCACCAGGAGTACTTACAGCCGTGGCCTTTGCACTGGGCAAATAGGGTTAGAAGTTAGCAGTGGGTAGACATGAAAAAACTGATCCTTAGGAATTTATTTTGAACTAAATAATATCTTATACTTTACTTTTAGAGTTTGTTCATGGTCTTCATTTTCCTACCAGAGTTATAAAATAATAACTTACTCTATCAATCTTAAAGGGTGCTCGGGTGGTCTAGTGGTAAGGATTTGCACTGCCAACTCAAAGGCAGGTAGTTCAGAACCACGAGCTGCTCCAAGGGAGAAAGATGGAGGAGTCTCCTACCATGGGATTTACAGTCTCTGAAAATCTGCCTAGGGTCGGCTGTGTGTTGGCCCTGACTCGATGGCACATTAACAACAACAACATATAAATCTGTGAACAGTTTTCAAGATTCATAGTTACCATGGTCAAGGAAATGCTTTGTCTTTTCCACTTTAGTGCTTCATTTCTAGACTAGCACGTCTTTACATGTGTCAAGCTACTGACTGGACTTGGGGGTACACGTGCAATTTGTAGCTCCAAATATAGTTCCTCGCCCTATTTGGGGGTACACGTGCAATTTGTAGCTCCAAATATAGTTCCTCGCCCTAGTGTAAATTAATAGCATTAACTGAGCAGAATTTATAGACAAATAGAAACTCGTTTGGGCCTTGTTACACTTCTCTCCTCTCTACCAGAATGTTATATTACCTAGCATTCTAGTTTTCCATTAAGGAGAGGTTGTTGACATTATTTTTATATCCAAGAAATCCTTTCTAGCCTACAGAACAAAAGCTTTGTAAAACAATTACCTTAAATTATGAGCATGTCTTATATAATTAAATAATTCTACAACTACCTGTTTCCCATGTGTTGCAGCCTCACCCCACATACCCCCTGAATGTGTGTATGCAGCAAAGACAGGATGGGGGTGCAGAGGGGTGCTATGCTTTAGGTTGGGGGTCACCAGTGAGAGGGTCTGCCCTGCTTGGAGATCCTAGTTCAGAATTGATTGACTCATTAGCATTATGAAATCTAGCAGCAGAAGAAAAATAAACCACATCTTAAAAGAAGGAAAACAAAGTTGTGGTATCAAGGAAGTCACAATTAAAAACTGTTTCAAGAAGGAAGTGGTAATTAGTAACTATTATGATTAGAATAATCAAATGTTGTAAGATGATTATGTAATTTCTTGATCACTAATAAGTTGCATGTGAAATTAAAAAAATAAGGAAGTGGTAGCCAGTTATCTTAAGAAGTTGAGAAGGAGGATGAGGATAAAGAACTGATTTTTTTTTTTCGTGTTTGGCACTAGAGTGGTTATCAGAGACCTTATGAGTAGTTTTGGTGAACTAGTAAATTCAGAAACTCTTCTTTAAAAAACACACAAGAGGTCAGAAAATTACAACACATAAATATTCTTTTTCCAAGAGTATTGATATCTTTTAGGGAGCTCTGGTGGCCTAGTGGCAAGAAGCTGCATTGCAGTCCCAAAGGCCCGAAGGCATGTGGTTTGAATCCAGCAGATGCTCTGCTGGAGATGGAGGGGCAATCTCCTCCTGTGCCAGTCAGATCTGATTCGACCATACACAAGGAGAAAGTGGGGGGGGGGGAGTTGAGTATAGAGATCTTTTTCAAGAGTGTGTGTGTGTATGTGTGTGTGAGAGAGAGAGAGAGAGAGAGAAGAGGGAGGGGGAGAGAGAGAGAGAGGAAACTGATAAATTGATAAATAACATGGTCTTTGCAATCACTTGATATGCATCAACAAGCTGGATAATGACTAGAGATGATAGAAGGAGAATTGATGCCTTTGAGCTGTGGTGTTGGAAGAGTATTGAATATACCATGGACTGCGAAGAGAATGAACAGGTTTGTCCTTGAGAGAGTTAAATTAGGCTGCTCCTTGGAGGCAAGGATTCTGAAGCTTCGTCTGACATACTTTGGACATGTTGCAAGGAGGGACCAGTCCTTGGAGAGGGACGTCATATTTGGGAGGGTGAACGTGGGACAGTGCAGGAGAAGAAGACCCTTGATGAGATTAATTGATTCAGTGACTGGGGTAATGGGGGTAAGTATGTCAGAATAAAATTGGCAAAGGATAGAGCAGGGTTTAGTGCTGTTGTACATAGGGTAGCCATGAGTTGCAGGCAACTCAATGGCACATAACATCAACAACAACAATGCAATATCTAGAGGAGAATATGAGATCTTGGAAAGTTTTCCCCTAAGAATGTAAGAAATGTGTGATATCTCCAAATCTCTTTCCTGACTCTACTGATTTTGAAACATTAAAAAATTATATTTCTTTTATTACATAAATAATTAAAATTTATTTATTTATCTTCATTATCATTTTCACCACCCTAATCTACCATCACCTCTACTATTCATAGTCGTGGTTCTAGCTGACCCTTTACTTTCACTATCTTATTGTTATTGTTATGTACCATAGAGTCAACTACAACTCGTAGCAACCCTATGAGCAATGGCTTTGAACCCTGCCCTATCCTGAGCCAACCCCACCATCTCTGACACACCTGCTTCCATTGCCACAGCCACTGTGTCAATCTATCTCATCCAGGGTCTCCTCTTCAGCACTGACCGTCTACCCTAATCTGTCACAAGACTTTCGAGTATGGCTCATT
Source organism: Elephantulus edwardii (assembly GCF_000299155.1). Taxonomy (NCBI): domain Eukaryota; kingdom Metazoa; phylum Chordata; class Mammalia; order Macroscelidea; family Macroscelididae; genus Elephantulus; species Elephantulus edwardii. The sequence goes on from NW_006399755.1 coordinate 6,049,555, forward strand.
GCAACCCTATGACCAACAGATCTGAACCCTGTTCTGTCCTTTACCATCCTTACAATCTCTGATACACTCAAGACCATTGCTGCAGTCACTGTCAATCCACCTGGTTGAGGGGCTTCCTCTTCTTCACTGTCTGTCAGCCTTCCGAAGCATGATGTCCCTCTCCAAGGAATAGCAGCCTCTCCTAGCAATATGTCAAAGTATGAGAGATGAATCATTGCCTCCAAGAACACTGTAGCTGCACCTTCTCCAAGATGTATCTCTTTGCTCTCTTGGCATGCTATGGAACATTGAGTACTCTTTTCCAACACCATAGTTAAGAGGGATCAATTTTTCTTCTGTCCGTATTCATTGTCCAGCTCTCAGCAGCATAGCCACTGATTGACCACAGTACTTGCTATTATCTCAGCCTAGAATATTCTTCCTCTCACATCACCCCTTCTATATGATACTCTGCCTAATACTATTACTGTTTCTTTAGATTCTCAGTTCAGTCATGCCTTTCTTGGGAAGCTTCCCTGACCTCTCTCACTAGGTTAATTACTTTTGGTATGCACTTATACAGTACCAGGTAACTTTTCTACACTTTTCACAATTGTAATTTTTAATTTTACTGTAGTCATTTTATTAGCGTCTGTCTTCTCTACTAAAACTCCGTAAGAGCAATGATAGTTTCATGAGGATAATGGCTATGTAAAACCTGGCATAAGGTAGATACTAAAAACAGATCCATCCTTGTTGTTTGTTGTTATGTGCCGTCGAGTTGCTTGCGACTCATAGCGACCCTATG
>NW_006399755.1:6051326-6052632 GCF_000299155.1 Elephantulus edwardii
TGGGGTAATCTGGACAGGTGTGTCAGAGGCAATGCGATTGGCACAGGATAGAGCAGGGTTTAGGGCTGTTGTACATAGGGTCGCTATGAGTCGCAAACAACTCAATGGCACATAACAACAACAACAACAATGAAATTAAACAAATGAAAATTATTAATCCTTCAGTAAATAACATAACATGGTTTCTTGAAATAATTTGTAAATGTTATAATAAATGTTCTAAGAACTGTGAAGAAGAAATGGCAATGAGTATTATTTTTAAACTCTTCAATTTAAAGATAACTATATGCAATAACATTCCCTTACATTTATCTTCCTGTCTTTAATCAGCTGAAGTTTACTTGCTGTTTCATTATTTTCACCCCTCTCTTAATTGCTTGTTTTCTTGTCTGAGTAATTAAAGATTATAAATATTCTTGTATTGTAAACCATTGCATTTTATTCAGATTCCTTACATTTTCCCCAGAAAGATTATTAAATACCAAAATTATTTTATATCCTTTGCCATTAAAAGCAAATTTTTGGAGATACTAATTAAAAGAAAAATACATTTATTATCTCACAACCATAAAGAACATCAAAGACTCTAAATTACTCCTCAAACCAGAAAATGGATCTGACATAAGGAATAGTTTAATTTATATTATATGAATAAGATAAACATTGTGAAATCAGCTACACCTTTGGAAGGAAGTATAAAAGTTTATTTGTGCTTTCAAAAACATATGCAGCAATATATTTTAATTTTAAGCCCTTATGCATAAATACTGGAAAATAAAATAATTCTATTTGTTTAATAATACACTTTATGAAATATTTTTCAGAGACCTATTGGAAAATTCCAGATTAAAAGAAACCACCAACTTCAAGGAAATAGTGCTGACGACTAAACCTCGGTGTATTTTTATTTCTCGAAATTTTCATACTGGAAGATTCCAGTTACAGGTAGAGAATAACATTTTTGTGGCAATATTTTTAAAGAATTATTTTGGACTCACGTTATTAGTATTGCTATTTTAAAATTTTTTAAAATTTGGAAGATGTTGTATATACATCCATTTGTGTATCAACTCAGCAACAGCTCACCAAGCAACAGCTCAAATCAGAACTGATTCATAGCTGACCCTCAAGTGCATTTTCAGAGGTTGTATATTGCACAGGAGGAGATTGCCCATCTTTCTGATATGTTGTTGTTGTTGTTGTTATGTGCCGTCCAGTTGTTTCCGACTCATAGCGACCCTATGCACAACAGCCCTAAACCCTGCTCTGTCCTGCGCCAACCGCACCGCCTCTGACACACCCATCC
>NW_006399755.1:6054630-6070343 GCF_000299155.1 Elephantulus edwardii
ATAACAGATGTTGCCCTGGATGTGCTCACCAAGTTGTGCCAAGAAATCTGGAGAACAACCACTTGGCCAACTGACTGGAAGAGATCTATATTTGTTCCTGTTCCAAAGAAAGATGACCCAACTGAGTGTGGAAACTACAGAACAGTGTCATTGATTTCACATGCAAGCAAGATTCTGCTGAAGATCATCCAAAACTTTCTGATATATAGAGATAATAAATATGTATATATTTCTTCTGAGAATAAGTATTTCTCTTAGTGCTCTTGTTATGAGAAAGAAGATGTATGCAAAAGATAATGAAAAAATGGCATAAAAGAAACTGAAAATTTGTCAGATATGTCTAAGGAAAAAGATTTAGACATTTGAGTTATCCAGACTATGTTATAAATTCAAAGTTTTTTTTATCAATTTTAATGAAAGTTTACAGAGACTTAAGATCTCTGTAACCTCCCCCCACACTCTTTTCCTTACAAAGTAACACTCTTCCATCGTTATGCAATCCTTCCCAAGTCCACTCCACTGAGCAGCCTTCATTCTGAACTCCTGTATTGACAATAATACCCTGTCATATATCCCTCCCTCATCTGTTTCAATGCAGTATACATCATTCCTCCCCTCCTTCTCTGTCTTCCCTCAACCCCAATATCAGTCCCATTTTATAACAGTGGCCCTATGCAATATTTGTCCTTTTGTGACTGACATATTTCACTCAGCATAATGTCCTCCAGGGTCATGCATTTTGAACAATATGTCATGAGTTCCTTGTTTTTCAATGCAGCATAGTATTCCATTGTGTAAATATACCACAGCTTCTCTATCCATTTGTTGATGAGCACTTGGGTTGTTTCCAGCTCTTTGCTATTGCAAACAAAGCCACATGGTTTCTTTAGGGGAAATTCCCAGTAGTGGAATTCTTGGGTCATAGGATATTTCTATTTGCAACGTTTTGAGAAAGCACCATACAGCCTTCCATAGTGGTTGCACCATTTTACACTCCCACCAACAGCAAATAAGGGTTCCAGTTTCTCCACAACCTCACCAGCATTTGATGTTTTCTGTTCTGTTACATTTTGCTATATTCTGACTGGGGTGAGATGATATCTCATAGCTGTTTTGATTTTCATCTCTCTTAGAGCTAGGGATTTTGAATATTTCTTCATGTGTTTGTTTGCCATCTGAATGTCTTCTCTGGTGAAGTGTCTGTTCATATCCTGTGCTCATTTTTCAGTTGGATTATTTACCTTTATCTTGTTGTGGTGCTCAAGTATTTTATAAATTCTAGATACAAGCCCCTAGCCCCTTGTCTGACATGTCATTACCAGATATTTTTGCACAATCTGTGGCTTCCCTTTTTACCCTGTTGGAGAAGTTTTTGGATGTGCATAGGGATTTGATTCTTAGAAGGTCCCATTCATCTATTTTATCCCCTCCTGGTTGTAGATTCAACAAAGATGTTTTTTAAATTTACTATTAATGTCAATGAAAATGTACAGAGACTTTGGATTTCCATTCTTTCTTTGTTGCACTTTTCTCCCCTCCCCAACCCCCCTCCTTGTACACTACCCTCTTGGAAAAAGAAAAGAAAAATTCTTTCATTGTTTCACAATCCTTCCCCCCAGGTCCACTCCACTATGCAGCCTTCGTGCTCAACTCCTCTTATGACAAAAATACCTGATCACATATTCCTTTTAAACAGTTTTCTCCCTCATCTGTTTCAATGCAGTATACATTATTGAACCCATCTTTCTCAGTCTCCCCCCAACCCCAAGGTCAGTCCTGTTTTACAACAGTGGCACCATGCAGTATTTGTCCTTTTTTGACTGAGATATTTCACTCAGCATAATGTCCTCCAGGGTCACCCATTTTTGTTTTTCAATGCAGTGTAGTATTCCGTTGTGCAAATATACCACAGCTTATCTATCCATTTGTTTGTTGATGGGCACTTAGGTTGTTTGCAACTCCTTGCTATTGTGAGCAAAGCTGCGATAAACCTGGGTGTGCATTCAACAAAGATTTCTTAAATCCTTCATTATATTCCAGTTTATATGCTTTTCTACTGGGAATACTAAATATAGTTACTACCCTCCAGTACAACTCTCAAGGAGATAGATTGACACAGTGAATGTAACAATGTGCTGGAACGTGTTAGATATTGTTGAGGATAGAGCAGATATGACATGATTCCTGTTTCCTGTTCATGGGATCTTCTGTTGTTGTTGTTGTTGTTGTTGTTGTGTATCATAGAGTCAGAGCTGACCCATAGCTGATCCTCCAGTGGGTTTTCAGGGGCAGTAATTGCACAAGAGGAGATTGCCTCTCTTTCTCCCTCAGAGTATCTGGTGGCCTCGAAGCCTGTGTAATTTGAGTTTGCAGCACAGCTTCTTGCCACTAGGATGTTTTGGGACATATCTGGAGAAAAGAACAATATTTTTTAGTGATGTTATATCAGGTTTATCAACCTTGTAACAATAGATAAGCTAATAAGATGTCAGTGTCCCTACACATCTGAAGTATTAAATTCCATATCCATTCATTTGCTAAAAATCATACACTGAATGTCTCATGTATGGCAGTAGTCGATGGGATTCACTAATCAAAATGTAAGCCCAGTTCTGGATGATCCCAAAGTGTGTTATTATTAGGTGCCATCAAGTTGACAACACTATGAATAACAGACTTGACCCTTGTCCTGTCACACCATCCTCATAATCTCTGTCATGCTCAAGACCATAGTAGTAGTTACCACATCAATACATCTTTTTGAGGGTCTTACACTCTTTCACTGACCCTTGACCTTTCCCAGCATGATGTCCTTTTCAAGGATTGGTTCATTCTGAAAATTTGCCCAACGTAAGCAAGACAAAGTTTCACCATCCTTGCCTCTGAGGAGCAAATTCCTGTGGCTTCACTTCCTTCAAGATAGATTTGTTTGTTATTTTGGCAGTCCTTGGGATATTCATTAATCTTTGCCAACACCACAATTCAAAGGTATCAATTATTTTTCTGTGATCCTTATTAATTTTCCAACTTTCAGATGCGTAGGAAGCAACTGGAAAGAACGTGGCTTGAATCAGGAGCACCTTAGTCTTTAAACTGATATCCTTGCTCTTGAGCTTACTCTTGAGCACTTTAAAAAAGCCCTTGACAGCAGATTTTCCCAATGCATCATATCTCTTGAGTTCTTGATGGCAGCTAAAATAGGTGTTCTTTGTGGATTCAAGTAAAAGTATTAAATCATTGGCCACTTCTATCTTTTCTCCATCTGTCATCATGTTGCCTACTAGTTCAGTGGTAAGGAATTTTGTTTTCTTAATGTTGAAATGTAATTTATATTGAAGACTGTATAGTCTTTGACTTTCTGCAGCAGGTACATCAGGTCGTCTTCATCTTCTGCAAGCAGTCTGCATTACAGAAGTTGTTTATGAATCGTCCTCCAATCTGATGTGATACTCTTATTAATATAGTTCAGCTTCTCAAATTATTTGCTTAGCATACAGCAATAGGGGTGGAGAAAGGATACAACCCTGATGTAGATTTTTCCGGATTTTAAACCCTGCACCATCCCCTTGTTCTGTTTGCACAACTGCTTCCTGGTCTATGTATAGGTTTCGCATGAGCACAAAACTATCTAATCTCTTGAGTCGCTATTGTCAATTTGATTCTGTGTCGTTTTTGTTAGGTGCCATTGAGTCTAGTAAAATCCATAGTGACCCTATGATCAACAGATCTGAACCCTTTCCTTTCCTGTGCCATCCTCACACTTCCCGACAAGCGAGAGTTCATTACTGAAGTCACTGTGTCCGTCTACATGGTTGAAGGTCCTCCCCTGCTTCGCTGACCCTCCTCCCTTCCGAGCATTGTGTCACTCTCCAAGGAATAGCCCCTCCTAGTAACATGGCCAAAGTATGTGAGGTGAAGCTTTATCATCTTTGCCTCCAAAGAGCACTCTGGCCACACTTTCTGCAAGACATATTTGTTCTTTTGGAAGTACATAGGATGATCAGTACTCTTGTCCAACACCACAGCTCAAAGGCATCAATTCTTCTATCATCCTTATTTATTGTCCAGCTCTCAGATATATAGCAAATGATCAGAAAGACTGTGGCCTGAATCTGACGCACAGTGTTGATAGATTTTAAAAGAGTATAGTGTTCAAGCAAAATATTTTTTACAAGTAATGCTAAACTATTGCTTGATATTAAGAATGCTTCAGAGGTTATCTTTAGTTCAAAGTTAAAGATTATCTAAGAATAATAGTCTCTGCAGTTTATCCAACCTTCATGGCTCCAAGCTGTCCAGAGTCTATTAGAATTTTCAAACTTTTCTGCATTTCCCTCCATTTAATAAGCATTACTCTGCAGAATCTTTGATCAAAATATTCAATAATGGTAACCAGGCAAACAGGGTATTATGAAGTTCTTTTGGTTTCATGGCAAAAGAGTCAATTATTCATGGAAGCAGCTAGTCATGTATTCTATATTCTCCTCTTATTCCTGAGTGGTGGTCTTCCTCTATTGTTATAGACTGTTGGTCTCTTTCTTGAGTTCTATATTTTATTTATTTATTTTTCTTAAGCAACTCTATTGTTTTGATTCCTGTAACTTTGTAGTAAATCATAAATATTTTAAGTTTTTAATTTTATTCTCTATGTTGTTGTTGTTGATTGTCATCAAGTCAAGCATGACTCATAGCGATCCTATGAACAAAAGGCCTGTAGCCTTTCAATAACTATTATAATTTATCAAAGTTCAAAGAGTTTCCAGAAGCACATTGTTTAGGAAGTGGATGCCACTCCTGCTTCCAATAATTCTTTAAAAATGCTTGCTTGGGTGAGCTCTAATGGCCTAGTGGCAAGGAGCTGCGCTGCAATCCCAGAGGTGCACAGTTCAAATCCACCAGATGCTCTGCTGAAGAAGGAGGAACAATCGCCTCCTGTACCAGTCAAATCCGATTTAATGGTACACACATAAAAAAATAAATAAATAAATAAAATGCTTGCTTGACTTTTATTGGAATGTAATTGAATCTCTAAATCAATGTAAGGAGAATAAGTGTTTAAACATTGATTCTTCCAATTTATGAACCTAGTTTACTTTGTTATTAATAATATATTCTTTCATTTTATTTTGTAGTTTTCCATTTAGAGCTCTTTCATATTATTTATCATCTGTATCTGTAAGTGGTTTTGGTGCCCTTGTAATTGAATATATTTATAAATTTTATACTCAAATTTTTGTTGTAAATATAATTTACTTGTTTTGAATTTATATTCTTAAAAGACTGTGGAGCCAAGAACTTGTAAATGATAGATTTGTACCTATTGCACTACTTCTCCTAATGCAATATCGTACAGAAGTAAACTGTCAAAAGCAGGAAATTGACAGGGCCAAAGTGAAATTAACTAAAGATGTAACTCAGATTTTACTTGAGTTTTACATAAACTCATTTTTGTCACCTGCGTCTATAATTCTGTAACATTTAATGATATGCCATCAATCAGGTGAAGGCCTCAACAGCAAAGAAAACTATTTCCTAGCGTTTTGTTCTGCCTCTAGACGAAAAATAGACATTTTTAAAAGAACTTACTCTACTCTTTCCATTTCCTGATGCAAAGTTTTTAGAACATAAGCATTTAGGTGTCTTGAACCTGTCACCTGACCTTTAATCTCCAACATTTATCTTATATCTTTCATGATAGTAACATTTTTGTGCTTCATTTTGGCTAATCCTCATGATAGATTTAGGTTATTACATGTGAATTCACTCATTGTATTCAGATGGAACCGACTCAAAACTGACCCTCTAGAGGGTTTTCAGAACTGTAAATCACATGGGAGGAATAGCCCATCTTTCTTCTGTGGAGCCGCTGGTAGATTTGAATCACCGTTTGCGGCACCACTTCTGGGTTAACAACGCGTTTCCCTACAGACCATTACCTGCATTTGGATTAGCAATGAAACTCCTTACCCACTGGTCCACCAGAATTTACAAGGGATTTTACCATATTCATCTGGACAGGGAAGGGTTCAGAGTTGCTGTACAGAGGGTCGCTTATAGGTAGCAGGTGACACAATGACACATAACAACAACACATTATATTGGTTGTTTTTTTATTTAAGCATCTTGTTTAGAATCAACAAGACCTAGGGAGGGCCTTTGCATTTAAAAGTCAATTGTTATTATATTTTGGAGGAACATTCCTCAAAGTGGTACAGCACTCTTCTGTCAATATGCTGTACTGAGGTAATCTGGGTTTGTTGGGATGCTGAAACTTGTGTCATTTGGTTGTCAAATGATATGACAATGGTGGACTGTGTTTAGTGAAGCTCCCAGTTTATGACAGGTTTGTAAGCAGGAGTGGCATCCATTTCCTAAACCACATGTGTATGGAAATTCTATGAACTTTGAGAAATGACTGTAGTTATAGAAAGGCTTCAGGTCTTTTGTTCATAGGGTCACTATGAGTTGTGCTAAACTCGAAGGCAAGCAACAACAAACAATCTTTCTATTGGGCTAGAGTGAAAGGGGGTTCGGGTGGCATAGTCCATGGTGAGTAGAGCTGCTAATATGAAGGCTGTATGTCCCTGGTGGTTCAAATGCACCAGTGGCTTCTTGGGAGAAAGATAGGCAGGCTCATCCTGTGCGATGTACATCATTGGCAGCCTGATAGATGGTTACTGAGTCTGAACCAAAACTGTTAAAGTATAAAAAGAAAAAACCTCATTGCTTTTGAATTGAAATAGATTTAAACCCTCCAATGAGTTTTGGAGACATCATACACAGTAGGACGTTACATGTTTCTCTTCCATGAAGTGGCTGATGGATTCAAACCACTGAAGAGGACTGAACTAGTCTAGTCCTAAAACCAGACAAGATAAATCTGGGAAGCTCATAGGGAGCTCTGGTGGCCTAGAGGTAACGAGTTATACTGCCAACCCGCAGGCAGGCAGTTTGAATCCATCAGCTTATTTGTGGGAGATAGATAGACAATCTTCTGTGTGATTTACTACCTCTGAAAACCTGCTAGAGGGTCAGCTATGGGTTGGCTCTGACTCATTGGTATATAATAATAATGAATAAAAATGAGTTTTTAGAAAAGTCCTTGTCAAAATGCTTATATGTATGTGTCTAAAGCAAATTTTAAGGAGTTGGGGGAAAGGTGATGTGTAGATCAGCAAAAAGTATTAACAGTTTCCCCTCAGAACACAAGCTGAAGGGAGTTCCAGTAGTATGGTGGCAAGAAACTGTGCTGCAGTTCTGAAGGTGTGTGGTTCAAATCTACCAGATGCTCCACTGGAGAAGGATGGGCAGTCGCCTCCTGTGCCATTTGGATCCAACTGGATGGCACACAACAAGAAAACTAACAAACAAACACCCCACAAGCTGACAATCTACTGATCACAGTAGAAAGTCATGGACAGAGGAGAAGAAAAGGGTGACAAAAAATTAAAAAATATAAAAATGGCCAAGTTTTCTAACAGAGGCTGTTGAAACTGTTGAGAATATGACCCCTAGTCACCTGTCAGATGTGGGACAAAACTCATTTGTCTGGCTGAGTTTACAGTCAATATAAGGTAGACCTATAAAGTAAACCATAACAGTAATTAGGAACTCATCCTACAGAACAATCAACCCTACAAGATAAAAGGGCAAGGTCAAAAAAGCAGGAAAAGTAGGATAGATGGATTAATAGCAACAAGAATCATAAGGAAGTGAGACTACAGTTACATGGTGGGTATCATAACCAATGCTATAAAACAAAATGTGTTAAAAAATAAAAAATGTGTTATGAATGGTTGAAAGGAAAGCCAATTTTACTCTGTATTATTTCACTCAAATCACAAAAATTATTGGGTGGGGGGAACACCAAAGACACACTAGCTAACACTATTTTTCAGCCTTATCGTCACTCTAAATTTCAATCACCCAAAACATTAGGCAGTTTTATTCTTTAATTGTGTAAGAGACGAACGTTTGTTTCAGAACCACTTGCAAAGTGTGTGTTACAAATGCAGATTGCTAAACCCCACTCTCAGAGAGTCATTTGAGTCTGGGATTGTGTCCATGAACCAGCATTTTAACAAGCTTGCCAGGTGATTCTGAGGCCCTAAAGTATGAGAACCACTGCACCACTACCCTTCCCAGAACACATCTGGAATGTATTGTTTAAACAAATGTGTTATTTCCTTTAAGAGAGTACTCCCATTTTTATAAAGGTCTTCAGCTATAATTCATTTTTTTTAAATCAGTGGTTATATATTGACATGAAAGTACTAAGTCTAGGAATTATTATTATTATTATTTTGATGTCAAACAAATTGACCTGATGATACTTAACAGTAACTAATAACAATTCTGACCAAGTGATTACAAACTAATGAAGATAGAAAGGATCCCGTTTGAACTCTTCTTCACCTTTTCATCCCCTGTGCTGGAAACTGCCTTCCTGAACCAATTCAAGTTCTTTTTTGGATGACACCTCGATTTTTCTTTTTCTGTTAATATCTTTTGGTGAAAGATATCTCTTATTTATTATGTTTTTAGAATACATTATTGTGGTGGTGGTATATGTAGAATTGGAGCTGACTCATATCTGACCCTCCAGTGGGTTTTCAGATGCAGTAAATCACATGGGAGGAGATAGCCTATCCTCCTGTGGAACAGATGGTGGATTTGAACCCTCTGCCTTTGGCATTGTAGTGCAGCTTCTTATCAGCTTCAGACCACCAGAGTGCCCTTGTAGAAATTTTTACATCAAATAACTTTAAAAAATGATGTATTTTTAAAATTATTTTCCATTTTTAAAATATAAATAACTTTTTTTTTTTTAGGAGAAGAACGGAAAAAAGAAAGCCGCGTGTATAAAAGGTACTTTTTCTTAATACTTTAAAAGAAGAATTCTTATTTAATTTATAGCAGTTCTTATCTTAAGGAATCAAGAAACTTACATAACTTCAGATTCTTATTGGAAAACCAGACTTCTGGACACATTGAGACTGAAGGAACCCCCAGATCTATTCTTTAGAAATAATGTTTGGTTTAAGAATTTGCTGAAACAACTCACAAAACTCATGGAGAGTGCTGTACTTTTAATTTACAGTTTTATTAAAAAGAGACAAATTAGGATCATTATAAAGAGAAGACTCCCGCAAGGTCTTCATGGATTCCCAACATGGAACTTCTGTGTTCCAGAGAGTCTGTATCACTCCACAAGAGCAAATGGGGTTTTTTGTTTTTGTTTTTAAGAACAGATGTTTTTGCAAACCAGGAAGCTAATGGAGATTTGGCGTCAAGGGTTTTCAGTGGGAGAGGGGAGTTGTAATATATAATGCAAATCTGCAGTCCTTGTCCCCTAAAGCCAGTCAATATCACAGAATGATCCCATAGCAGAGCTCCCTGACCAGCCCACCATGATGTGATGATCACAAGATACCCTTGAGGTCAGCTAATTACAACAAGATGTTCTTGAGGCACTTTAAGGTGGGTTCTTTGACCTAATCACCATGAGGTAATCATCCTTCAGGCTGGGCCAACCCTTTCCTGGGTTGCTTCTCTGGACATACGCATTAGGTTTGGAATTCTTATCAGAATTCCAAGGTTCACTCTCAGGAACCAAAGATAGAGGTCAGATAACCTTAGATAAAGATTTTTTTTTCTTTTACAGGTAACAAAGTTGTAAAATTTTGTTTATTAATATATACTAAGGGAGTTCTGGTGGCCTAGTGGCAAGAAACTGTGTTGCAATCCCTAAGGCATGGGGTTCAAGATCACCAGCTGCGCCATGAGAGAATGAGCACTCTCCTCCCGTGTGATCTTAGCCTCTGAAAACCCACTGGAGGGTCAGCTATGAGTCACTTCTGACTCGATGGTACATAGCAACAACAATATACACTAAAGTCTCATAGCTGATGCCATAGTAATGCCTGCAGGTCAAAAGACATACTTTTTTCCATATATTCCATATCATATGTGAGGATCTGAAAACCTGAGAAGGAAAAGTATGGAGGGTCATATCCTTTATCCATACTTACTCAATAGGTATTGGATGCTTTTTTTAAAATGTGCTGAGTAAATCATTTGAGCAGCTGGACCATGAAGAAAAATATAGCATCATGACCCAGCTAGTCCACTAATAGGAATATACCCCGCGAAGTTAGAACTGAGACACAAACAGAGATTTGTATACCAGTGTTCATAGCAGCATTATTCACCATTGCAAGAACATGGAAATAGCCCAAATGTCCAACCACAACGGAATGGATTGAGAAATTGTGGTACATCCATACAGTGGAATACTATACAGCATACAGGAGCAACAATTTTGAAAAATACTACGTAACTTTTGAGAGGCTGGAGAGCATTATTCAGAGTGAACTAACACAGTCTCATAAGGACAAATAATGCATAAGGCCATTTTATATATATGTATATATATGGCATAGATGGACAACTGGTACAGGAGCTCAAGGAGGGGAGTGGAGGGTGAGGAAACCACAGGGCTTCACAGTTTGGTTGGAGGGGGCAAACAAATGGGAAGGATCTGGGTGAAAAGACAGGGTAATGATGGGCAAGGTCCAATGGTGATTACTTTTTAAAAATAATGCATGAGAATGAATACATGAAACACAATGTGAATGAAAAATAGTGTGAAAACACAATGTATATAAACTTTGTAAGCAAACTAATTTAAAAAATAGGCGAGCTCTGGTGGCCTAGTGGCACGAAGCTACAACTGCAAGCTCAGAGGTGCACAGTTCAAATCCACCAGATCCTCTGCTGGAGAAGGAGGAACAATCTCCTCCCGTACCAGTCATATCTGATTTGATGGTTGTTGTTGTTGTTGTTGTTTAATGCCGTCGAGTCATAGACAACTCATAGCGACCCTATGAACGAACAGCCTGAGCTGTTTTTGACGGTACACACAAAAAATAATGAAATTTAAGAAAATAATGTAAAATAGAATATATATGAACAAAACAATGTAAATGAGTTATTATGAAAACCAATAATTTTTTTTAAAAAACAGAATATAGCAATATAGCATAAGGATCAGAGGAGAACTCATCAAAACCTGTATTATACTGATGACACAACCTTGCTTGCTGACAGTGAGGGAGACTGGAAGTGCTTGCTGAAAAAAATAAAAGACTACAGACTTCAATACGGATTTCATCTCAACATCAAGAAGAAAAATGTCCTCATCACTGCACCAATAGGCAACATCATGATAGATGGAGAAAAGATTGAAGTTGTCAACAATTTCCTCTTACTTGGATCCACAGTCAACACCATTGTTATTAGTAGTCAGGAGATCAGGAGACATACTGCCTTAGGCAAGTCTGCTGTCAGAGACCTCTCCAAATTACAGAGGAGCATTCATTGGTTATGAAAAGGCATTTGACTATGTGGATCATAGCGAACTGTGGCTGACTCTGAGAAGGAGAATCCCAGAACATTGATTGTGCTAATGTGAAACCGATATTTGGACCAAGAGGCAGTCGTCACAACAGAGCAAGGAAACACTGCATGGTTCAAAATTGGGAAGGGTGTACGCCAGGGATGTGTTCTATCTCCATACCCTCTGAACCTGTATGCAGAACAGATTATCTGGAAGGCTGGGCTCCATGAGGAGAAGTGTGGCTTCAGGATTGGTGGAAGATCTATCAACAATCTGCATTATGCAGATGACACAACCCTGCTTGCTGAAACTGAGGAGGACCTGAAGCTCTTGCTGCAGAGGGTCAAGGACTACAGTCTTTAATATGGATTGAGGCTCAATATCAAGAAGACAAAGATTCTCACCACTGGACCAATTGGCAGCATCCAGATGGATGGTGAAGAGATTGAGATTGCTCACAGCTTTAGTTTACTTGGCTCCACAGTCAACACTCTTGGCACCAGCAGCCAGGAAATTAAAAGACGTATTGTGATGGGAAAGTCTGCTGTTAGGGACCGCTCCGAAGTACTGAAGAGCAGTGGTGTCACTCTGGAGACTAATGTGTATCTGATATAGGCCATGGTCTTTGCAATCACTTGTTATGCATCAGAGAGTTGGATAATTACTAGGAAGGCTAGAAGGAGAATTGATGCCTTTGAGCTGTGGAGCTGGAGAAGAGTATTGAGGGTACCATGGACTGCTAAGAAAATAGATTCATCCTGGAGAGGGTTAAACCAGGCTGCTCCTTGGAGGCAAAGATTCTGAGGCTTTGTCTGACATACTTTGGACATGTTGTGAGGAGGGACCAGTCCTTGGAGAGGGACATCATGCTTGGGAGGGTGGAAGGACAGCACAGAAGGGGAAAACCCTCTATGAGGTGGATTGATTCAGTGACTTGGGTAATTGGGACGGGTGTATCGGAGACAGTACAATTGATACAGGACAGAGTCGCGTTTAGGGCTGTTGTATATAGCATCACTATGAGTCTCAAGTGACTCGATGGCACATAATAACACCAACATTACTGATGTCTTTTAGAAGACTAAAGAGTGCTTGATTCAGTCATTTTCTATACATCTGAAAACTGCACAATAAATAAGAATAGCAGAAGAATAAGTTATGCTTTTCTTTTTCTTTGTCTAGTTTCCTTTTGTGGGGAGGTACCCAGAAGAGGCCAATCATTCCTAAATCTAAGGCCAAAAATTGTTGGTGCAGTCTCTTCCAGTTTAGTCCTTGTGTCATTGAGTGTGGGCAGCTCCTCTGCCCTGCATTCTCAGGCCATGTCAGGGAAATGTTACTAGGAAATGTAATCCTTGGAGAGGGACATCATGCTTGGAAAGGTAGAGGATCAATGAAAGAGAAGATACCTCAAGGAGATGAATTGACACAGTGACTGCCACAATGGGCTCAGCTGCATCAGAGATGATGAGGCTAGCACAGGACAGGGCAGGATTTAAGTCTATGAATCATAGGGTCGCAATGAGTCATACTCAACTTGATAGAACCCTTCAGTGGAAGAAGCAGTGAGGGCAGCAAGGATGAGCTCCTATGTCCCCCTCAGTTGCTGCCAGTGCTCACAGAGGTGTCACTGACTTACCAGAGGTGGACACATTTCCCTGACATGTTGCTAGGAGGAGCTGTTCCTTGGAGAAGGACATGTGGCTGGAAAGGGTGGGGATTTGGCGAAGGAGAGGAAGATCCTCAACCAGGTGGATTGACACGGTGACTTGTACAATGGGCTCTAGGGTGTTAGGAAGTATGAAGATGGCACAGGATGGAACAGGGTTCATATCTTTTGTTATAGGGTCGCTATGAGTTGTACTCAACCCAATGGCACCTAACAACAACAACAAAATAGAAATACTATTACAGGAAGGTTGATAGTTTAGTGATGGGCTGCTAATCAAAAAGTTGGTAGTAAAGCAGTGTTCTCCAGTATAGATTTTAGCTCAAGTCAACTCATTGCCATCAGTCAGAACTCATGACTGATTCTCCATTCAGTTTCTGAGTTTTTTAGTCCCCTGAGAGGAGATAGCCCATCTTTTCCCACAGACTAGCTGGTGAAGTCCAACTCCTAGAGCACAACTCCCTCTAAACTAGTATGTCACCAGAACTTCCTAAAAAATATTTAGAGCCTCCAAAACTTAATGGAAGGTTGTCATGAATCTGAATCAATTCTATAGTCAGTGAGTTTAATTTTCTATTATATACAAATGTTAGTTTTTACTTTTATTAGCCTAGAACCATCCTATGAGTCCTTGCCATTATGGATCAAATTATGGTAATTGGTCCACCGCGGAAAACATATTACTAGGGATGATAGAAAGAGAATTGATGTCTTTGAGCTGTGGTGCTGGAGAAGAGTGTTGAATATACCATGGACTGCTAGGAAAACAAATTAGTTTGTCCTGGAGAGGGTGAAGCCGGACTGCTCCTTGGAGTCAAGGATTCTGAAGCTTCATCTGACATACTTTGGGTGTATTGCAAGGAGGGACTGGGCCTTGGAGAGGGACATCATGTTTGGGAGAGTGGACGGATGGCACAGGAAGGGAAGACCCTCAATGAGATGGATTAATTCTGTGATTGGGGTGGTGGGAATGAGTGTGTTGGAGACAGCGAGGCTGTCACAGGATAGGGCAGCATTTGGGGCTCTTGTACATAGGGTTGCTATGAATCACAAGCAACTCTATGGCACATAACAACTACTACATTTTCAAGTAACATAATATTTAACTAGAAATACTTAAGAAAGTCTCTCCCTTTTTAGATTCTGAGGAACATTCTGGAAGTAAGATTTCTAACCCATTAGAATCTCTTTCTGCTAAAACAGCATTGTATAGTATATGTCCTTTCTTAAATTTTATTTACCATTTTCTTTTCTACTATTGACCACTCACACTATTGTGAAATATTGCTAGTTTCCCAAATATTTAATATCTTACAGTAATGCCAACAACTCAGATTTTTCTCAAAAACTTTATCTTGTTCATGATAGCCCTGAAAGAATCTGAATTTTAAAATTTTAAATTGTCTTCATAATTAAGATTTGGTTTATAAATATTATATTCATATAAATCTAATTTCATTTATAGAACTTAAAGATCACTCTGAAGATGAATTCTGTCCTGCAACAGATAATGCCATTTGTGACCCATCACAGACTAGCTCAACAACAAATTGTAGCAGCGTTACTGCAAACTTATCGACACTACCATCTGAGTCATGTTACAGTCAAAATATAGAAGCAGCTGAAGATTGGTTTTCTGATGATTGTCTAGAGAAAAAGAACTCTCAAATGCCTTTTCTCGAAGAACCACGAAAGCAAGAAGTATTTATGTACTTGTCAACCATTCCATTAGAAGAATGTACTGAATATGTACAGAATAGGACATATGTTGATGAACAAAATGATGACAACATTAAGGAAATAGTTTCACGAAGAAATACAGATGTTGAAATACAAAACCTTCAATATGACGTTGAATGACTATTCTTTTGAAACCTTGTATATGTTGCAATCATCAGGTAAAGTTAAAACTGAATCACCAGCTTCTGAGTCTCTTAACGTGTCCACACCAGTATCACTTTTTTTTTGTTCTTTACTGAAGAATGATCATGCTTTCCTTGCTGGTTCTTATTTTCTAGAAACAAAATTATAGGAAGAACTGGAGTAAAATCAGTGATATCAATCTTAACTTACTGTATTTTATCAAAGAAAATAATAAGTAATAAGAATATATTCCAACATTCCAATTCAAAATATTTTAAGAAATCATCAGCAAAATATATTTTAATAAGAGTCACAGCCTCTCTCTCTCTCTCCCCCCCCCTTTCTCTCCCCCTCTCTTCCTCCTTCCCTCCCTCCCTCCCTATCTATCGCTGTTAACCATCAAGTCTGAACCGATCTATAGCTGAGCCTCCAGAAGGTTTGCAGAGGCAGTTAATCACTCGGGAGATTGCCCATCCTACTCCCACATCTATCTTTTACGTAGGAACTATCTGGTGGCCTAATGGAAAGGAATTGTGCTGCCAACCTAAAGGAATATTGTTTGAATCTACCAGCTGTTCCACAGAAGAAAAATGGGCCAGTCTCTTCTGAGATTTACTAGCTCTGAAAACCCATTGGATGGTCAACTATGAGTCAATTATGACTTGATGGTATACAACAATAATTATATTTTAGTGTGAATGGTGCTGGGAGAACATCATCTTTTCTCTTTTTTTATTAATTTTAATGGAAGTCTACAGAGATTTTGGATTTCCATTCATTCATTGT
>NW_006399755.1:6070723-6081796 GCF_000299155.1 Elephantulus edwardii
ATGGGCTCTTGGGTTGTTTCCAACTCTTTGCTATTGTAAACAAAGCCGCAGTAAACATGGGTGTGCATATATCTGCTTGGGTAGCAGTTATGGTTTCTTTAGGATATATTCATGACATGTCAGAAAAGGGACTTATATCAAGAATTTATAAAATACTCGAGCACTACCAAAAGATAAAGGTAAACAACCCAGTTGAAAAATGGGCCCAGAATATGAACAGACACTTCACCAAAGAAGGCATTCATGTGGCAAACAAACACATGAAGAAATGTTCAAAATCCCTGGCTCTAAGAGAGATGCAAATCAAAACAACAATGAGCTATCATCTCACCCAAGTCAGAATAGCAAAATTTAACAGAACAGCAAACAACAAATGCTGGTAAGGTTGTGGAGAAACCGGAACACTTATTCACTGTTGGTGGAAGTGTAAAATGGTGCAACATCAGCTTTTCTGAATTTTAGATCTATAAATAACCTCTCATTCAAATCTTATGTCATATTTTGGTAAGCAATATTATTTTGTTCTCATATGTGCCTGTGAAGAATCCCCAAAATAATTATATTTTCACTCTCTTTCTCAGGATCATTCCCCTGCTTCCAGCCTCCTATGATGAGAGTGAGAACAGCTCTGTTTATCTTATAGGCACATGACTCAAAGTAGATTAATCCAAGTTTCTCTCCAGTCTTAGAGATTATTGATCAAATTTCTATTTGCAGTCTGAAAGCTTTTTTAACACCCTCTTAATTAAAAAAAATATAATATTTTGTGTTTCAATTACTCACACCAAGACTTTTTCATATCTTAGCAAGAAATAAACTTTACTTATTATCATAGTTAAAGTAGCATTGAGAAGAATGGGAATTCCAGAAGACTTGATTGTGCTCATGCAAAACCTATACCTAGATCAAGAAACTATTGTCCAAACAGATGAAAGGATCACTGCATGGTTTAAAAATGAGAAAGATGTGCTTCAGGGGTGTATCCTTTTACCATACCTAGTCAATCATTAAGCAAATCATTAGAGAAGCTGGACTTTATAAAGAAGAGTGAGAAATCAAGATTGGAGGAAAACTTATCAACAACCTGTATTAAGCAAATGACCCAACCTTGCTTACTGAAAGTAAGAGGGACCTGAGGCACTTGCTACAGAGGATCAAAGACTGCAGCCTTCAAGATGGATTACATCTCAACATAAAGAAAGCAGAAATCCTCACTACACGTTGAATAGGCAACATCATGATAGATGGAAAAAAGATTGAAATTGTCAACTATTTCATCTTCCTTGGATCCACAATCAACACCCTTGGTTCCATCAGTTAGGAAATCTGGAGACATATAACATAGGGAAATGCTGCTGTCAGAGACCACTCCGAAGTCCTGAAGAGCAATGATGTCACATTAAAAACTAAGGTGCAACAGATTTAAGCCATGGTCTTACCAGTCACCCGATGTGCATCTGAGAGCTGGACAATGAATAAGGATGACAGAAGAAGAATTGATGCCTTTGAGTTGTGTTGGAGAAGAGTACTGAATATCGCTTGGACTGCCAAAAGAACAAACAGATGTCTTAGAGAAAGTGCAACCCAGAGTGCTCCTTGGAAACAAAGATGGCAAGGCTTAGTCTCATATCCTTTGGGCATAATATTATGAGAGGCTATTCCTTGGAAAAGGGCATCATGCTAGGAAAGGTGGAAGGTCAGAGAAAGAGATGGATTGGCACAGTGGTGACTGTAACAATGGCTCAAGTATCTCAGAGATGATACGAATGATACAGAATAGGTTGAAAGTCAGATACATATTATTCATAGACTTGCTATAAGTTGTGGTCAACTCAAACAATAACATCATAGCAAATCAAAACAAACAAACAAACAAAAACCCCAAGCCAAGCCAGTTGGTGTCAGATCAATTCCAACTCAAGGTGACCCCCGTGTAGCACAGTAAAAATATATTTTATATGATCTTTAAGACTGTAACTTTTCAGAAAGAGATCCCCAGACTCTCTTGGAAAGTTCCTCTGGGTGAATTTAAATATAGAATCGTTCCCTTACTAGTGGATTGTATGTATCAACCAGGCACTCCTACATGAAAGGGAATAAGTCTCAAATAAAGAGATAGAATTTATGCAGGCCCATCATTTCTGGATGATATTAAAAGAGATTCGAAAAATTCTCCTTTTGGAAATGTTTACTTAGTAATTTCTGTACATGACTATTGGTTGAGTGCATTCACCTTTACACTCACTCTTATGTCTGTGTAAGCTATTCTAGATTATGATCTCTAAGAAGCAGTAAAACCAAACATTTTAAAAAACTTCTTGATGTCCTGCAACTTCGGTCTTAATTGTGTATCCCAAAGATTCTGCCTTGTTGCCTGTTTCCTCTGATTTTTTTATAAGGTTCTTTAAAACTCCTGAGGAATTTGAAATTGGAGAGAAGAGATTTTAGCATTTCCTGACTAGTCTCTGGAATACAATGAATACAATGAATATAAATGGAGAAACTATGTGCAACTATGACCCATCTTTTGACTTGGAAAGAAAAACAGTAAATCTGCAGCAAGAGTCTTATGAAGCATTTACAAAATTAAAAGCAAGGTATGAGAGATCAGGAGAGTGTGATTCCTTGTATCTTTCTTTTTCCTTCTTTTTTAAATTATTAATTTTAATAAAGTTTACAGAAACTTAGGGATTACAGTCATTCATTGTTGCATTGTTCTCCCTGCCCACCCCCTCCACCCCAATTCACTCTTCTCCTTGAAAAGTAAAAGAAAAATTATTTTATTGTTATGCAGTCCCTCCCCCCAAGTCCACTCCACCGTGCAGCTTTCATTCTGGACTCGTGTCATGACAATAATACCAAATCATATATCCCTTTTAAACAGTTCTCTCCCTCATCTGTTTAAAGCAGTATATACATCATTCCTCCGCTCCTGTCATCCTTCAACGCCCATGTCAGTCCCGTTTTACAACAGTGGCACTATGTAATATTTGTCCTTTTGTGACTAAGATATTTCACTCAGCATAATGTCCTCCAGGGTAATCCATTTTGCATAATATCTCATGAGTTCCTTGTTTTTCAATGCAGTATAGTATCCCATTGTTTGTGTGAATATACCAGAGCTTCTCTATCCATTCTTGGGTTTTCAGCTCTTTGCTTTGCAAACAAAGCCGTGATAAACATGGGTGTGCATATATCTTCTTGGGTGGCAGTAATGATTTCTTTAGAGTAAATTCCCAGTAGTGGAATTGCTGGGTCAAATGGTATTTTTATTTGCACATTTTTGAGAAAGCGCCATACACCCTTCCATAGTGGTTGCACCATTTTACACTCCCACCAACAGTGAATAAGGCTTCCCGTTTCTCCACAACCTCGCCAGCATTTGATGTTTTCTGTTCTGTTACATTTTGCTATTCTTACTGGGGACAGATGATAGCTCATAGTTGTTTTGATTTGCATCTCTCTTAGAGCTAGGGATTTTGAACATTTCTTCCTGTGTTTGTGTGTCATCTGAATGTAGTCTTTGGTGAAGTGTTTGTTTATATCCTGTGCCCATTTTTCAGCTGGGTTATTTACCTTTATCTTGTTGTGGTGGATCCTTTGTTTTTTAACAGTGATCCATTCTCTTGTTCCAGTCCTTTTTGTGGCATAGTTATAATCCTTACCTTTACTTGGTAAGGTACCCTTCTATCCTAATTATAAATTCTCCTTTTTTTTTTTTTACTTAAACTTGCAATATTTTATTTATGTTACTGGCCACCACTCCTGAGGCCTGGATTTAACTGTTGTTCTTGGCTTTGAATATATCCTTGTAACTTTATAATAAATTCTCCCTTTTGCATAAAGTGGAGTTTATTTCTGTTACTGTATCCATAGTGTCCTAACCAAATTATTGTTCATATTATAAATGAAATTTGTACATATAAAGCCATTGTTAGGTTATAATACTATAATATAGTAAGTGTATTATTTCAAAACATACTTATTTTATTAAAATGCTATTCAGTGACATTGGTATACATATTAATGTCCTTGAAAACTACAGTCAACAGCACTTAAAAAAATTGTATACACTATTCTAAAATAGTCTTGTATTCAAAAACTGTGAAGGGTCTAGGAATTTATTCTACATATAAACTGACAAGTTGGCCTGCAACAGTTTCATGGATTCTTATAGAAAACAAAGCTATTGGATCACAGCACTTGATGTGAGTTGGAGTCAACTTAGTGGTGGTGATTCATGGTTATCAGTTAGGAACTGGTCCCGTAGAGACCAGATTAAAACAGGCTTGGAAACAGGATAGTGGCATCCACTTCCAAAATAGCTTACCTCTGGAAACTCTATGAACTTAGAGAAATTATGAAAGTCATACAAGTTCAGGTCTCTTGTCCATAAGGTCACTGTGAGTCATCTACAACTCCACAGCACTTAACAGCAGTTAAGGTTCCAGTCTTTGGGACATGACATCATGCTGAGAGAAGTGGAAGGTCAGAGAAGAAAAGAAGATCCTCAACACAATGGATTGATACAGTGACTGTAACAATGGACTCGAGCAAGTCTCACATTGTGAGGATGGTATAGGATAGGGCAAGCATTAGAACTGTTGTTCATAGAATTGCTGTGAGTCATAGAAAGAGCTCTGTTGTTCTATTGGATAGAAAGTTATGTTGCCAAGCCTAAGGTGGGTGATTTTAATCTGCATCCTTCAAGCCTGGTTTTAATTGTTTTTGGTCACACATTCTTCTAAGTGGTATAGCACTGCTGTACAGAGGTAACTCAATGGTTGCTGTGATGCTAAACACTGTGACACTGATGTGTCAGATTTTATAATGATTACCCATGGTGGACAGTGTTTGGTGGAACTCCTAGATTAAAACAGGCTTGGAAGCAGGAGAGGCATCCACTTCCAAAATAGCTTGCCTCCAGAAACTCAATGAACTTAGAGAAACGATGAAACGATGAAAGTTATACAAGTGTTTGGGTCTTTTGTTCACAGGGTCTCTATGACTCTACAGCACTTAACAACAACAAAAAAACAATAGCACTTGATAGGGTACTATTGTTTTTTATTGTTTTTATCTCAGTTTCCTGAGTGCTAGTACCCAGAGGGCAATATTAAAAAGATAATATCTTTATGTACAATGGTTGAATTATAAGAAAGGGGCCTAGAGTTTAGGGAAATAATACTTTATAATGAACAATATGCATATTCACACGTTGCTGCAGAAGAAAACCTCATTATGCTGTATGATAAGTATGCCAGTTTTCTGTTCTTGTCTGTCTTTTTCAGTGTTGCTATATACATATCCATCAACAATAGTTGGAAACAAATTTGTTTCTCTCTTTGCAAAACATGCAAAAATGCAATACAGCCAAGGAGAATTGTATACCATTGCTTATGTTGTTGTATTTATGTGCTGTCAAACTGACTATGACTCATAGCAAGCTTATGAACAACGATTCTGAAGTTTGCCCCATCTTGTGCCATCCTCCCCATCTCTTGTATGCTTAACTCCATTGTTACAGTCAGTGGGTCAATCCAACTTCTTGAGGACCTTCCTCTCTTATGTTGACTCTAAGCCTTTCCAAGCATAATGTCCTTTTCCATGGACTGACTCCTCATAACAACATGCCTGAAGTATGTGAGATAATGTGTCACATCTTTACCCCCAAGGACCATTCTGATTACACTTTCTTCAAGACATTTGTTTGCTCAAACAATTAACATCATTAACATCACACACAAGTAAAATATTGCTGAGGATTATTTTAAAATGACTAAAATAGTACATTGACAGGGAACTGCTAGAAGTTAAAGCTGGATTTGGAAGAGGCCATGACACCAGGGATGTTATTGCTGATGTCAGATGGATTTTGGCTTAAATCAGAGAATACCAGAAAGATGTCTATTTGTGTTTTATTGACTATGTAAAGGCATTTGATTGTGTGGTTCATAACAAATTATGACTAACATTGGGAAGAATAAGAAATCCCTATTATGCAAAACCTATACCTAGACCCAGAGGTTGTGGCGCCAACAGAGTAAGGGACAACTGCATGATTTAAAGTTAAAAAAGTTGTTATGGGGACTGTGTCCTTTCTCCATACATATACAATCTGTATGCTCAGTGAATAATTCAAGAAGACAAATTATATGAAGAAGAATATGGCATAAGGTTTATAGGAAGATTTCATCAAAAACCTGAATTACACAGATGGCACAACTTTGCTTGCCGAAAGTGAGAAGAACTTCAAGTACTTGCTATAGAAGAGCAAAGATCTTCAATAAGGATTACATCTCAACATCAAGAAAACAGAAATCCTCACTACTGAACTGAAAGACAATGCAAAAGATGGAGAAAATATTGAAGTTGTCAACAATTTCATCTTGCTTGAACTACAGTCAACACCCTTGGTAGCAGCAGTCAAAAACTCAAAAGAGCACAGCAAAAATAGCAAAGTTCAACAGGACAGCAAAGAACAATTGCAGGCAAGGTTGTGGAGAGACTGGAACTCTTATTCATGGCTGGCGAGAATGTAAAATCCTAAAACCACTATGGTAGGTGGTCTGACACTTTCTCAAAAAGTTGAAAATATAAATACCATTTGACCCAGCAATTCCATTACTGGGAATATACCCTAAAGAAACCAGAGCCATGACTAAAACTGATGTATGCACATCCATGTTTATTGCTGCATTATTCACAGCAGCAGAGATGGAAGCATCCCAAGTGTCCATCAACAAATGCATGGATAGAAAAACTGCAGTACATTCACACAATGGAATACTATGCAGCATTAAAAACAATGAAATAGTAAAACATTACACAACATGGGAGAACCTTGAGGACTTTATGCTAAGTTAAATATTTCAGTCACAAAAGGACAAATACTGCACAGCGCTGCTGTTATAAAATAAGATGGACACGGGAATGTTGGGAAGGGAATGGGAAAAGAATGGATAGGTAATAAAGACTGTATTAGAACAGATGAGTGGAAGAACTGTCTGAAAGGAATATATGAGTATGCAGTATATGTATGATTATGCATTATACATATCTGAAAAAAAGGAGAGACTAAGGGGGGGAAAGGGAGAGAATGGGGGGAAGAGGTGCAAAAAGGAATTTTTTCTGTTTATTATTATTAATCTTAATGAAATTTACAGAGATTTTTGGATTTCCATTCATTCATTGTTGCATTTTTCTCCCTGTCCACCTCTCCCCTCCAGTTCATTCTTCTCTTTGAAAAGTAAAAGAAAAATTCTTTCATTGTTATACAGTCCCTCTCCCCAAGTCCACTCCACTATGCAGCCTTCGTTCTGGACTCCTGTCATGACAATAATACCTTATCATATATCCCTTTTAAACAGTTTCTCTCATGTGTTTCAGTGCAGAATACATAATTTATCCCATCTTTCTCAGTCTTGTCCCCCCAACCCCTTTAATAGTATTTTATGACTTCCTTGTTTTTCAATGCAGTATAGTAGTCCGTTGTGTGAATATACCAGAGATTTTCTTTCCATTCATTTGTTGATGGGCACTTAGGTTGTTTCCAACTCTTTGCTATATTTTTAAAAAATTCTTTCAATTTTTTTTTTAATTCTAGAAGCTAAAGGGGAAAAAAGAAATCAAAACATATCGTGATTCTTTTGCATGGTCTTTTCAATTGCTTGCATCTGCAAGTTAGACAATGAATAAGGATTACAAAAGAAGAATCAATGCCTTTGAGTTTCTGTGTTATTGTTATGTGCTGTCAAGTCACCTGCAACTCATAGCGACTTTATGTACAGTAGCTCTGAAGCCTGCCCTGTCCTGGGCCACTCTTCACTGACTGACACACTTACCACATTGCCCTAGTTACTGTATCAATACATCTCATCTAAAGTCTGCCTCTCCTACTCTGCCCCTCCACTCTTCCAAAAATTATGTCCTTCTCCAAGTATCACTCCTCCTAGCCTCATGCCCAAAGTATGTAGTTCAAAATCCTAACCTCCAAGAAGAAACTTGGTTTCATCCTGTCCAAGGCAGACTTACTTGTTTTCTTGGTGGTTCATGGTATTTCAAGACTTCTCCAGCACCACAACTCAAAGGTGTCAGTTCTTCTATCATCCTTAATCATTGTCCAGCTCTCTGATGCATAGCCAGTAATTGCAAAGACCATGGCCTGGATCAGACACACTTTAATCTCTAGACTGACATTGTTGCTTCTCAGTACTCTGGAAAAGTCTCTGAGAGCAGATTTACCTAATGAAATTTGTCTTTTGATTTCCTGACTGCTGGTGCCAAAAGTGTTGATTGTGGAGCTAAGCAAGCTGTAACTGTTAACAACCTAAATCTATTCTCCCTCCACCATGGAGCTGCCAGTTGGCCCAGTGGTGAGAATCCTTGTCTTCTTGAAGTTAAGCTTCAATCTATAATGAAGACTATAGTTCTTGACCTTCTGCAGCAAACACTTCAGGTTTACCTCCATTTCAGCAAGCAACATTGTGTCATATGCATACTCATCATAGAGCCCAACCTCCCAAATGATCTGTTCTGCATGTAGATTGAAAAGGTATGGAGTCAGGATGCATCCCTGACACACTCCCTTCTTCATTTTGAACCATACAATGTTTCCCTGCCCTGCTCTGAGGACTGCTTCCTGGTTCAAGTATAGGTTTCACATAAGCAATCAAGTGTCCTGGGATTCCCATTCTCCTCAAGATTAACCACAATTTGTCTTGATCTACACAGTTAAATGCCTTTGCCTAGTCAATGAAACACAGGTAGACATTCCTCTGGTACTCTTTGCCTCCTGCCAAGATCCACCTGACATGGGCGATGTCTTTAGTGCCACAACCTCTTCTAAACTCCACTTATATTTCTGGTAGTTCTCTGCCAATGTACTGTTCCTGTTATTTCTGGATTACCTTCAACAGGGTTTTGCTTGCATATGATATTAGAAGTACCAAAGATCCCATATACTTCCAAAAGAACAAACAAATATATCTTGGAGAAAGTGTAAACAGAGTGGTCCTTGGAGACAAGGGTGGTGAAGTTTCATCCACATACTTTGGGCATGTTGTTAGGAAAAGCCAGTCCCTGGAAAAAGACAGGTAGAGGGTCAATGAAGGAGAGGAAGACCCTCAATGAGTCAGTGATTATATCAATAGAATTGTTGTTGTTGTTATGTGCTGTCGAGTTGCTTGCAATTCATAGCGACCCTATGTACAACAGCCCTAAACCCTACTCTGTCCTGAGTCAGTCTCACTGTCTCCAACACACCCACCTTGATTACCCCACTCACTGAATCAATCTACCTGATAGAGAGTCTTACCCTCCTGTGCTGTCCCTCCACCTTCCCAAGCATGACTTCCCTTTCCAAGGACCGTTCCCTCCTTGCAACATGTTCAGAGTATGTCAGATGAAGCCTCAGAATCCTTGCCTCCAAGGAGCAGCCTGGTTTAACCCTCTCCAGGATGAACCTGTTCATTCTCTTAGCAGTCCATGGTATATTCAATACTCTTGTCCAGCACCACACCTCAAAGGCATCAATTCTCCATTTATCCTCCCTAGTCATTGTCCAGCTCTCTGATGCATAGCAAGTTATTTCAAAAACCATGACCTATATCAGGTACACCTTAGTATCTGAAGTGACACCATTGCTCTTCAGTACTTTGGAGAGATCCCTAATAGCAGACTTTCCCATTGCAATACATCTTTTAATTTCCTGGCTGCTGGTGCCAAAAGTGTTGACTGTGGAGCCAAGCAAACTAAAGCTGTGAACAATCTTAATCTCTTCACCATTCATCCTGATGCTGCCAATTGGTTCATTGGTGAGAATCTTTGTCTTCTTTATGTTGAGCTTCAATCCATACTGAAGGCTGCAGTCCTTGACCCTCTGCAACAAGTGCTTCAGGTCCTCCTCAGTTTCAGCAAGCAGGGTTATGTCATCTGTATCACGCAGATTATTGATGAATCTTCCACCAATCCTGATGCCACACTTCTCATAGAGCCCAGCCTCCTGGATAATCTGTTCTGCATACAGGTTGAAAAGTATGGAGATAGGACACATCCCTGGCATACGCCATTCCCAATGTTTAACCATGCAGTGTTTCCTTGCTGTGTTCTGACAACTGCCTCCTGGTCCAAGTATAGCATAGGATAGGGCAAAGTTCAAATCTGTTATTCGTAGGATCACTATGAGTCATAGTTGACTTGTGGTCATAGTCACGTAGCAACAGCAAAAATACACACACAGAGAAAAGGGAATTCTGGTGGCCTAATGGGTAAGGAATTGTACTTCTAACCCAAAGCTGGATGATTCAAATTCACCAGGAGCTCCATAGGAGAAAGATGAGAATCTCCTCAGGTGTAACTTATACCCTCTGAAAACCTGCATGAAGGTTAGCTATGAGCTGCTTCTGACTCTGGCACATAAAAACAATAACATACAGAGAAATATGGATATTGATTGATAGATAGATATCAAGGAAGCTCACCGTACTTTAGAGGCTGACAAGTCCAGATGTCAGTCTAGAGGCTTCTCCTGACTTACATAGCTGCAAGAACTCATGGATCCAAAGTAGGCAGGTAAGGTAGAAAACTGACATTAGTCTCTAGACTGACATCCTTGCTCTGGTGAGGTCCCTAACAGCAGATTTTCCTAATGCACTTGGTCTTTTATTTCCTGACAGTTGGTGCCAAGAGTGGTGATTGTGGAACTGAGCAAGCTGAAATTGTTAACAATTTCAGTCTCTTCTCCATTTATCAAGATGCTGTCAAGTGGCCCAGTAGTGAGAATCTTTATTTTCTTGATGTTAACTGACCTTCAATCCATGCTTCTTTATCTTCTGGAGCACATGCTTCAGGACCTCCTCAATTCAGCAAATAAGGTGTTAGCTGTCCTCCTCATAAATCTCAGACACCCAAGTGATCTGTTCTGCATACAGAATGAAAAAAAATGGGACAAGACACAACTTTGACCCACTCCTTTTCTGAGTTTGAACCATGCAGTGGTTCTTTGCTCTGTTCTGCCTTAGGTCCAAGTATAGGTTTCATATGAGCAAAATCAGGTGTTCTGGGATTCCTGTT
>NW_006399755.1:6110688-6122332 GCF_000299155.1 Elephantulus edwardii
GTTTAGGGCTGTTGTACATAGGGTCGTATGAGTCGCAGGCGACTCAACGGCACATAACAACAACAAGAACAAGTTTTTTCCAGTCTCTATCTGGTCTAGTCTTTTGTTTTGAGTTTGTGTCACATTTTTCTCCTCTCCTCTATCAGGGCCCTTCTATTTTGAAGATTAGTAGTTCTGAAAGGGATCAAAAAACCAGCCAACATCCAGGGGGTTTTTTGTCTCAAAATAAAAAAGTCTGATGTTCATATGATCCACTAGACCTTTGGATTGATAGTCTTTTGTTACAGACAGGAAGGGTCCAATATTTGTGCCTTAGATAGTCATTCGGGAACTGTGGTGGCCTACTGGTAAGAAGTTGCACTGCAATTCCAAAGGTACATGCTTTGAATCCACAAGCTGCTATGAAGGAGAAGGATGGGCAATCTCTTGTGTGATTTACAGTCTCTGAAAACCTACTGGAGGATCAGCAATGAGTCAATTCTGAATCAACAGCCGCAAAAACAAAAGATAGCATTTAACAATTTTTTTAAATTATTTTAATATTTTTAAATTTTATACTAGTTAATTTACAAAGTTTTAATACCTTGTTTTCACACCAGATCATTCCCAATTCCTTCACCATCCCTACCCATCAAATTGTGCAACCCTAGGAATAACCACCCCCATTCTCACCCCTCTGCCCACCCCTTGGATCCTCTTACCCTTCTACAATAATGATTTTATACAGCATTTGTCCTTATGGGACTGAGTTAGTTCACTCAGCATAATGCATTCCAGGCCTTCTCAAGTTGGATAGTAATTTGCAAAATCATTGTGCTGTGTTGTATTTCACTGTGTGAATGTACCATAATTTCTCAATCCATTTGATTGTGGTTGGACATCTGGGCTATTTTTATGTTCTTGTGATGGTGAATAATGCTGCTATGAACATTGGTGTACAAATCTCAGTTTGTGCCTCAGTTCTCATTTTCATGGGATATATTCCAAGCAATAGAATAGTTGGGTCATATGGAATTTCTATGTTCAGCTTTTTGAGGTAATGTCAAACTGCCTTCCAGAGTGGTTGTACTATTTTACAACCTCACCAACAGTGTATAAGAGTTCCTATCTCACCACATCCTCTCCACCATTTATTGCTTACTGCCCTGTTAAACTTTGCCACTGTTAGAGCCCATTGCAGTCCTTACCTTGTCAATCCAACTGGTTG
This sequence comes from Elephantulus edwardii, assembly GCF_000299155.1. Taxonomy (NCBI): domain Eukaryota; kingdom Metazoa; phylum Chordata; class Mammalia; order Macroscelidea; family Macroscelididae; genus Elephantulus; species Elephantulus edwardii. Next base: position 6,111,896 of record NW_006399755.1, read on the forward strand.
AAGGATCTTGGACGACCCTCCGCCCTTCCCAATACCATGCCCCTCTCCAAGGAATAGCACCTCCTAGCAATATGTCCAAAGTATGTGAGGTGAAGCATCATCATTCTTGCCTCCAAAAAGCACTCTGGCTGCACCCTCTCCAAGACATATCTATTCATTTTCTTAGCCATCCATCTGATAGTCAGCACTCTTTTCCAACACCACACAGCTCAAAGACATCAATTCTTTTTCTGTCATCCTTATTAATTGTCCAGGTCTCAGATGCATAGCTAGTAATCGGAAAGCCCAAGGCCTGAATCAGACACACCTTAGTATTCAAACTGACATCACTACTCCTCAATAATTTGGAAAGGTCCCTAACTGAAGATTGTCCCATTGCAATACCTTTCCTTATTTCAGGACTGCTCATACCAAAGGTATTAATTGTGGATTCAAGCAAGATGAAGCCGTTGACAGTTTCAATCTCTTCTCCATCCATCATGACATTGCCTATGGTACGAGTGATAAGAATCTTTTTCTTGATATTGAGATGCACTCTATAAAGAAGGCTGAATTCCTTGATCCTCTGCAACAAGTGCTTCAAATCCTCCTCACTTTCAGCAAGTTAAGTTGTGTCATCTGCATAAAGCAAGTTATTGATAAGTCTCCCTCCAATCCTGACGCCACATTCCTCTTCATAGTGTCCAGATTCTTGGATAATTTGCTCAGCGTATAGATTGAACAGATATGGAGACATATATGGAGATATACATCCCTGACACACTCACTTCCCAATTCCAAACCGTGCAGTACTCCCATGCTCCGTTTGCACAACAGCCTCCTGGTCCAGGAATGTGTTCTGCATAAGCACAATCAAGTACTCTGGGATTCCCCTTCTTCTTAATGTCAGCCACAACTTGTCATGATCCACACAGTCAAACATCTTTGCATAGTCAATAAAGCACAAATAGAGATTCTTCTGGTATTCCTACTTTCAGCCAGAATCCATCTGATAGCAGCAATAATGTCCCTTGTGCTACAGCCTCTTCTAAAGCCTGCTTGAACTTTTGGAAATTTCTGATCTATGTACTGTTCCAGCTGTTTTGAATGATCTTCAGCAGTATTTTGCTAACATGTGATATTAATGATATTGTTTGATAATTTCCACATTCAATTGGGTTACCCTTCTTGGGAATAGGAACAAATATGGACACCTTTTAATCTGTTAACAAGACAGCCATTTTCCAGATTTCCTGGCATAGACTGGTGAGTACATCCAATGCTGAATCTGTTAATTGAAACAAGTCAGTTGGTATCCCATTGATTCCTGGGGCCTTATTTTTTACCAATGCCTTCAATGCAGCTTTTACTTCTTCTTTAATTACCATTGGCTCCTGTTTATATCATGCTTCTTGAAATTTTTCGGTGTTAATAAATTATTCCTAGTACAGTGACTCTGTGTATTCCCTCCATCTTCCTTTGATGCTATCCGTATCATTCAATATATTGCCCATAGCGTCTTTAAACACTGCAACATGAGGTCTAAATTTATTTTTTCGTTCTTTCTGCTTGAGAAATGCAGAGCAAGTTCTTCCCTTTTAATCCTCCAATTCCAGTTCGCTACACATTCCTTTATAAAACCTTGCTTTGTCCTACCAAGCTGCTCATTGAAACCGTCTGTTCAGCTCTTTTACTTCGACATGTTTTTCTACAGATTTGGCTTCTCAACATTCCAGTGCAATCTTTAGAGTCTCTTCTGACATCCATTTCAGTTTTTTTTCTCTCTCCTCTGTTTTTGTAATGAACTTTTTCTTTCTTCATGGATGATATCCTTGATATTATCCCACAACTCCTCTGGTCTTCAATGCCTCAAACCTATTCTTAAGATGATCATGAAATTCTGATGGAATTGATTCAAGATCATATCTTGGTTCCCGTGGACTATTTTAATTTTCTTTGTCCTCAGTTTGAACTTGCATATGAGTAATTGATGATCTGATTCACAATTTGCCCTGGCCTAATTTTGACTGCTAAGATTGAGCTTCTCCAATGATTTCCACAAATGTTGTCAATCTGATTGCTATGCAGCCCGTCAGGTGAAATCCACATGTAAAGCCGTCTTTTAGAAAAAAATATTTGCAATAAATAAGTCATTGTAAATACAAAATGCAATCATCCTATTTACAGCCTCATTTCTGTCACTAAGCCCATATTTTCTAACTTCTGTCTCTTCTTCCTATTTCCTATTTTTGCATTCCAGCCACCAATTAACATTAACACATCCTGATTTCATGCTCAGTCAATTTCAGGCTGCAAAATTTGGTAGAAATTCTCAATTTCTCCCTCTCTGGCACTAGATATACGAACATATACTCGAATAATAGTCATATTAACAGGTCATCCTTGTATGCACATGGGTATTATTCTATAACTCACAACATTGTATTTCAGGATAGAACTTGAAATTGACTTTTCGATTAGGAATGCAATACCATTCTTCTTCTGTTTTTCATTCCCTGCATAGTAGATCATGTGATTATCTGATTCAAAGTGGCCATAGCTGTTCCATAGCTTCCATAGCATCTCACTAATACCTCGTATGTCAATATTCATATGTTCCTTTTCATTTTTAACAATATACAGTTTTTCAACGTTCAAGCTACAAACATTCCATGTACCAAATGTTAAATGATGTTTGTTATTGATTTTCCTCATTTCAATTAACTTCCAATCTGGCCTCTACCACTACACCACTATAACTATCCTCTTTAGTGTTCATAGGATTTTAAAAGCCTTTTATTTAGGAAGTAGATGACCCATGCTGCTTCCTATTCTGTCTTAATCAGGGAGCTCCACCAAAACCTGCGCATGATGGGAAACTCTTTTGGAATTTGACACATCAGGGACAAAGATTTCAGTATCACAGCAACCCCAAGTAATCGCAGTACAACAAAGTGTCCCAATCCAGATACCAAATTAATTTTTCAAGGAGATCAAAAGTGAAACTGTCAAGTTTATGTGGAGTATCAAGAGACCCCAAATAAGCAAAACACTTCTGAGAAACAAAAATGAAGTGGAAGATATAACAGTCCTTGACCTCAAAACCTACTACACAGCGATAGTAACCAAAACAACTTGGTACTGGTACACTGACAGGCACATAGACCAATGCAACAGAATCAGAACCCAGAAATAGACCCAGATATCTATGGTCAACTGATATTCAACAAGGAAATAAAATCTTTCAAATGGGGAAATGACAACCTCTTCAACAAAAGGTGCTGGCAAAACTGGGCTGTTAACTACAGAAAGCTGAAACAGGATCCACATCTCACACCATACACAAAAATCAACTCAAAGTGGATTAGAGACCTAGGAGTAAAGCCCCAAACCATAAAGTACATAAGAGACATTAACAAGCTTTTGGCACCCATCACTACTCATTAAAATAAGAGCTCTTTTGAACACTGTTCTGACAATTATGTTACAGCAGTTGGATCTTGATGTCCCTAGAGACTGTGTTCCTAAGCTCCTAGAAAATTAAGATGTTTGATTATGAATAAGAGATTTTCATCATTCTCCTCTTTTTTATTGCCCTGTTAATATGCATTAATCTATTTACTATACATATAGATATATATGTAGAAATATCATCTGCCAAGTCTAAAGAGGATCTCTGGTGGCCTAATAATAAGGAATTTTGCTGCCAACCCAAAGGCAAGCTGTTTGAATCCACCAGCTGCTCTGTGGGTGAAAGGTGGTAATTCTCCTCCCATGCAATTTACAGCCTCTGAAAACCTGCTGGAGAGTCAGCTAGGTGTAGGTCCCCACTCTACAGCACATAACAGCAATAAACCTATTTGGCCATGGGTGTCTCTTCAGTCATCTATGTATTAATTTTGCATATCTACCTATATTGAAGTTTCTTATTGCTTTGTAATGCTCTTACTTTTGACCTTTTCTAAAGCAAGTACTGTGCTTGGCTTCTGTCCCCACAAAACATAAATGCAATATCCAGTTATACTGTGTGAATTTGTACAGGAAACCAGAGAGATGAGGGATAGAAAAGGAATCCCTACTCTAGCCTCAGAGGTTGGGGAAGGCCTTCAGAGAACAGTGAATCCTGAGCTGGACAAGCAGGTCTGTCCAGTTGAGTGATGCATGTGTGTTTGTGAGTGTTCTGAATAAAATGAGGGTGGGGCTTAATTTTGGTTTTTATATAATATCATTGTTGAACACTAAGTCAAAGATCATACAATTCACCTGTTTGAAATGTACAATTCAATGATTTTTTAAGTATATGCACAGAGTGCAACTACCACAAGTAAATTTAGAACATTCTCATCTCCCTAAAAAGAAATCCTGTACCTATTTCACTCCCCATTTCCGTACAAACCTCCCACACCTGGCAACTTTCTACTACTTTCTGTTTATATTAATTTGCCTATTTGGGGCATTTCATTTAAGTGGAATTATATAATACATGGCTTTTGTGACTGGATCCTTTCACTCAGCATAATGGTTTCAGTGTTTACCCATGTATGGCATGTGTCCATATTTCAATACTTTTTGTTGGTATTTCATTGCATAGATATACCACATATTGTTTATCCATTCATCAGCTGATGAGAATTTGGTTTGAAATTTCTTTTTAATTATTTGATACTGAAACAAGATGGGAAATTAAGTTATCTGCATAATATATTCTGGGAAGCATTGATTTTATGATGTTGCAGGTACAAGATAGTTACAAAATAAAAAGAAACTTCGTTATTTATCCTCTGAAACTAAATAATGCAGAAAATTTTGAAGAGAAGGAATGGAAAACATCTTGAAGAAATGGAACGTATTTATTTTGGCTAAAGCTATAGCCCAGTTATTTAAGGTCTAGAGTTGGACTTTAGTAGTGCCATACCAAACTATATTGAAGCCTGAGGCAAAGGGAAAATCTACTCCCCTATATCCATGTTTTCATGTCTCTTTAAGAATTAATCTTTTTCCAGTAGTATATTTTTTTAAATGTTGCTAAATAAAATGTTGATAAACTTTTTCCCACTAAGACTAGAAAACCAAAATTACAATAATTCTTGGTTTGGATATAAATAAAATATTTAAACTTTGAAATTGTGAATTTTAACATGCATATATTTTCAGCTTTTCAATTTTTAAATACCTTAGTGTTCTGGGTCCAAGAAGTTTCCAGTATGACACAGAACATATAGGAAGGAATATGTTGCTTACTTTCAAATGTTTTTTTCTTTATGTATTTCTTGGTATTGATTTTTATTTGTTGTGTTTTACATGAAAATATTATTTCTCTTGATACTGAGTCTTTTGACTCTGTGCTCAAGGTAAGCACTTCCATAAACTGTAGGCCTTAAACTTAAGAAGCATACTTGGGTTTAGCTATCTATTCAGGTATGTGACATGAAATTAGTCATTCCAGTTTTTCAGTCTTCAGTTTCCTCATTGCCAAATAAAAACAATTATTCCCTCTTTTTTTAATTCTCAAAGAGAGAAAGATTCTTAGAATTATTAAAATTATGAGAAAGTGCTATCTTATTTGCTCTGCGCTCTCTCTTTCTGGGATAAACTGGATTCTCACATCTGCTTCATCCTTAGTCATTGTTGATGAGTCTTCCAATCCTGATACCACATTTCTCCTCATAAAGCCCAGCCTCCCAAATGATCTGTTCTGCATATGGATTGAAAAGGTATGGAGACAGGATGCATCCCTGATGCACTCCTTTCCTAATTTGAACCATGCAGTGTTTGCTTGCTCTGTTCTGACTACTGCTTTCTGGCCTGAGTATATGTTGTGCATAAACACAATCAAGTGATCTGGGATTCCCACTCTCCTCAAGGTTAGTCACAATTTGTCAATGAAACACAGATAGACATTCCTCTGGTACTCTTTGCTTTCAGACAAAATCCATCTGACATTGCCAATAATGTCTCTAGTGTCACTAGATCCAGTGTCTTCTAAATCCAGCTGGTATTTCTGGTAGTTTTTTGTCAATGTACTATTCCTGCTATTTTTGGATAATCTTCAGCAGGAATTTGCTTGTATGTGATATTGTTGGACAACTTCCACACTATCAGGTCATCTTTTTTGGAATGAGAATAAATATAGATCTCTTCCAATCAGTTGGCCAGGTAGTTGTCCTGCAGGTTTCTTGACACAACCTGATGAGCACATCCAGGGCAGCATCTTTTTTGTTCAAATATGGCAATTGGTATGCCATCATCTCCTGAGGTCTGTTTTTAGCCAATTCCTTCAGAGCAACCTGAACTTCCTCCTTCATCACCATTGTCTCTTAATCATATTATTATATCATTTTATTTCTTTAACTTCTTCTGTGTCAGTCAATTCTTTTTCGTGACTCTGTATACCCCTTCCACAGTCTTTTAATGTTTCCTGGATCCTTCAGTATTCTATCTATAGCATCCTTAAGTATTGCAACTCATGACTTGAATTTGTTCTTTAATTCCTTCAGCTTAAGAAATGCCAAGCACTATTTGACCCAGCAATTCCACTACTGGGAAGATACCCTAAAGAGACCATAACTGCCATCCAAGCAGATATTTGCACACCCATGTTTATCGTGGCTTTGTTCATAATAGCAAGGAGTTGGAAACAACCCAAGTGCCCATCAACAAATGAATGGATAAAGAAGCTATGGAATACTGTGCTGCATTGAAAAACAAGGAACTCATGCAATATTATTCAAAATGGGTGACCCTGGAGGACATTATGCTGAGTGAAATATCTCAGTCACAAAAGGACAAATACTGCATAGTACCACAGTTGTAGAATGGGACTGACCTCAGGGTTGGGGTAAGAATGAGAAGAACTGGATAAATTATGTATACTGCATTGAAACGGATAAGGGAGAGAACAGTTTAAAAGCAATATATTATAAGGTATTATGATTATCATAAGAGTCTGGAATGAAGTTTGTAGAGTGGAGTGTACTCGGGGTGGGTGTGGTGGGGGGTGTGGGGGGATTGTATACCAATGAAGGAATTTTTCCTTTACTTTTCAAAGAGAAGAGCAAACTGGAGGTGGTGGGGGTGGGCAGGGAGAAAAGTACAACAATGAATGAATGGAAATCCAAAATTTCTGTAGATGTTCATTAAAATTAATGATAAAAAAAGAAAAGAAATGCCAAGCAAAATGCCTTTGAGTTGAAGTGCTGAAGAAGAGTGTTGAACATACCATGGACTGCCAAGGGAACAAACAGGCCTGTCTTGGAGAAGGTAAAACAGAGTTTCTCCCTGGAGGCTAGAATTTTGAAGCTCTGTCTCACATACTTTGGGCACGTGGCCAAGAGGGATAGGTCCTTAGAGAAGAACATCATGCTTGGTAGGGTGGAGGGACAACACAGGAGAAGACCCTGTATGAGATGGATTGACACAGTGTCTGGGATAAAGGGGGTAGATGTGTTGGAGTCAGTCAGACTGGCTCAGGATAGGGTAGGCTTCAGAGCTGTCTTACATGGGGTAGCTATTAGTCACAAGTGACTTGACAGCACATAACAATAACAACAACATATCTGCTTCTCTTTATCTACCTTCATTGTCCTACCTGCAGACCATATTCCTCTGTCTAATTAAATTTAAACTCATTACTGTCAAGTTGGAACTGACCTTTCAGAGGCTTTTTAAGGCTGTAAATTGCATGGGAGGGATTGTCCATCTTTCTCCATACTGGTGAGTTTGAACATCAAGAGAGGAACCACCTTTGATTTAGTAGCACAACTCCCTACAAACTACACCACCAGAGCACCATCTTTATGGTTTATGCAAGTGCTAAATGATCTCTTTGAGATCTTTTTATTGCTCAAATCTGCATACCAAACTGACTTAATCGTGAGTGCTTCAATGCCAAATACAAATGTGTGAAAATATAGATTAATTGAGAATCTTGATTAGTCAAAACTTTTTTGGTTTCAAATAACAGGAATCTACTTGAGCTTGAAGAGATACATATTTGATCCTATTTCCAAGAAAGGTATTCTAACAATGTAGAAATCAGACAGTGTTATTATCATTAGTATTATGTGCAAGTAAAATATTGATGAAGATCGTTCAAAAACAGTTATAACAGTACATTGACAGAGAATTGCCAGAAGTCCAAGCTGGGTTTAGAAGAGGCTGTAGCACCAAGGATATCATTGCTGATGTCAGATGGATCCTGGATGAAAGCAGAGAATACAGGAATAATGCTATTTATGCTTTATTCACTATGCTGAGGCATTTGACTGTATTGAGTAGAATGGGAATCCCAAAACATTTGTATTCTTATACATATATAATTATATAAAACTTTGTTGTTGTTGTTGTTGTTGTTATGTGCTGTCGAGTCACTTGCAATAGTGACCCTATGGACAACAGCCCTGAACCCTGCTCTATCTTGAGCCAACTTCACTGTCTCTGACATACTTACCTCCATTACTCTAGTCACTGAGTCAATCCATCTTATCCAGGGCCTTCTCTTGTGCTGTCCCTCCACCCTTCAAAGCATGATGTCCCTCTCCAAGGACTGGTGCCTCCTTGTAACATACCCAAAGTACGTGAAACAGAGCTTTAGTATCCTAACCTCCAAGGAGCAGCCTGGTTTAACTCTCCAGGATGAACCTATTTGTTCTCCTAGCAGTCCATAGTATATTCAATACTCATCTCCAGCACCACAACTCAAAGGCATCAATTCTACTTCTGTCATGCTTAGTCATTGTCCAGCTTTCTGATGCATCTCAAGTAATTGCAAAAACTGTGGCCTATTGATTATGCTTATATAAAACCTATACCTAGGCCAAGAAGCTGTTGTCCAAACAGAGCAGTAAAACACTGAATGGTTTAAAATCAGGAAAAGTGTTTATCAGGGTTATATCCTTTACCTATAACTATTCAATATGTATGCTGAGCAAATAATTCAAGAAGTTGGGCTATATGGAGAAGAATGTAACATTAGGATTGGAGGAAGACTCATTAACAACCAGCATTGTCACAACTTTGCTTGTTGAATGTGAAGAGGACTTAAAACACCACAGAAGAAGAGGGGAAAAGGAAACAATGCTGCAGAAGATCAAAGACTACCATTTTCAAACAGATTTCATCTTTACATTAAGAAGACAAAAATACACTGCTGGACCTATGAGCAGCATCATAGTAGACAGAGAAGAGATTGAGATTGTTAACAATTTCAGCTTGTTTCATTTCACAATCAACCCTTTTAACACCAGCAGTCAAAAAATCAAAAGACAAATTGCACTGGGAAAATATGCTGTCAGGGATCTCTTCTCTGGAGACCAAAGATATCAGTCTAGAAACTAAGGTACACTTGATCCAAGCCATCGTCTTCACAATTACTTGCATCAGAAAGCTGGACAATGACTAAGGATGATAAAAAAAGCCTCAATGCCTTTGAGTTGTGGTGTTGCAGAAGAGTATTGAACATACCATGGACTTCCAAGAGAACAAATAGATCTGTTCCAGAGAGGATGGAATCAAACTACTTCTTGGAGGCAAAGATTTTGAAGCTCTGTCTCACATACTTTGGGGATGTGCCAAGAGGGGCCAGTCCTTAGAGAAGAACATTGTGCTTAGAGGGGTGGAGAGACAGTGCAGGAGAGGAAGACCCTTGATGAGATGGATTGACACAGTGATGGGAATAATGAGGACAAGTGTGTCAGAGATGGTGAGTATTAACTCAGAATAGGACAGGATTCAGAGCTTTTGTTCATAGAGTCATTATGAGTCGCAAATGACTCCATGACACATAACAACAACAACAATGGTGGAAAGAGATGATGGAGAAGCTCAATACCAGCAACCAAAGCAAGGTGAAGGGTTAGCTATAGAACAGTCAATTACTTTTTTCTCTCTTCTTTTCTATTAACCTTCTTTTTAAAAAAAACAAAACAAAACAAAAACATTGTGATGTTAATGGAAGTTTACAGAAAGGTTGGGTTTTAATTCATTCATTATTACAAATTTTCCTCCCTTCCTCCTCCCCTAGTCCACTTTGCAAAGTACCTCCAGTTCCAAATTGCCTCAATTCCTTCTAAAGTTCAAACTGAAGCTGACAAAATGTAAACAATTCCATGAGATACAAAATATAACCTTGCATTGAACACTAGTGATTGAAGACCAGATGAGTCATGGCCATCATTTATGAACAAACCAAAAGGTCATTACAAAGACAGGAAAGAAAGAAAAAACCAAAATGGTTGTCAGAAGAAATTCTGACATTTTGCTGGAATAAAAAGAAGCCAAAACAAAGGAAAGAAATGCTGAAGTAAGAGAGCTGAAAGAAGATTTAAAAGGGCAACTAATGAAATATCATCTCACCCCAGTAAGAATAGCAAAATATAACAGAACAGCAAGCAACAAATGCTGGCGAGGATGTGGAGAAACTGGAACTCTTATTCACTGTTGGTGGGAATGTAAGATGGT
>NW_006399755.1:6123547-6128767 GCF_000299155.1 Elephantulus edwardii
CAAAAGAAAATAGAATTAATAAACAGAATCACCCTAACCAAAATAATTGATTGTTAATTATTTTAGGAAGTAACATGATTAAGAACCCAAAGGAATAAGTTCATACTGGACTGAAGACATTGTAAGAAAATAAGTTTCAGGGACTTGATACAATGTCAATTAACATGATTCAACAAACATTTGCAGCCTTGACTGTGTTCACTATTTCATGCCAAGAAATTAGGAAGATTTCCAAATCTATCTGACTAGTCAACTGTACCCAGACATCCAACAGAATATGGAAAATATCAATCAAAGTCATTAATATCACATGCTGGAAAATATCAACAAGTGAAATTTTGCTAAATATTTAAAAAAAAATCAAACAGCTGTGACAGTAGATTGACAGGGAACTGCCAGAAATTTAAGCTAGATTGAGAAGAGGCTGTGGCCCCAGGGATATCATTGCTGATGTCAGATGGATCCTGGCTGAAAGTAAGGAATACCAGAAGAATATCTATTTGTGTTTTATTGACTATGCAAAGGTGTTTGACTGTATGGATCATGACAAGTTGTGGCTGACATTGAGGACAATGGGAATCCCAGAGCGCTTGAATGTGCTCATGAAGAGGCTATTGTGTGAACAGAGTAGAGGAGCACTGCAGGGTTTGGAATTGGGAAAGGAGTGCATCAGGGTTGTATTCTCTCTCCATACCTATTCAGTGTGTGTGCTGAGCAAATGATCCAAGAAACTGGACTCTATGAGGAGGAGTGTGTCATCAAGATTGGAGATGGACTCATTAATAACCTGCATTGTGCAAATGACACAGCCTTGCTTGCTGAAAGTGAGGAGGCTTGAAGCACTTGTTGCAGATCAAGTAATGCAGCCTCAGTATGGATTGCATCTCAATATCAAGAAAACAAATATTTTTACCACTGGACTGATAGGCAGTGTCATGATGGATGAAGAGGAGATTGAAACTCTCAACAGCTCCATTTTATTTGGATCCACAATTAACACCCTTGGTACCAGCAGTCAGGAATTGCACTGGGAAAATCTGCAGTTAAGGACCTTTCCAAATTATTGAGGAGTAATTATGTCAGTTTGAGGACTAAGGGGCATCTGATTCAGGTCATTGTCTTTCTGATTAATAGCTATGCATCTAAGAGCTGGAAAATTAATAAGAATGACAGAAAAAGAATTGACACCTTTGAGCTGTGATGTTGGAGAAAAGCACTGAATATCCAATGGATGACCAGCAGAATGAACAGATATGTCTGAGACGGTGCAGCCAGAGTGCTCTTTGGAGGCAAGAATGATGAGGCTTCACATCACATACTTTGGACATGTTGCTAAAAGGTGCTATTCCATAGAGAAAATCATGATGTTGGGAATGGTGGAAGATCGGTGAAGGAGAGAAAGACCCTCAACCAGCTGGACTGACATGAAGACTGCTACAATGGGCTCTTGTGTGTCAGGAAGTGCAAGGATGGTGCAGGATAGAACAGGATTCAGATCTTTTGTTCATAGGGTCTCTATAAGTCATGCTCAACTCAACGGCACCTAACAACAACAACAAAGACCATATAAAGAATAATGTGGCATCAGGATTGGAGAAAAACTCATTAATAATCTGCAGTATGCAGATGATACAACCTTGCGGAAAGTAAAGAAGACTTGAAGTACTCGTGAAAGAAGATCAAAGCCTAAAGCCTTCAATATGGAAACCTCAATATCAAGAAAACAAAAATTCTTCAGTATGGATCTTTTAATATCAAGGACAAAATATTTTCTTTATTGTGCTCATGCAGAAGCTATGCATAGACCCAAAGCAGTTTTTCAAATAGAGTAAGGGAATACTGCATGGCTTCATGCTTGAAGGCATGAAGGATCAGCAAAGGTAGGGATGTATTGACATAGTAACTAACAATGAGCTCAAGTGTGTTAGAAATCATGAGGATGACACAGGATATGGCAGGGTTCAGATTTGTCATTCATACTGTCATTATGAGTAAACTCAATAGCATCTCACGACAACAACAGCATGATTTAATATCAGAAATAGTGTGTGTAAAGGTTGTATCCTTTCATCATACTTATTCAATCTGTATACTGAGCAACTATTTCAAGAAACTGGCTATATGAACAAGAAAATGGAATCAAGATTAGAGGAAGACTAATTAAAAACCTGTGATATGTGATTGGCACAATCTTGCCAGCTGAAAGTGAAATCTACTTCAAGCATGTGTTGATCAAGAACAAAGGCTATACAGCCTTCTGTATGGATTGCACTTCAGTATAAAGAAAGTAAAATTGGGCTAGTAAGTCAACAACATGATAAACTGCAAAAAAAAGATTGAAGTTTGTTACGAATTTAATTTTTCTTGGATCCTGAAACAACATTCATGGTAATACAAGTTTAAAAAAAAATCAAATGACATATTGTATCAGCCAGATCTTTTAAAATGTTTTAAAGCACTGATGACACTTTGAGAACTAAGATGTGTCTAACTGAAGACATGATCTTTCAATCACCTTGTATGCATGGAAAAGTTGAATAATGGATAAACAAGACCACAATGGAATCAGTACCTTTAAGTTGTGGTGTTGGAAAAGAATATAGAGTATACCATGGACTTCCAAAAGAAAGGGAAAAAATCTGCCTTTTAAAAGGTGCAGCCAGAAGGCTCCACCCAGCCAGAAGCGAGGGTGGTGAGACTTTGTCTCGTATACTTTGGATTAGTTATAAGGAGGGATGATCTCTGGAGAAAGACTTCATGCTCAGTAGATTTGACAGTCAGTGAAAAAGAGGAAGAGTCTCAACAGGTAGACTGACACAATGATTACAACAAGGGGTTCAAACATGACAATGATTGTTAGGTTGGGAAAGGACTAAGCAGTGTTTCTTTTAGTTGTACATGGGATTTCTATGAGTTAATGGCATGTAACAACCACAACAAGGAGGGAGGGGAAAAAAAGAAAAGAGTCAAATGTGTGTTAGAAATAAAAATTATAAAGTTTAGGATTCAAAATGTTCAAGAGCCTGAAAAACTGGCATTTCCGGGGGCTTGGTAAAAATGCAGACTCTCAGACCCATCCTAGGCCTACATTAAAGTTTTGATAAGCACTGTACGGAAGGAAGCATATAATCAGTGGCCTTAGTTTTGTAAACAACTTCATGCAAAGGTAATAATTTTCTGAAGAACAATTATTTAAAGTAGACTCATTGTCACATCAGCATAAACACTGATGTTTTGCAGGCCTTCTCTACATCAGTGGGTGGTACAAGCAGTTTGCTTTCATGTCTTAAGCAGGCTGATGGTTCAAACCCATCAAGCAGTAACATAAAAATAAAGACCTGGAGATTTGCTTCTGTAAAAGATATGTATCACTAAGAAAACACTAGGGAGCAGTTCTTCTCTGACACACAGAGTTACTACAAAGAGTTAAGAGCAATAAACACACACAGGCCTTATCTGTTGATATCATATACAGTGATGGTAGAAAGTTTTGGAAATTCAGACAGTGGAAAGAAATGATCCATAACAAAACATTTCTTTATAGCCTCACTTTTATTCCATCTATAAAGTATGTATAATTTACACAATTAAGATTATTCTATATTCGTTAGATCTAGGTCTTGTTCTTTCCCCTTATTATCAATTATTTTTATCAGGGTTTTAAAAAATTAGAGTAGCATTTATTTCTTTAAGCTTTCCCTAGCTTTGTCGTTATTAGGTGAATAGATAAAGTAAAACAACGGATGTAAAAAAGCCACCAATGTGGCATCCAATTCTAAAATATCAGAGCCGAAAGAGGACTTAAATATTGTTTAAATCCTTTAGTTGGAGAAATTTAAGCAAAGGAAGCAAAAGTAACTCATCAAAAATAGTTTGTTTTTGGGGGGTACTCCATTCACTTACTTTGGGCATACGGCCAGGAGGGATCAGTACTTGGAGAAGGACATCACGCTCAGAAGGGTGGGCAGACAGCATAGGAGAGGGAGACCCCGGATGAAGTGGATTGATACAGTGACTGGGGCAGTGGGGGTTGGTGTGTCGGAATTAGTGAGACTGGCTCAGGACAGGGAAGTGTTCAGAGCTGCTATACATAGGCTTGCTATACATCGCAGGCGACTCAATGGCCTCCGGAAACTATGAACTTTGATAAATGTCGATAGGTGTAGAGGGGCTTCAGGCCTTTTGTTCATGGGGTCACTATGAGTTGTGCCAGACACGGAGGCAATCAACAACAACAACAACAACTTAAATTTACTGATTAACTATTGTTATATATCAAGACCTGTGCGGGAAGAGGGTGAAAAGAAAAGAAAAAAAAAATGACCTGTGGGACAATGTCCAACATCCCAATTTTCCCAGAGCTAAGTTGTTTGCAAGGCATCCAAGTACACAGTGGTTAAAGTGCTACCTACTGATCAAAAATTTGAACACTTAGATTTTTCAGCAGCCCTAGGAGAAAATATCTGGCAACCTATTTCTATGAAGAACTAGGAAATTCGATGAGACATTTCTACTCTGTCCTGTATAGCGTCACGAAGAGTCAGAATCAACTCAATGGTACAGAACACATCAACACAGTGTTTCCAGAGACTTGAGATTTTCAGTGCTTAAGTTGGGACTAGTGAACCAGATGCCTCTATTCCAGGATAAAACCACGTGTGTCAGTGGAGAACTGGGCTTCCTCCAGGATTTTCAGTGGCTAATGTCTTAGAAGTAGACTGCCAGGCCTCTCTTCTTCTTTTTTTTTTTAGTATGATTTCACCATTTATTGCAAGTACATCATCAAATCTGCTACACAGATTGCATCACAATCTCCTCAAGCTATGATCTTCTGACAAAGCTTCATGGAGCCTTATACACCTAAAAAGATGTTACAGTATAAGGTGTCAGTGAGTGAGTTGCAATTTACAGCGCCCCTATGTAGAACAGAATGAAATATTGCCTGTTCCTGGGGCGTCCACCCAGGCTTTGCTGTACTTTCAGCTCATTACTGCAACCACCATGTTAGCCCATCTCATTGAGGGTCTTCCCTTTTTTTGTTGATTATCCGCCTTGACAAATGTATTAATATCTTTCTCCAGGGACTTGCCCCTCCTGACAATACACCTAAAGTATACAAGCTGAAGTCTCACCAGCCTTGCTTCTAAGGATCACTCTGGCTGCACTTCTCCCAAGACAGATTTCTTTGTTCTTCTTTTTTGACAATTCATTGTTTATTCT
>NW_006399755.1:6130332-6139405 GCF_000299155.1 Elephantulus edwardii
CAGTACCACACTGTCTTGACCACCACAACAGTGTAGTAGGATTTGAAATCAGAGAGTGAGATGCCTCCTACCTTGTTTCTCTTTTAAGGAATGCTTTGCTTATTCAGGGCCTCTTTCCATTCCTAATGAAATCGGAGATTGCCCTTTTCATCTCATTGAAGAATGTAACTGATATCTTTATTGGGATTACATTGATTGTGTAAATTGCCTTTCATAGTATATTGAGTCTTCCTATTCATGAGCGAGGGATATTCTTCCACTTCTCAAGGTCTCTTTTTGTTTCTTGTAGTACTGTTTTGTAATTTTCTTTAAATAGATCCTTTGTGCTTCTGGTTAGGTTTACTCCCAAGTATTTAATATTGTGATTAGCTACTGTGAAAGGTATTGTTTTCTTAGCTCCAGTTCTGTATTCTCTTTGTCACTGTAGAGAAATTCAATTGATTTTTGCATGTTCCTCTTGTATCTTGCCACTTGCTGAATTAGTAAACTATGTCCAGTAGTTTTCTTTCTGAGTCTTTAAAGTTTTCTAAGGCCTCGCTTCTGAGATACCTTTGAGTAGACTGAGACCTCTAATCTTCTGGTAACTTCAAGCTAATGCCTAGACATTCCTAAAACAAAAACAATTCTGGGCAAAACACTCCAGTCACGGGAGGCAGACAGAGTGATTTCTAAGACCTGGCTGCTGCTTCTCTCTAGCCGCCTTTATGAGAAACACTTTTACAGTCAGATCATTACACTGTAGTCTGACAAGTACAAGAACACCCAGACAGAATGAGCAATATTTGGGGGATCTTGAAAACTATAGGACAAGAAATCAATCAACCAGAGTAGACATGGGCAGTTTTGTAAGTATTCTTGTCTGAAGAATCGATAACTAAAGAAAACAATCAACCAACAACCCACCCCCAAATTCACTACCTTCAAGTCAATTTCAACTTCTAGTGACCCTACCTCAGATTTCTAAGGCTTTAAATCTTAACAGAATGAGATCATCCATCTTTCATTCTTTTGGAAATTATAGCTAGTGGATTCCAACTGTTGGAGAAGTACAGCCTTTTGGTAAACAGTGCAACACATAGGAACTAGACCACAAGAGCACCTTACAGGGGGAAAAGAAAAAATCAAAGTACCCCAGCAACAATAGTTCAACAGAGCAGCAAACAACAAATGCTGGTGAGGTTGTGGAGAGATTGAAACTCTTATTCACTGCTACTGGGCATGTAAAATGGTACAACCACTATGGAAGGTGGTATGGCACTTTCTCAAAAAGTTGAAAATAGAAATACCGTTTGGCTGGCTCAGCATTCAACTACTGGGAATATACCTTTAAGAAACCAGAGCCACAACTCAACAGATGTTTGCACACCCATGTTAATTGCTGCATTATTCACAATAATAAAGAGATGAAAGCAACCCAAGTGCTCTTCAACAAATGAATGGACAGAAAAACTGTGGATTTTCGATAGTTTCCATTCATACAATGGAATATTATGCATCATTGAAAAACAATGAACTCATGAAAATTATACATCAAGGGGGGAGTCTGGAGGACATTATGCTGTGAAATATCTCGGTCACAAAAGGACGAACAATGCTTAATACTGCTGTTATAAAATAGGACACACATGGGGAAGGGTTGTGGAGAGAATGAGAAAAGAGTGGACAATGAATACTACATTAAAACAGACGAGGGGAAGAACTGTCCAAAAGGAGTATATATCAGACATCATATGTATGACACAGTCTGCAACAAGGGCTGCATTATAAGGTGGGCTAGTGGAGGAGGGGAAATGTGCAACTAAGAAAAAAATACGACATTTTAAAAAAGAATTTGCAACTTTAGGAAAAAAAAATCAATGTAGCCAAGAATTTACTGTGTGGCTGGAAGTATACTTTACATTTTCTTGTTCAATCTTCATAACTCCGTAAGATTGGACTTGTCGTGTACAAGTTG
The DNA here is from genome assembly GCF_000299155.1 of Elephantulus edwardii. Lineage (NCBI taxonomy): Eukaryota > Metazoa > Chordata > Mammalia > Macroscelidea > Macroscelididae > Elephantulus > Elephantulus edwardii. The sequence goes on from NW_006399755.1 coordinate 6,132,287, forward strand.
GAAAAACAATTAGGGGATTTTAAGGAGGGGAATAACATTAGAGACAAAGAATCACTCTGTGTACAGGACTTTATTTTAAAATCCAAGAAGACATGGTATTTTCAAATTCTTGTAGCTTAAACTCATCCCCCAGGCCTAGTTTCAGAACACAGAGTGCAGATTTCCAAGTGCAACTTAAAATTTGCCCAACTCCATTAACTCTTCTGTTTTAAGTTTTGTAACGTGGGCTCCCTCTGTTGGCTGTGTAGCAACAAAACAGCAAATATGTGGCAGAACTTGCTTTGCCTCTTTAAATGATTAATTTTTTCTCTTCATTTTAAGAAAATCAGAGAACTTTGCACTTAAATGACAGTAATTTATAAGTAAGTCATGTTGAAATAAAATTAATTCTAATAATTTAAAAGTATATATCTATGTTCTAGGAACTGAGTGACCATTTAGGATTCATCAGTCAACAAGATAGGCCAGGATACCTTTGAGGTTCCTAATTGAGGAAAGACAAATTGCAAATAAAATATACTGTAAAATTCATCTACTGACCTTCTCTGCTTCCCCTCCCCCCAAAATAACCACAAACTCAGAAAAACTAGCTCTGAATCTATGTCACTGTCATCAGAATATACCACCCACTATAGGATACACTTTAGGTGTGCTGTGAGGAGGGGCCAAATCTTGGAAAAAGACATCATCCTTCAAAAGGTAGAGTGTCAATAAGAAAAGAGGAAGACCTCAACAAGATTGATCAAAACAGTGACTGTGGCAACAGGCTAGACTATATCAAGGATGATGAGGACCACCCAGGATAAGGCAGGTTCAGATCCATTGTTCATAGGATTGCTGTGAATTATAGTCAGATGCATTGGAAACAAGTGAAAATATCATGACTTGCATTATGTGCCCCTTCATTCTGCTCTTTAGCACTGTAAAATGTTCCATGACAGTAGATTTTCCTAATGCAATATCTTTTTTATTTCTTGACTCTTCTGCATTCTCCATTGCTGCCTCATCCATTGTTCATTCTCTGCCCAACCTTTACATTTGAACATTCTGTGGTGACCTGAAACTCTTTTCTTCTTTCCTAAGTAATCTCAAATATTCACAGACTGCTACCCTGAGTGTTGATTGTGGATGCAAGTGATCTACTAGAAAAGTAATTGACAGTTTTCTACTAGATCAATCATTTTCAAGCAAGGGAAATTTTATACCCTTCCTAAATTAACATTTGTCAATGTTTAGACACACAATGTTTATGACTTTCGCAATAGGATGCGTTACATCAGTAAATGCCAACTTAAGGGGTAGAAGGCCATAGATAGTGCTAAACTTCTACAGTGCAAAGGATTGCCCTTTGCCACAAAGAATTATCCTACCAAAATACCAATAATGGCAAAGTTGGGAACGTGTGCAAATGTCAACACATACATATGTGTACCAAAATGCTATTTCTTCCCAGAATCCACATTTCTTTTCAATTTCAATTTAATTCCTTGTTCCCATTCCTGTTTCAGTCTCATTCCCTGTTTTTATTTCATTGATGCTGAGATGTAATCCACATTGAAGGCTGTAATCTTTTATCTTTTTTTCTGCATTAAGTGCTCCAGGTCTTCAATTTCTGCAAGCAAGGTTGTGGTTGTATGCATACTTACTGCTTACTGATGAGTTTTCTTAAAACCTTGATATTACATTCTTCTTCATATAGTCAAGATCCTTGAATGATTTGCTCAGCATACAGATTAAAAAAGTTTGGAGAAAGTTCTAACTCATATCTCCTGATTTTGCAAATAATACTGTGTCCCCTTGTTCTGTCTGGACAATAGCTTCTTGCTGTATGTAGAGGTTTCATGTGAGCACAATGAAGTGTTCTGGAAATCCCATCTCCCCCAGTGTTATCTATATTTGTTATCATCCATACAGTAGAACAAGGTCCCAGGAATTGACAGAAGACCAATTGACTTGTTTTAAAAGACACATGCTGCCCTGGATGTCCTCACCAACTTGTGCCAAGAAATCTGGAGGACAGCTACCTGGTCAATTGGCTGAAAGTGATCCATATTTATTTCCATTCCAAAAATAAAGGTGACTTGACAGAGTGTGGGAATTGTCAAACAATATCACTAACATCACACACAAGCAAAATCCTGCTGAAGATTGTGCAAAACTGACTGGAATAATATATCAACAAAGAACTACCAGAAATACAAGCTAGATTTAGAAGAGGTTGTGGCACTAGAGATATTTTTGCCAATGTCAGGTGGATCTTGGTTGAAAGCAGAGAGTACCAGAGGAATGTCTATCTGTGTTTCATTGACTATGCAAAGGCTTTTAACTATGCACATCACAACGAATTGTGGCTAACCTTGAGGAGAATGGGAATCTCAGAACACTTTGTTGTTCTCATATGAAATCTATACTCAGACCAAGAAGTAGTCATCATAACAGAGCAAGAAAACACCGCATGGTTCAAAATCAGGCTGATTCATTCATGGATTAATTGTTCCCCTAAGTCTTCTCTCTCCTTTGCTCTGGATGGGAGGAAACCAAGAGTGATAGCATAAAAGGCCCCTTGGGAGATTCTCAACACCAAAAGGAAGAGGAGGCAGTATATATCCTTTGGGCCCAGAGATTCTTGTTTCAGCCAGACTGGTACCTATATAAGAACAAGAGCAGCCTCAGCAGAGAACCAGAGACCAGCATGAGACAGAGCTAACTTGGGAATGCTGCCTCATAGAGTCATAGAGTCAGAACCAAAGCCAAAGGCCTTCACCCAAGCTTGCTGGAGGACTGATGGGAGAAGTCATAACTGGCTGGACTAAGGGAACTTTGTAACATGGACCTAACCGTAAGGCTTAAGGTCAAAGGGCCTGCACCCACGCTTGAGAAGCTGTCTTGACTGAGGGATTTTATGCTGCTTCCAATCTGAATTACAGTCTATTTCCCTAATAAACCCCATAACAAGGGGGGAGGGGAGGAGAAGGTCCCTTATAAACCCTAGATGCTACTCACCAATTAGAATGCAGAAATTGTCCTTTCAAACTATGTGCTAATTGATGTAGATGTTTCTTGGGTGTTTTGTCCTTTGACTTCAAGTCTAAGAATTTAAATCCATGAAGAGTTTTGATACATTTACAAATTCCTATGACTGTGTCCCTTGTGTACTTACAGTTTTTATTTATTTATTTTTTGTTTTGTTTCAAGATAATTTAATGGTAAGTATTTTAGTGGTTGCAGGTACTTCCAACACTCCTTAAATTCTGATTTCATATTTGGCATTCATTCTTCCCCCCCTTCTTTTTTTAAATTTTTTATTAATTTTAGTAAAAGTTTACAGGGACTTTGGATTCTATTCAGTCATTGTACTTTTCTCCGTGCCCAACCTCCCCCCACCTCAAGCTCCCTCTTCTCTTTGAAAAGTAAAATTCTTTCATTGTTACACAATCCCTCGCCCCAAGACCACTCCACCATGCAGCCTTCATTTTTATGTACTTACAATTATATATGTAAAACTATCCAGAACTAAGCCTGTATCTGTAAGCGGGTGTGTTCCCTGACACCATTCCAAACTTCTTTAGCAATATCAATCCACTCATGTATCCATTAATGAAGTATTGTTAATCTTATTTTCACAGGGTTGTCACCATAGTTACTTAGTTGTTGTTATTGCTAGTTACTGAGTTAACTACAATTTATAGTAACTTTATGAACAACAGATCCAAACCTTGCCCTATCCTACACCATGCTAATGGTTTTGGCCATGCTCAAGCCAATAGTTAATGTGTCAATCCATCTTGTTAAAGATCTTCCTTCCTCAATTTTACTGTCATTCCACATTTTCCATTTTTATTTTTTTACTTTCTTCTCTGTCTTTGTAATGACTTTTTGGTCTCTTCATGGATGATATCCTTGATGTCATCCCACAACTCATCTTGTCTTCAAACACTGGCATTCAATGCCTCAAACCTATCCTTAAGATGATTTTTAAATTCCAATGGGATACACTCAAGGTCATATGTTGGTTGTTGAGGACATGTTTTCATTTTATTTAGCTTCAATTTGAAATTGCACATGAGTAATTGATGGTTTATTTCACAGCCAGCACCTGGACTTGTTTTAACTGCTTATATTGAGCTTCTCCAGTGATTACTTCCACAGAGGTAGTCAATTTGTTTCCTATGTTGTCCAGCAAGTGAGGTCCATGTGTAAAGTCACTGTGTTTTTTAACAAAGGTATTTGCTTGGAGGAGGGGAGAGGAAGAAAATATTTTTTTTAAAAAAAGGTATTTGCAATGAATAAATTATTGAGTGTATAAAATATGATCATTGCAGCAGACTTAGAAATTACTGCAATAGATTCTGAAATTAGTGGGAAAAACCCTGACCACGGCCTGGATCAGGGGCACTTTTTTTCTAGACTGACATTTTTTATACTTTTTAGCACTCTAAAGAAGAGATCCCTGACAGAAGATCTTCCTAATCCAAGTCATCTTTTGATTTCCTAGCTGGGTGGCAAGAATGTTTATTGTAGACATGAACAAACTGAAGTTATTAACAATCTCAATCTCTTCTCCATCAGTCATAGTGATACCAATTGGCCCAGTGGTGAGAACCTTTGTTTTCTTTATATTGAGCTTCAAACACCAGTATAAAATCAACAAAGGTGTGCATCAGAGTCATATCCTCTTACCATAGCTATTCAATCTATGCTGAGCAAATCGTTCAAAAACCTGGACTCTAACCAAGAAGATTGTGGCATCAGGATCAGAGGAAAACTCATCAACAGCTTGCATTATGCAGATGGAACAGCATTCTTTTCTGAAAGTAAGGAGAACTTAAAGTGCTTGCTGCAGAACATCAAAGACTACAGTCTTCAATATAGATTACATACAAACGTCCGGAAAACAAAAATTCTCACCACTGGACTGATAGGCAATATCATGATAGATGGAAAAAAGATTGGAATTGTCAAAATTTTATCTTACTTGGATCCACAATCACTACACTTAGTACTAAAAGCCAGGAGATTAGGACATGTGTTGCACTGGGAAAGTCTGCAGTCAGGGACTTCTGGAAATTACTGAGGAGCAATGATGTCAGTTTGAAGATTAAGGTGCACTTGATTAAAGCCATGGTATTTTCAGTCACTTACTATGTGTCAGAGCTGGACAATGAATAAGAATTATGGAAGAAGAATTGATGCCTTTGAACTGTGGTGTTGGAGAATAGTGAATATCCCATGGACTGCCAGAAGAATGAACAGATATGGCTTGGAGAAGGTGCAGCCAGAGTGCTCCTTGGAGGCAAAGATGACAAAGCTTTGTCTCACATAGTGTAAGCATGTTGTTGCTATGTACCAGCAAGATGGAATTGACTCATCACTGACCCTCCCCCAGTTTTCAGAGGCAGTCAATCGCATGGGAAAAGATTGCCCATCTTTGTCCTGCTAAGTAGCCGGTTGATTCAAATTACTTTCCTTCAGGTTAGCAGTGCAATTCCTTACCACTAGGCCACCAGCGCTTCCTGGACATGTTCTTAGGAGATGCTATTCTTTGAAGAAGGACATTATGCTTGGAAAAGTGGAGGGCAGATGAAAGAAAGGAAGACCTTCAGATGAATTGACACAGTGACTGCTGCAACGGGTTCAAGTACATCAGAAATTGTGAGGAAGCCACGGGATAAAACAGGGTTCAGAGATGTTGTTGGTAGGTTGCTATGAGTTGTACCACTTTTCCAAACATTATGTCTTTTTTAAAGAAACTGGCCCCTCTTGACAACATGTCCAAAGTATATAAGAAGTTTCAACACCTTTTCCTCCAAGGAGAAGCCTGGTTATACTTCTTCCCAGATAGATTTGTCTGTTATTTTGGCAGTTCAGGGTAAATTCAATAGTCATCATCAACACAAAAGTTTAAAAGCATCAATTTTTATTTGAGCTTCATTATTCATTGTCAGGTGCACCTCAGTCCTTAAACTGACATCCTTTCTGTTCAGCACTTTACAGAGGATCTTTACAAAGGCTTTTGCCAGTACATTTCTTTGATTTCTTCAATACTGCTACCAAATGTGTTAATGATGGACCCAAATAAATGAAACTGTTGACAACTTCAATCTTTTCTCCTATATTGCACTGCAATCCCCAAAACAAGCAGTTTGAATCCACCAGCTGCTCTGCAAGAGAAAAAAAATGACAATTTACAGTCTCTGAAAATCCAGTGGAGAACCAGCAATGAGTTGATTCCAACTTATTAGCAATGAGTAGTGGTAGTATCACAATGTTGTCTATTGTTTCAGTGGTAAGGAGTTTTGCTTTCTTTGATGTTGAGATGGAATTCATATTCAGGATTGTTTTTACCTCTTTGATATTTGGCATGGCTTCAAATTTTCTTCACTTTCTGCAAACAAGGTTGCATAAGTAGGTTCTTGATGAATCTTCATTGCACAGTATTCCACTGTATGTACCACAGTTTAGCCATTCATCTGTTAATAGGTACATGGCTTATTTCCATTTTTTGTTGTTGTTGTTATTCTTTATGGATGTTTAAAGAGCAGTGATAACAGAGGGAAGACAGAGTTTGACTTTACTCACTTCATAAAGGTGAACTTTCCATAAACAACCTAAATTTAAAAAAAAAAACAAAAAAACAAAACATAATGAATGGGAATGATTGTATGAAACACAATGTAAATGAAGGATGTGTGAAATACAATGTATACGAACTTTCTAAGCAAACCAACATAAAAAAAATTTAAAAAAAAAAGGTGAACTTTCCCTATCAATAATATCCAATATTCCTGACACCTTAGAGGCCATTGTGGTAGTCACTGTGTCAATTCACCTGATCCCTGGTCTTCCTCTCCTTCGCCAACCCTCTACCTTTCTAAGCAACCAAAGTATGTGAGGCATCATCTTTGCTTCCAAAAAACACTCTGGGTGCACTTTGTCCAATACATATTTGTTTGTTCTTTTGGCAGTCCATGGGATGTTTAGCACATCTCTCCAGTACTGCAACTCAAAGGCATCAATCCTTCTCCTATCATCCTTATTCATTGTCCAACTCTCAGTTGCAGAGCAAGTGATTGGAAAGACCATGGCCTGCTGAATCAGACTCACCTTAGACCTTAAACC
>NW_006399755.1:6139830-6141722 GCF_000299155.1 Elephantulus edwardii
CCCCAACCCCAATGTCAGTCTTGTTTTATAACAGTGACATTATGCAGTATTTGTCCTTTTGTGACTGTGATATTTCACTCAGCATATTGTCCTCCAGGATCACCCATTTTGTAAAGATGAAGTTGTTGACAGTTTTCTCCGTCTATCATAATGTTGCCTATCAATCCAGTGGTAAGAAACTGTTTTCTTTACATTGAGATGCAATCTATATTGAAGGCTGGATTCTTTTATCTTCTGCAACAAGTCAGTATCAAGAAAGAGAATATCCATAGTAAGATACAAATAGCTGTATGGTCAAACTTGCCACCTCACAGGCTCCTGAACCTATTTCTACCAGTCATTAGGTCCAACATTCATTGCACCTTGACTCACAGACTTTACTCACAGTTCTGGGGTTTAAATTATTGATAAGTAATGATCTCAGTTTGAGGACTAAGGTACATCTAATGCAGTCTATAGTCTTTCTGAGAGCTGGACAATGAATAAGGATGACAGAAAAAAGAGATCGATTAACAGAGTGACTGCAACAATGGGCTTGAGTGTGTTAAAGATGATGACAGTGGTGCAGGGTTCAGATCTGGTTTTCATAAGGTCACTATGACTCATACTCAACTCGATTGCACCTAACAGTAATGCTGGCTGCAGTATATCCATGTCTATTCATGGATCTTATTTCTTTAGAATATTTACGTTGGAGTAAAATGACTAGATTTTATGATATTTCTGTTTCTTTCTTTTTAAGGAAGATCCATACCATTTTCTATAGTGGTTGGGCCATTTTATGTTCCTAACAGCAGGTATAGTAGTTCCAATCTCCATAACCTTACCAACTTTTTTTAAGTGCAATATTGCCAGAGTGAGATGAGATCTCATTATAGTTTTGATTTGCATCTCATGGATAATGATTGGGAGTGCTGGTGGCAGAATGCGTTATATTTTGTGTTCAAAACAAAGGCTTAGTTGTTTGAGTCCATCAATCATTCCACGTGAAAAAGTGAGACCATCTTCTACCATAAAGATCTATAGCTTTGGAAACTGTATTGGGCTGTTCTGCTCTGTGGTAAACTGTTGCTAGTCAGAAATGACTCATTGGCAGTAAATTATTATTTTGTTGTTATAATGATTAATAACTACAAACATTCCTTCCTATGCTTGTTAACTGCCTAAATGTATTCTTCAGTGGAGTGTCTGTTCATATCCACGGTCCACATTTTAATTGGACTGTTTGCCTTTTTGTTGATTGGTTTATGTGTTAAATAACTTTTAAATACTAGATATGAATTTTAGAAATTAGAAATGCCATAGCCAAAAAAATCCACAAAAAAACCCATTTTCCCAGTCCACAGCTTAATTGTTACTGTTTTGAAGAAGTCTTTTCACAAGTAGAACTATTTAAATTTTAAGCTTCATTTACCTAGTTCATCTTCTATTGTTTGTTCATTTTTATTTTTTTAGCTAATTTAGTTATGTTTGATATTTGATTCATGCCATATATAAGAGCTTTTATGATTATTCCTTTTTCTTTCCATATTATTTGTAATTTTAGGTTTTGTACTAATGCTTATTTTATGTTTATTGAGTCTTTATATTCATAATTTTTATTTTGAAGAGTGGTTTTGCTATCTTTCTTAGCGGCTACTTAGAAATTCACCTTTATAAGTTCATTGCAAGTTTTTATTTCTTCATACCATTCTGACTTCCTCTCTGTATGAAAATTCTGTAACTACACCATTTATTCCCCCTTTTTGTTTTGACGTTATTGTGTTCAGTCTGATATCTTTGGTCCCGTGTGTTCAGTCCTTTGGTTTTATTTTTAAGAATTATTCCTCTGATTGCTCTCTGATTGGTGTTGTCCTCATCTCAGATTATTATCTGATGTTGTGAGAACTCTA
>NW_006399755.1:6144392-6146167 GCF_000299155.1 Elephantulus edwardii
ATTTTATTTTTTAATTGATAGTTTAATGAAAGTTTACAGAAAACTTGGATTTCCATTCATTCGTTGTTGTGCATTTTCCTCCCTACCCCTACCTCCAGTTCACTTTTCTGCTTAAAAAGATTCTTTCATTGTTGAACAATTTCCTCCTTCCCTCCATCCCTTCAATCCACTTTGCTATGCACTTCTTATTCTGGACTATTATCATGTGAATAATACGTAACCATATTTCTTTTAGACAGTTCTTTCCCTCATCTATTTCAATGCCGTGTTCTGCATTGAATCACTCTTCTTAGTTTCTCCTCAACCCCCCATGTCAGTCCTATTTTATAACAGTGGCATTATGAAGTATTTGTCCTTTTATGACTGAGATATTTCACTCAGTATAATGTCCTCCAGGGTCACCTATTTTGTATAATATTTTATAAGTTCCTTGTTTTTCAGTGCTGCATAGTATTCCATTGTGTGAATATATCACAGATTCTCTACCCATTCGTTGATCGGTACCATAGTTTTTCTATCCATTTGTTAATGGGCACTTAAGTTTCTTCCATCACTTTGTTAATGTGAATAATGCAGCACTAAACATGGTGTGCATATATCTATTTGTGTGGAAGGTCTGGTTTCTTTAGGGAATATGTATAGCATATTGGAAATGCTAGGTCAAATGGTATTTCTAATACCAACTTTTTGAGAAAGTGCCATACCGCCTTCCATAGTGGTTGCACCATTTTCTATTTCTACCAGCAGTGGATAAGGGTTCCAATCTCTCTCCACAGTCTCATCAGCATTTGTTGTTTGCTACTTTGATGAACTTTGCTATTGTTACTAAGATGACATCTTTTTTCCCAGTCTGTGGGTTTCCTTTTTATCCTGTTGGAAAAGGTTTTTGATATGCTTAGGGATTTGATTCTTAGAAGGTCTCAATCATTTATTTTATTCTCTCCTAGTTGTAGGTTTTTCAAGATGCTTGGGAAACAATCCATATTGTGGATTAGGGCTTCTAGAGTTCTTCCAAGATTTTCTTTTCTTTTTTTAAATTTTCTTTATTGTGGAAAATATGCATAGGAATACAAGGGAGTAAGGCTTGGCAGTGAAAGGGTGAGGATGAGCAAGGATGAAATCATAGGGCTGCACAGTTTGGTGGGTGGGGGGTGTAGGTGAAGGAAATGAGAAAGATCCAGTGAGGACCAGAAGAGACTGGGTAATGGTAAACATAGTCTAATGGTGATTAATTTTTTTAACAAAGTAATTATCTTATCCATATTTGGGTTTCTCATTTGGGAATGAGGCACAGACTCTGGCTTCTTCATGCTGGAGAGGAGCATTGAGGTGAAGGGGAAAGGGGAGCCCACTTTAACACCTTACTGGTGGTCCTGGGTTGAAGCTGCATGTCTTCTTGTTCTGATATTTACTTCCTTCTGGACTGCAAAGTGTTTGCCAAGATAGGTCTAGTGGAGACGGTTGGCTGAACCCTGAGACTCCATCCTCCTTTGCTTCCTCTGCTAGCAGTTATATTTCCCTCTTGTCTCTGGAACTGGGTGCAGGGTTCAGGTCTGGAGTAAAACTCATAAAACTTATAGGAAAGAGGACAAACCTAGAGAGAAAAAAAACTTGTGAGTTACAAATAGAAGGGCTTTGGAGGTGTTACTTACAAGTGTACTTGGGGAGAAGGTGGAGGAAAATGGCCTAGATAAAATTCTTTGTATACCAAAAACGACTGGAACAGCACATCAACAGAGAACTGCCAGAAGTCCAGGCTGGGTTTAGAAGGGGTC
>NW_006399755.1:6147887-6150800 GCF_000299155.1 Elephantulus edwardii
ATTGCCTTTGATAGAATTGTCATTTTCACAATATTGAGTCTTCCTATCCATGAGTCTGATATATTCTTGCATTTCTTCAGATCTCTTTTTGTTTCTTGTAGTAATGTTTTGCAATTTTCTTTGTATAAGTTTTTTGTGTTTCTAGTTAGATTTACTTTCAAGTATTTTATCTTGTGGTTAGCTATTGTGATGGGCATTGTTTTTGTTAGTTCTATTTCTGTATTGATTTTGGCAATTGATGGGTGTGTCAGAGGCGGTGCAGTTGGCGCAGGATAGAGCAGGGTTTAGAGCTGTTGTGCATGGGGTTGCTATGAGTCGGAAATGACTCGATGGCACATAACAACAACAACAACAACATATCTTGATATGATATTTCTCTTGAGGTCTATCCTATATAGTTCCACTAAGCTTCTCAAATGGAAATTTTCTTATATTTCACAATATTAGGGAAGTTTTCTGCCAGTAAATCTTTGATTTACTGTGATTGGTTATCTGGCTGACTCGGGGAATTTTATTTGTTTGGTTCTGCCTCCGCTTGTTCTGGAATCCTGACCACATAAACACACATTTATCCTCTTGATTGTGTCTAATATAATTCTTAGATTTTCCACATTTTTGGTCATTCTTTTCTGATTTTTTTCCTCAGACAAATTTATGTCAGATAATTATCCTCTCTATTGATGATTTTGTCCTATTGATTCATTCTGTTCTTATGCAGCCCTGAAGGATTCTATGGGTAAAATCTTGAATGATGCAGAAAATATCAAAAGAGGATGGGAGGAATACACATTCTGTACCAGAATGGCCAGTAGTTAACACGGAACCATTTCAGGAAGTAACATATGATCAAGAACCAATGGTAATAAAGAAGTTCAAGCTGTGCTGAAGATATTGGCAAAAAATAAGGTCTCAGGAATTAATGGAATACCAATTGACATGTTTTAACAAACAGATGCAGCCCGGGATGTGCTCATCAGGTTGTGCCAAGAAATTTGGAAAACAGCTACGTGGCCAACATATTAAAAGAAATCCATATTTGCTTCCACTACAAAACAAAGGTAATCCAACTGAAAGTGGAAATTATTGAACTATATCATAAATAGCATATGCAAGTAATCTCCAGCTGAAGTTTATTAAATAATAACTGTAACAGTACATAAACTGAGTACTACCAGAAATTCAAGCTGGATTCAGAAGACAGCTATCACTGGTAATGTCAGATGAATCTTGACTAAAAATTAAAAATACTTGAAGGATATTTACTTATGTTTTATTCACTATGCAAAGATGGTTTACTGTGTGGGTTAGAACAAATATGGATAACACTGAGAAAAACTGGAATCCCAGAACATTTCATTATACTCATGTGAAACCTATAACTAGGCCAAGAAACTACTGTCCAAACAGAACCAAGGAACACTGCCTGGTTTAAAATCAGAAAAGGTATGAGTCAGGGTTGTGTATTTCTCCATACCTATTCAATCTGTATGCTGAGAAAATCATTTGAGAAGATAGACAATATGAAGAAGAATGTAGCATCAGGATTGGAGGAAGACTTACCAATCTGTGTTATACAGATGACACAACCTTACTTGCAAAAAAGTGAAGCACTTGGTGTAGAAGATCAATGACTAAAACGCCCTATATGGGTTACATATCAACATCAAGAAAACAATAATCCTCACCACCAAACTGGAGAAAAGAAGTTGTCAATGATTTAATTTTACTTGGATAACATCCATGGTCAAAGTATGAGATGAATCTTCCTCCTCCTTGACTCTAAGACATACTCTAACTTCATCCTCTCCAAGACATATCTATTTGTTCTTTTGGCAGCACTCTTCTCCCCAAACCCATAACTAAAAGGCATTGATTCTTCTTCTGTCAACCTTATTTATTTCCCAGCCCTCAGATGTATAGCAAGTGATTGAAAAGACCATTGTTGTTGTTGTTATGTGCTGTTGAGTCTCCTGCAACTCATCGTGACCCTAAGTACAACAGCCCTATACCCTACTCTATCCTGTGCTAATCTTGTTGTTTCTGACACACCTACTCCCATTATCCCAGTTAATCAATCCATCTCATCAAAGGTCTTCCTCTCCTGCACTGTCCCACCACCATGCCTTAGAGGAAAAGGAAAAAAAGCCGACTATGGTTTTAATCTGGCACACCTTAGTCTCCAAACTGACATCATTGCTCCTCAATACTTTGGAGACTTCCTTTATAGCAGACTTTCCCAATGCAATACATTTTTTGGTTTCTTAACTATTGCTGTTAAAGGTATTGATTGTAAATCCAAGCAAAATTAAATCATTGACAATTCAATCTTTTCTCCATCTGTCATGACATTGCCTATTGACCCAGCAGTAAGGATTTTTGTCTTCTTGATGTATATTAAAGACTATATAGTCTTTGATCTTTTGAAACAAGTATTTCAAGTTTTCTTCACTTTCAATAAGCAAGCTTGTATCATTTGCATAACACAGTATGTTGATAAGTCTTCCTGCTATCTGGATGCCACCATTTTCTTCATAGAGTTCAGCTTCTCAAATAATTTGGTCAGTATACAGATTGAACAGCTATGGAAGAAGGATACAGCCCTGACACACATCTTTCCTGATTTTAAATGATGCAGTGTTCCCTTGTTCTGTTCAGATAACATCTTCTTGGTCTAAGTATAGGGGTTTTTTGTTTGGTTTTTTTTGAAAGGAAATTTTATTATAATTGTGATTTTTATGAACATTTACAGAGAAGTTAGTTTTTCTTTTGTGTGTGTGTGTGTTTTAATTTTTTTAATAATTTTAATGAACATTTACAGAGATTTTGGATTTCCATTCATTCATTGCTGCACTTCTCTCCCTGCCCAGCCCTCCCCCCCCCACCCCAGTTCGCTCCTCTCCTTGAAAAGTAAAA
>NW_006399755.1:6152765-6159861 GCF_000299155.1 Elephantulus edwardii
AGAGGCAATGAGATTGGCACAAGATAGAGCAGGGTTTAGGGCTGTTGTACATAGGGTCGCTATGAGTCGCAAACGACTCAATGGCACATAACAACAACAACAATGTTTATTTTGGCTTTTTTCACAATAGCAAAGAAGTTGGAAACAACCTAAGTGCCGATTAACAAGCGAATGGGTAGAGAAGCTCTGGTATATTCACGCAATGGAATACTATGCTACATTGAAAAACAAGGAACTCATGAAATATTATACAAAATGGGTAACCCTATGCTGAGTGAAATATCTCAGTCACAGAAAGACAAATACTGCATAGTGCCACTGTTATAAAAGAGGTCCGACATAGAGATTAGGGTGGGGGAGACTGAGAAAGAGAGGATAAATAATGTATATTGCAGTGAAACAGATAAGAGAGAGAACTGTTTAAAAGGGACATATGGTTAGGGATTATTGTTATGACAGGAGTCCAGAATAAGCATAGCTTTTACAAGAGCACGATCATATATTCTGGGATTTTTTTTCTTTTTAATGTTAACCAGTGTTTGTTATGATCCACACAGTCAAAAAGCCTTTGCATAGTCAAGGAAACACAAATAGACATTCTTCTGGTATTTTCTGCTTTCAGCCAAGATCCATCTGCTGTCAGCAATAATATTCCTAGTGTCATGGCCTCATCTAAGTGAAGCTTGAACTTCTGGCAGTTCTCTGTCAATGTACTGCTCTAGCCATTTTTTTTAATGATCTTCATCAATAGTTTGCTCACATGTAATGTTAAAGATGTTGTCAATGAACAATACTAATTTTTCAATCAATATCCTTGATACTAGTAGCCAAGAAATAAAAAAAATTGCATTGGAGAAATTGCTGTCAAGGACCTTTCCAAAATTCTAAAAAGCAAAGATGTCAGTTTAAAGATGAAAGTGCACTTGATCCAAGCCATAGTATTTTCAATTGCTTCCTATGCATCTGAAAGTTGGACAGTCAATAAGATGATAGAAGAATTGATGTCTTTGAATTGTGGTGTTGGTGAAAAGTGTGGAATACGTCATGATTTGCCAAACGATCAAACAAATCAGTGCTCCTTGCTAGCAAGGGTGATGATGTTTCATTTCACTTCCTTTGGGCATATTTTCAGGAGAAAGGACTGCTTTCAGGAAGCAGTCCTTGAGAACGACATGCTGGGAAAGATAAAGGGTCAGCGGAAACAGAAAGACTTTCTTTTTTTTTTTTAATTTTTGTGTGCGTGTACCGTCCCTCCTTCCCCGGCAGAGCATCTGGTGGATTCGAACCGTGCACCTCTGGGATTGTAGTTACAGCTCCTTGCCACTAGGCCACCAGCGCTCCCCTGAAAGACTTTCAACAAGATGGATTCACACAGTGACAATGGCCTTGAGCAGGACAGAGATTAAGAGGCTGGCACAAGATAAGGCAGGTTCATGTCTGTTTACTGGAAGTCGTAGACTTGATTGTACCTAACAACAACAGTTTTCTGTGAGGCACTGGATAGAAAGTTACGCTAACAAGCCAAAGGTGGGTGATTTTTAAAAAAAAAAAAAACACAAAATTATCTTAGAAATTTTATTTACAATAACAGTTTTTAGTAACACACTGCAATTTTAATAATAACTTAGCATTTCCCCTGCCCCGGATTATAGGAAGTTTTTGTTTTAAAGATTAAACTTATTTCAGAAGAACTCATATGAACTAATGTGATGCGAATTCAGCTTTTATATTGAACTTCCTAAAAAAATCTTTGTAATAATTTTTTTGGGGGGGTGCCAATAACATTACTAAAACAACAGTAAAGTTTTCATATTCTTTTTAAAAATCGCTGAACATGTACAACAGATCTTGATTTCTGTTATTCTGTTGAGGTCAGATAGAAACATGATAAACTTTAACATTATTTCCTATAAACTATTTTATAGCAAAAAAAAAAAATCCAATTGGTAACAGGAGTTCTTATGCTCAGAGTTCAGAAAGTAATCTTTAGTCCCCAACTGAACTTAGTTCTCTTTACATTTTTTTATTGTAATGATATTTACATAAAAATATTTTAATCACTGAGTTCCTCCTCATCACTAAAATACGTGCTTTTCTTTATCCGTGGGCGTCTTGAATCTTCTGATGTTGAGGGGTTCATGGAACTTGGTTTCCATTTTTTTCCTTCTTCTTCAACTTTGGCTTGCTGGAAAGCTATGGCTTGACTGAGACTGTCAAGGGCAGGATCTTCCCCTTCATCTTCACTTTCTTCTAAGTCTTCAATTTGTTCTTCTGGTTCAGGGATTTTCTTCTTTTTCTTTTTCTCCTTCTTCTTTGGAGGTTCACGTTCTCCAAGCATATTTTTAGGGCAGGCATAACTTAAATGACCACTTTCCCCACATTCGTAGCACTTTGATTTATCAAAGTAGTGTCGCCTTCGGATGAACTCAGTTGCTCTTCCGTTGTCAATAGCAATGCTTGCTTTTATCATTCTACCAAATAACTGTTTGTTGTTTATTGCCCTGGTACAGTTTTGTGCAGATTCTTTATCCAAAAACAAAATAAAAGCAACCCCTTTACTCTTCCTGGTATCTTTATCCTTCATTATAGTAACCTTTACAACTTTGCCATACTTGGAAAATATCCGGTATAAGTCATTGTTTGTCAGGGAAAACGGCAGGTTGGATACATACACTGTACTTTTACTTGGAGCCAGTCCACCACTCATTTCTTCAGCTGAGTGGGGGGCCCAAGAGAGCAGAAGAGCGCGAGGCCAAGGCTCAGCTGAGGATCAACCCAGACTGCTTCTCACCCCACGCATCGTCCTCGGCAACACGAGTCTGGCAGAGGTGCAGGCATCCAAGGGAAAAACTAACAGCAGCCGCGCCTTTGAAGAGATCCGCTGACGTATCTTGAGCGCAGTCAGGACCCCGCCCCAGAGGCGGGACCAGAGGCCAGGTGGGTGATTTTAATCTGAGGCCCGCAGGCCTGGTTTTAATTGGTTTTGGTTAAACATTCTTCTAAGTGGTATTGCACTGATCTGTCCATTTGCTCTACAGAGATAACTCGTGGTTGCTCTGATGTTAAATACTGTGACACTGATGCATCAAATGAGATAATGGTTGCCCATGGTGGACAGTGTTTGGTGGAGCTCCCCATTTAAAACAAGCTTGGAAGCAGGAGTGACATCCACTTCCAAAATAGCTTGCCTCTAGAAACTCTATGAACTTGGAGAAACGATGGAAGTTATACAAGTGTTCAGGTCTTTCGTTCATAGGGTCGCTATGAGTCTCGCTATGAGTCATCTAGGACTCGATGGCACTTAACAGCAGCATGTTTGTTTGCTGCATCTTGATTTTTAGTTTTATTCTTGTATGTGTGAGGTGGTAGTGGAGTTGTATGTTACTCTGATTACTAGGCTGGACACTAGAGTTCTTACAGCAGGTATCTGGCAGGGTGGAGCAGTGGCTGGGTGGACTAGCATGAGACTCACTGGACTTGCAGAGCAGTTGAAGCAGCAGCTGGCATTGCTGGTGAGGTAATGTGTTTATCTGACTGATCACCTGGGCGTGGGTGCAGGGACTATTCTTGCTAATCATTGGGTTAAGTGTTTTGAATGTGCACTACCAGTTACCAGGTTATCAGGTGAGGGTGCTGAGGTCATTGGTCACTGAGTGGGTTTTATGGAAACTCTCACTGATGATCCCAGGTGGGCAGACTCAAGTTTCCAGTTGCAGGGTTGGAAATGACGAGGAAGGAGAAATGGTGTAGGGGTAGGCACTGCTGTACTGTGGTCATTAGGAGTGTTGGGTGGATCCACAAGCATCTTCTAGCCCAGGGCAATGGAAGGGGCATAGTGGGCAAAGTGAGTACATTTAATTTTTGCAGGGTGAGAAGCACTTCTGCCAGGCACTTGACATAGTGCACAGTTACTCCTCCACTGCATGAGGTTCTGGGGGCTTCACTGCTTTCTGCCTTAGAGACATCCATGTCCAGTCAGGGTGTGCTGTTCAGGTTTCACTGGCAGTGCACCAGCAATCACTAGTTCTCCATGTCTGCAGTTTCTGTCCAATCTCTGCTTCCACCTAGTAGTTCCTTTGATTATTCAGCCTTCCCTTTGAGTCTCAGGATTCCAAGTTGTCACCTGCACCTGCATCACTTGCTGTTTTGTGTCTTTGTTGTATGAAGTGACTGACTGCCATCTTAGATTAACTTTTGTTAGTATTTTAGATAGATACACCTATTTTGATTATCAGTGAACAATATTATGCTTCCTTGCTTTTGATAAGTAATAATCCTTCCTCTTTCCCCACCTCCTAGTTATTTTTGTAGGGAGCAGAATCCTCTCTGGAATCTCTCCCTAAGCCACTTGATTCTTAGTATCTAACTCCCTCTATACTACTACTCTGAGATCCTGTGCCTTATATCCAAGCTATGCTTTCAGCATGGATGTCACTATCACTTCCTGCTGGTTTCCTATCTAGGACACCTACCCTGTGGCCTACTTTTAAGCACTTGATACCCTTATGAAGGATCCCTGGTAGTATAATGTTTAAGCACTAGGCTGTTAACTGAAAGATCAGTAAAAAGACCTGGTAATTTGCTCCCATAAATAATCTCTATGGGACAGTTTTATTCTGTCCAGTACAATTCCCATGAGTAGGAACTGACAGTACACAACAATAAAAATGTCACCCTTATCAAACCAATTCCTTCTCTAGAGCAGAAGTAATATGATGGTATCTGATCAAGAGCTAATGGTAATAAGGAAAAAGTTCAAGCTGCTCTGAAGACACTATTAAAAAATGAGGCCCCAGGAATCGATGGAATATTAGTTGGTGTTTTAAATAACATATGCAGCTCTGGATGGGCTTACCTGGTTGTGCCAAGAAATCTGGAGGACAGCTACCTGGACAAATGAATGGAAGAGATGTATATTTATTCCCATTCCCTAAAAAAGCAATTCAGGCCTTTCCTCCTTATCTCTTTTCAAGGAATAATGTCCATCCTTTTGGGGATATAACTCTCTAATAAATATAACATTACTATTTATCCTCAAATTTTAAAAAAAGATAATCTAACAGAATGTGCATATTATTGAACAATGGACTCGGTGACAGAAATGAAGCTGAAGATAGAATTATTGAATTTTGCACAATGACTTATTCATTCCAAATACATTTTATAAGAGACATAAACACAGGTTATGCGCATGAATTTCACCTGATTGTATGCATAGGAATCAGATTGATTACATCTGTGGAAAAAAACCACTGGAGCAGCTCAGTATCGGCTGTGAAAACTAGGCGAGGAGTTGATTGTGGAACAGAAGAAAATTAAATCCACTGGAACCAAAATATGACCTTGAGTCTATGCCACCTGAATTTCAGAACCATCTCAGGAACAGGTTTGAGGCCTTGAACACTAATGAGTGAAGACCAGATGAGTTGTGGGAGGATATCAAGGGTATCATCCAGGAAGAGTGCAAATGGTCATTGCAAAGACAAACGAGGAAGACAAGACCAAAATAGATGTTAGAAGAGACTGAATATTGTACTAGAGCACCACGAAACCAAAGCAGAGGGAAGAATTAAAGATATTAAGGAGCTGAACAGAAGATTTCAAAAGGCAACATGGGAAGACAAAGTAAAATATTACAATGAAATGTGCAAGGAGCTGAAGTCAGAAAATCAAAAGGGCCGAACTCGCTCAGTGTTTCTTAAGCTCAAGAAACTTAAGAACAAATTCAAACCTTGAGTTGCTATACTTAAGGATGCTTTGGGCAGAATATTAAATGATCCAGGAAGCATTAAAAGAAGGTGGAAAGAGTATACAGAGTCACTGTACCAATAGGAATTGGCAGACACAGAAGAATTTCATGAAACAACATATAAGCAAGAGCCTATGGTGATGAAGGAAGAAGTTCAAGGTGCTTTGAAGGAATTGGCAAAAAATAAGGCCCTAGGAATAGATGGTATACCAATTGATATATTTCAACTAACAGATGCTACCCTAGATGTGCTCACCAAATTGTGCCAAGAAATATGGAGGGCAACCACTTGGCCAAGTGACTGGAAGAGATCTATATTTGTTCCCATTCCAAAGAAAGGTGACCTAACATAGTGTGTAAATTATCAAACAATATCATTGTTATCACATGCAAGCAAGATTCTGCTGAAGATTATCCAAAAACTACTGGAACAGCTACATCAACAGAGAGCTGCCAGAAGTCTAAGCTGGGTTTAGCTAGGGTCATGGTGCTAGGTATATTGTAGCTAATGTTACATGGATCTTGGCTGAAAGCAGGGAGTACCAGAAGAATGTTTATCTGTCTTTCATTGATTATGCAAAGGCTTTTGGCTGTGTGGATCATAACAAACTGTGGTTGACTCTGAGAAGAATGGGAATCCCAGAACACTCGATCGTGCTAATGCAAAACCTATACTTGGGTCAGGAGGCAGTCATCAGAACAGAGCAAGGGAACACTGCATGGTTCAAAATTGGGAAGAGTGTATGCCAGGGATGTGTCCTATCTCCATAACTTTTCAACCTACATGCAGAAAAGATTATCCAGGAGACTGGGCTCTATGAGGAGAAGTGTGGTATCAGGATTGGTGGAAGATCTATCAACAATCTGAGTTATGCAGATAATACAACCCTGCTTGCTGAAACTGAGGAGGACCTGAATTGCTTGCTGCAGAGGGTCAAGGACTACAGCCTCCAATATGGATTGAGGCTCAATGTCAAGAAGGCAAAGATTCTCACCACTAGACCAATTGGGAGCATCAGGATGGATGGTGAAGAGATTGAGATTGTACACAGCTTTAGTTTGCTTGGCTCCACCGTCAACACTCTTGGCACCAGCAGCTATGAAATGAAAAGATGTATTTCAATGGGAAAGTCTGCTGTTAGGGACCTCTCCAGAGAACTGAAGAGCAATGGTGTCACTCGTGCACCTGATACAGGCCATGGTCTTTGCCATTACTTGCTATGCATCAGAGAGCTGGACAATGACTACGGAGGATGGAAGGAGAATTGATGCCTTTGAGCTGTGGTGCTGGAGAAGAGTATTGAATATACCATAGACTGCTAATAAAAAAACCAGGTCCATCCTGGA
>NW_006399755.1:6160021-6178915 GCF_000299155.1 Elephantulus edwardii
GCAGGCAACTCGATGGCACATAACAACAACAACAACATTAATATCAAGTGATCTTGCTGAAGATTATCCAAAACTGTGTACATCAGTACATTGACAGATAACTGTCAGAAATAGAAAAGGCTGTGCACTAGAGATATCATTGATGATATCAGATGGGTCTTGGCTAAATGCACAGAGGACCAGGAGGATGTCTATTTGTGTTTTATTGACGATGAGAAGATGAATAGAAATCAGAACATAGTAGGCACAATATAAATGGATTTTTGGATTAAAACTCTGGCCATTTCTACTTTGTTTGCTGTAATTTTATAGTTGATTTCATTTTTTCCATAAAGCAATTGTTGTTGTTGCTATTGTTAAGTGTCATTGAGTCATAGGTGACTCATGACCCTATGAATGGAAGACCTGAAAAATTGTATAACTTTCATAGTTTCTCCAAGTTCATAGAGTTTCCAGAGGCAAGCTATTTTTGAAGTGGATGCCACCCCTGCTTCCAAGCTTGTTTTAATTGGGGAGCTCCACCAAACACTGTCCACCATGTGTAACCATTATCACATTTGATGCATCAGTGTCACCGTGTTTAGCATCACAGCAACCACAAGTTATCTCTGTACAGCAAATGGACAGACCAGTGCTATACCACTTAGAAGAATGTTTGACCAAAACCAATTTAAAGTCAGGCCTGTGGGCCACAGATTAAAATCACCTACCTTTTACTTAGTAGCATAACTTTATAACCACAAGGCCCACAGAGCTCTCTCTAACTAATTGTTTTGTTACATTTATCATTATATATGTCTCTGTGGTATTACAATTCAAAGCATAGGCTTTAGAATATGGTATGCTGAATCTTAGCTTCACTACTTACTCCTTATATGACTCCAGAAAAAAACATTTAAGAAAAACATTTACACTCCCTGAGCCTCTCTTTCTTGGAGGAATATAAATTTTAATGTCACAGAAGATTATAGTGAATATTAAATTCAATCATGTGTATAAAGTCCTAATACTCTGGAATATAATAGTTCAAATAATGATAATGCTGGTATTCCCTAGCCACTTACTGCCATCTAATCCATTCCAACTCACAGCAACTCTCCATCGAGTTTCCAGTTTCTGAGGCTATAATCTTCATGGGAAAAGATTTCCCATCTTTCTCCCACAGAGCGCCTGATGGATTCAACTGCTGATCCTTCAGTCAACAGCTGGATACCTAAAATATGCTACCTGAGCACTATGCTACCTGAGCTCTGTGTCCCTTACCCAGTGATTATAATAAAAACAACTATAAGTATCTAAAACAAGGCCCGAGGAATTGATACTATACCAATTGATGTATTTCAATAAACGGACGCTGCCCTAGATGTGCTCACCGAGTTGTACCAAGTAATCTGGAGGCCAACCACCTGGCCAACTGACTGGAAGATATGTTCCCATTCCAAAGAAAGGTGATCCAACAGAGTGTGGACATTATCCAAAAATATCATTAATATCACTTGCAAGCAAGATTCTGGTGAAATTTATCCAAAAGCGACTGGAACAGCACATCAACAGAGAATTGCCAGAATTGCAGCCAGGTTTAGAAGGAGTCGTGGTACTAGGGGTATCACAGCTACTGTTAGATGGATCTTGGCTGAAAGCAGGGAGTACCATAGGAATGTCAATCTGTGTTTACTTGACTACGCAAAGGAGTTTGTGTGAATCACAACAAACTGTGGCTGATTCTGAGAACAGGAATCCCAGAACACTTGATTGTGCTTATATGAAACCTACACTTAGACCAGAAGGCAGTCTTCAGAACAGAGCAAGGAAATATACATGGTTTAAAATTGGGAAGAGTGTACGCCAGGAATGTGTCCTACCTCCATACCTTTCAATCTATATGCAGAACAGATTATCAAGGAGGCTGGGCTCTATGAAGAGAAATGTGGCATCAGGATTGGAGGTAGACTCATCGACAGTCTTTGTTATGCAGATGACACGACCCTGTTTGCTGCAACTGAGGAGGACTTGCAACGCTTGCTGCAGAAGGTCAAGGACTGCACCCTTCAATATGAATTGAAGCTCATATCAAGAAAACAGTCTCACCACTGGGCCAATTGGCACAACCATGATAGATAGTGAAAAGATTGAGATTATTAACAGCTTCAGTTTTTTGGTTTTGGGGTTTTTTTTGGCGCCACAATCAACACTCTTAGCACTAGCAGCCAGGAAATTAAAAGATGTATTGCACTGGGAAAGTATTGAAGAGCAACTATTTCAGTCTGGAGACCAAGGTGTGCCTGATCTTTGCACTCACTGTGCATCAGAGAGAGCTGGGAAGTGACGAGGGATGATAGAAGGAGAATTGATTCCTTTGAGCTGTGGTGCTAGAGAAGAGTGATGAATGTACCATGGATTGCTAGAAGAACAAACAAGTTCGTCCTGGACAGAGTGAAGCCAGGCTGCTTCTTGGAGGCAAGGATTCTGAAACTTCATATGACATACTTAGAACAGGCAGGATAAGTCCTTGGAGAGGGACGTCACGCTTGGGAGGATGGAGGGACAGCGCAGGAGAGGAAGACCATCTATGATGTAGATTAATTCAGTGACTGGGGTAATGGGGGTAGATGTGTAGCAGACAGTGAGATTGGCAGTGGATAGAGCAGGGCTTAGGGCTGTTGTATGCAGGGTCGCTATGAATCGCAGATGAGTCAATGGCATATAACAACAACAACACCATAAGTATCTGTTGTTGTTGTTGTTGTTGTTATGTGCCGTCGAGTCACTTGCGATTCATAGTGACCCTATGTACAACAGCCCTAAACTCTGCTCTGTCCTGTGCCAATCGCACTGTCTCTGACACTCCCATCCCGATTATCCCAGTCACTGAATCAATCCACCTCATAGAGGGCCTTCCCCTCCTGCGCTGTCCCTCCACCCTCCCAGGCATGATGTCCTTCTCCAAGGACCGGTCTCTCCTCACAACATGTCCAAAGTATGTTAGACGGAGCTTCAGAATATTTGCCTCCAAGGAGCCACACGGCTTAACCCTTTCCAGGACAAATCTGTTTGTTTTCCTAGCAGTCCATGGTATTCTCAATACTCTTCTCCAGCACCACAGCTCAAAGACATCAGTTCTCCTTCTATCCTCCTTGGTCATTGTCCAACTTTCTGATGCATAACAGGTGATTGCATCATACGCACCATAGTCTCCAGAGAGACACCATTGCTCTTCAGTACTTTGGAGAGGTCCCTAACAGCAGACTTTCCCATGGCAGTGCGCCTTTTAATTTCCTGGCTGCTGGTGTCAAGACTGTTGACTGTGGAGCCAAGCAAACTAAAGCTGTGTACAGTATCAATCTCTTCACCATCCATCCTGATGCTGCCAATTGGTCCAGTGGTGAGAATCTTTGTCTTCTTGACATTGAGCCTCAATCCATATTGTAGGCTGCAGTCCTTGACCCTCTGCAGCAAGTGCTTCAGGTCCTCCTCAGTTTCAGCAAGCAGGGTTGTGTCACATGCATAACGCAGATTGTTGGGAAATTTCCTCCTGTGCAAGTTACTGCCTCTGAATATTTGCTGGAGGGTCAGCTACGAAGCATGTTCTGACTCAGTGGCATATAACAACAACCTGAGTAGCTAGAAACTAGGGACTTTTGCCTCTATGAAACTTATAAGGGAGGAAAATAGTAAGAGATGGTACCAATAAAGTCTTATGAGGTCACAGTACAAAGGATTAAAGAATTTTACTTTATTCTTTAGAAAATGAGAAGTACTCAAAGCATATGTAACACTACAAGCAAAAACAAGGTCATGGTAATTAAGATCAGGAGAACTACATGAAGACATGTTAACAACTCAATGGAGCATATGATGACAGACACTGGTCATGCATTTACAGTTAGATGATGTCAGCCTTTCAGTAAAAACAGAACATTTCAGTCTAACATCTGGTTGTTTAGTCTACCCAGCATCAAAGACATAGCTGTTCTGAAACTTTCAGAAGTTTAGCTGAGCAGTTTAGTTTTCATCTTCAGCGAGGGGGCAGGTAGACACAATCACTATGATTTTTGTCTCCTTTTGGCTCGAAGTAGTTTCCTTTCCTTTGATTGTAAAAATATTTTTAATTGGTTTGTATACAATCATTCATATACACTGTGTTTTGTACCTGTTGTTTTTGTTATGTGCCATCAAGTCACTTGAGACTCATAGCGACCCTACGTACAACAGCCCTAAACTCTGCTCTGTCCTGTGCCAATCGCCCGATTACCCCAGTCACTGAATCAATCCACCTCATAGAGGACCTTCCCCTCCTGCGCTGTCCCTCCACCCTGCCAAGCATAACATCCCTCTCCAAGGACCGGTTCCTCCTTACAACATGTCCAAAATATGTCAGACAAAGTTTCAGAATCCTTGCCTTCAAGGAGTAGCCCGGTTTAACCCTTTCCAGGATGAATCTGTTTGTTTTCTTAGCAGTCCACTGCATACTCAATACTCTTCTCCAGCACCACAGCTCAAAGACATCAATTCTTCTTCTATTCCTCTTTAGTCATTGTCCAACTCTCTGATGCATACCAAGTGTTCACAGAGACCATGGCCTGTATCAGACACACCTTAGTCTCCAGAGTAACACCATTGCTCTTCAGTACTTTGTAGGGGTCCCTAACAGCAGACTTTCCCATCACAGTACCTCTTTTAATTTCCTGGCTGCTGGTGCCAAGAGTGTTGGCTGTGGAGCCAAGCAGACTAAAACTATGAAGAGTCTAAATCTCTTCACCCTCCATTCTGAAGCTGCCAATTGGTCCAGTGGTGAGAACCTTTGTCTTCTTGATATTGAGCCTCAATCCATATTGGAGGCTGCAGTCCTTGACCCTCTGCAGCAAGCATTTCAGGTCCTCTTCAGTTTCAGCAAGCAGGGTTGTGCCATCTGCATAATGCAGATTGTTGATAGATCTTCCACCAATCTTGACGCCAAATTTTTCCTCATAGAGCCCAGCCTCCCAGATAATCTTTTCTGCATACAGGTTGAAAAGGTATGGAGCCAGGACACATCCCTGGCGTACGCCCTTCCCAATTTTGAACCATGCAGTGTTTCCTTGTTCTGTTCTGACGACTGCCTCTTGGTCCAAGTATAGGTTTCACATTAGCACGATCAAGTGTTCTGGGATTCCCATTCTTCTCAGACCCAGCCACAGTTTGTTGTGATCCACACAGTCAAACGCCTTTACTTTGTGTTTTAGACAATCATTTAGACACATGTATTTCACTCATGTATATTATGTTTTATACAATTGTCATATATATTATATTTTATATAATTAAATACCATTGATCTATTTCTATTATCCCCCTGTTTTTTCAAGTACCCATTGAACTTTTCCCATTCCATCTCTCCCTCTCTACCCACCAACCTCTGTTCTTCCCTTGATAGTTTTTTTCTCTCTTCCATTTTTTCTGCCCTCCTTCTCTTACTGAACATATGAGGAAATGTTAAAGATCACTACCAGTCAGAGATACACAAATTAAAACAACAATGAGATACCATCTCACCCTATCAGCAGTAGCAAAGTTTAACAACACAACAAACAATAAATGTTGAGGCAAGATTGTAACTCTAATGCACTACAGGTGGAATTGTAAAATGGTACAACTGCTTTGGAAAGCAGTTTTGAGTTTCTTTAAAAACACAAACATATGGATGTGAGGGTGATCTGGCTAGCATTGATTGCCAGGGTTGATTCAGCTGATCTGGCTGGCTAGGCGGGTGTCCCCTTCCTCCCTCACCAATCTATGTGCATCCCTCCCAAAGCTGCACGCTCGGTTGAAGAGGACAACCCTCCCCAGTAGAAGGAAGACCATCCTTCAGTCAAGGGTATACGAGTAGCTGTGCTCCCCTGCTGAAACCTCCAAACAAGCTCGCAAGGGTAGTCAAGCTTCCAAGACGAGAGAGAGAGAGAAAGAAAGAAAGAAATCCTAAATTACTCAGCTATTCTACTACTAGGAATATATCTCAAGGAAAACAGAACTGAGACATGTATAGAAATATGTACACCTGTGTTTAAAACAGTGTCATTCACAATACCAAGAAAATGGAAATAGCCCAAATGTCTCTCAACAAATGGATTGAGAAAATGTACTACATTTACACGGTGGAATATTATGCATCACTGAGGAATAATAATTTTGTAAAATACTATATAACATGGGAGAGTCTAAAGAGCATTATGCTGAGTGAAATAACAAAGTCACAAAAGGATGAAATACTGTGTAAGGACCACTATTTTGAAAATAGGAGGATAATTGAGCAAGACATCTATGTTGTTGTTCCGTACTATCAAGTCAGAACCAAGCATAGCTGACCCTCTGGTGACTTTTCAGAGGCAGTTGATCACACAGGAGATTGCTCATCCTTCTCCCGCAGAGCATCTGGTAGATTCAAACCATGTGCCTTTAGGATTGCAGTGCAGCTTCTTGCCCCTAGGCCACCAGAGCTCATATATATAAATGTTCCAAAACACATTTTATGAAAACATAAATGACATTTTTAAAAACAGACAAAGCCTTTCTAATCCTACCTCTCTGAAACAATGTTAAAGTATTTGGCGTGGGTTTTGTTTTTGTTTTTTTTCATATTTCCTGTGGTATGTTTGTTATCTGCGTTATGCAGATGACACAATCTTGCTTGCTGAAATCGATGAGGGCCTGAAGCTCTTGCTGCAGAAGGTCAAGGACTGAAGCCTTCAATATGGATTGAAGCTCAATATCAGGAAAACAAACATTCTCGCCACTAGGTCAATTGGCAGCATCATGATAGATTGTGAAGAGATTGAGGTTGTTAACAACTTTAGTTTGCTTGGCTCCACAATCAATAGTCTTGGCACCAGCAGCCAAGAAATTAAAAGACATATTGCATTGGGAACATCTGTTTTCAGAGACCTCTCCAGAGTACAGAATACCAACGATGTCATTCTGGAGACAAGCATGTGTCAGATAGGCCATGGTCTTTCCAATCACTTGCATCAGAGAGCTGGACAATGACTTGGGATAACAAATGGAGAATTGATGCCTTTGAGCTGTGGTGTTGGAGAAGACTACTGAATATACCATGGACTTCTAAGATAACAAACAAGTTCGTCCTGGGAGGAACCAGGCTGCTCCTTGGAGGCAAGGATTCCAAAGCTTCATCTGACATGCTTTGGACATGATGCAAAGTGGGACCAGTTCTTGGAGAGGGACGTCATGCTTGGGATGGAAGAGGAACAGTGCAAGAGAGGAAGACCCACGATGAGATGGATTTATTCAGTGACTGGGGTAATGGGGTAGGTGTGTAGGAGACAGTGAGATTGGCACGGGATAGAGCAGGGTTTAGAGCCATTGTACATAGGGTTGTTATGAGTTGCAGGTGACTTGATGGCACATAACAACAACATGTTTGTTATCTAGTGCTGCTGTACCAGAAATAGCACAAGTAACTTTAACAAACAGAAATGTGTTTTCTCACAGTTTAGAAGGCTAGAAGTCCAAATTCAGTGTGCAGGGAAGGAGCCCTGGTAGAGCAGTGGTTAAGGACAGTTTGAACCCACAAGATGATACTCCATGGGAGAAAGATGTGGCAGTCTGCTTTCATAAAGATGTACAGTCTTGGAAACTCTATGGGACATTTTCACTCTGTCCTAAAGAATCAGAATTGAGTACTATGGAAGGGGGGTTTGCTTTGTTTGTGTGGCCCTACAGAAAGGCTTTCTCTCACCGCTGGCTCTGGAGAAAGGTAACTGTCTCTTCTAAGCTGCTCTTGAGCTAACTTCATGTGTCTTGGCATCTCTCTTCTCCCACCCTTGCCATGCTCTTGTTTAATATCTTATTTTGTATTAAAAAAATTGACTTAAGCTACACCCTATTCTAATTTTGTCTGAATAACACAACAAAATCAATCCATTCTCTAATAGGTTTATAGTCATAGAGCATAAAGGTTAGGATTTACAATTAGTATTTTTGGAGGACACAATTTAGTCCATAACACTGGACATATTGGTTTACACAGTTTGTGAATACATTCTTGTATTCTTTTCTTTACATTTTTTGTTATATTAGAATTTAAAATTTTTAGATTTTATTTCATTAATTTTTGTGCATGTACTGTCAAATCAGATCTGACTGATACAGGAGGAGATTGTCCCTCCTTCTCCAGCAGAGCATCTGGTGGATTCAGACCATGTACCTCTAGGATTGCAGTGCAGCTTCTTGCCACCAGGCCACCAGAGCTCCCTTTAGAATTTAAAATTTTAAACATAATTCGAAATTTAAGATAATTGCCACATAATATTATTGCTCTTGTACTTAGAGAAGTGATCCCTTTTGGAAATAGTGATTTTCCTTTGTTATACTAACAAGCCTTGTTAGTATATAATGGATAGAATGGATCCTAAAACTAATCACTTCTGAGTTGTGAAAACACTAGAGTAACATAGACATGGGAAGACAAGGGCCATGTGAGCAATATCACTAAGTCAAGAGAAGCTAGGGAACAAAGTCCAGGGTTACCAATAAAAAGAGGAGTTGATACTACCAAGACCCTCAATTGGACTTACAGCCTCCAAAACTGTAAGAAAAGAAACTTTTCTTTAAAGCAGTTGGAACTCACCAGCCCCTCCACAGAAGAAAAACAAAGCAATCAAAAAGAAATAGAGCAGTCACCTCTTGCTAAGATTTACTTTCACCACAACAAGATAAAGGTAAATAATGCAATTGAAAAATGGGCACAGGATATGAACAGACACTTCACAGAAGAAGACATTCAGATGGCTAACAAGCACATGAGGAAATGTTCAAAATCCCTAGCTCTAAGAGAAATGCAAATAAAAACAACTATGAGATTATCATCTCACCCCAGGAAGAATAGCAAAATTTAACAGAACAGCAAGCAACAAATGCTGGTGAGGTTGTGGAGAAACTGGAACCCTTATTCACTGTTGGGGGAAGTGTAAAATGGTGCAACCATTGATGTGGTGTTTTCTCAAAAAGTTGCAAATAGAGATACCATTTGACCCAGCAATTCCACTACTGGGAATATGCCCTAAAGAGACCATAACTGACATCCAAGCAGATATATGGACACCCATGTTTATCATGGCTTTGTTCAAAATAGCAAGGAGTTGGAAACAACCTAAGTGCCCATCAACAAACAATGGATAGATAAGCTCTGGTATATTCACACAATGGAATACCACGCTGCATTGAAAAACAGGAACTCATGCAATATTATTCAAAATGGTTGACCTGGAGGACATTATGCTGAGTAAAATATCTCAGTCACAAAAAGACAAATACTGCATAGTGCTGCTGTTGCAGAATGGGATTGACATCAGGGTTGGGGTAAGACTGAGAAAAATTGGATACTGCATTGAAACAGATGAGGGAGAGAACAGTTTAAAAGCGATATATGATAGGGATTATGGTTATCACAGAAATCCAGAATTAAGGTTGCATAGTGGAGTGCATTTTGGGTGGGGGTGTATGGGAGGGATTATATACCAATGAAGGAGTTTTTCTTTTGCTTTTTGAAGAGAGAAGCGAACCGGTTGTGGAAGGGTAATAAAAGAAAATTTTTTAAAAATAATATTTAAAAATAAAAGTCATGTTTACTTTTGAAACTTTTAAAGTATGTTCTAGTAGAGATGGATTAAAATCCTTCATCAGTAACCTACTAATTATGTGATGTAAGACAAGCAAAAAAACCTTTTCTGAGTCTTATTTTCATATATGTAAGAAGAGGGGTAATAGTACTCGCCTGATTGAGTATTTAGTGGTCACTTTATTTTGAGATCTGCAGATAAAGCCTAAAAGCTTTATCTTGGCATGCAAGTCTCTCTACAATCTGGTCCTAGATTACTTTTTAAGCTTTATCACTCTAACTTTGTTTGTACTTGCTACTTCAATAATTCTGAAATGATTGCAGTTTCATAAACTTGAATAAGTTTGAGTCTTTTCATAGGCTGTAAATTATACTGAAAATGTTTCATCTTCTATTTTCTCTACTCATCTCACTGCCATAGAATCCAGTCCAACTCATAGCCACTCTCCATTGGATTTCTGAGGCTGTAAATCTTAACAAGAGACTGCTCTTTCTGCCGAGAGGGCCTGGTGGGTTCAAACTGATGAAGACACTTGGACTTTGATTAGCAGTGTAACTTACTACCAACTATACCACCCGGATCTGCTTACTCAGCTTTTATGCATCCTTCAAAAGTTTTAAATAAAATAATTATAAAGCCAGAAGGCAGGAAAGGATAGTATTTGATGGGTAAAGGAAAGGGGAAGGATCCGATGTGAAAAACAATGTATACAAACTTTATGAACCTTGTATGTAAACCAGTATTAAATTTTAAAATAATAATAAAGATAGGATTAATGGAAATGAGAATTCTAGGAGGTAAAATTATATCATTGGTATTATGATTAATGTTATAAAATAGTATGTGTTTAAATGAATGGAAAATCAATTTGCTTTGTAAACTTTCACTCAACTCACCATAAAAAAACAAATATAAGTAAGTAAAATTAATACTTGGGGTAAGGATAGGCTCTACTGTACATAGGGTTTTCTGAAGAGCAACGATGTCAGGCTGGAGACTAAGGTGCACCTGATCCAGGCTATAGTCTTTGTGATTACTTGCTAGGCATCAGGAAACTGGACAATGGCTAGGGATGATTAAAAAGATAATTGATGCCTTTGAGCTGTGGTGCTGGAGAAGAGTGTTGAATTTACCACGGACTGCTAGGAGAACAAACAGGTTTGTCCTAGAGAGGGTGAAGCCCGAGTGTTCCCTGGAGTCAAGGATTCTGAAGCTTCGTCTGACATATTTTGGGCATGTTGCAAGAAGGGACTGGTCCTTGGAGAGGGACATCATGTTTGGCAGAGTGGAGGGGGGGCGAAGGAGAGGAAGACCTTTGATGAGATGGATCGATTCTGTGACTGGAGCGGTGGGAATAAGATGGCTAGATTGGCACAGGATAGAACAGCATTTAGAGCTCTTGTACATAGGGTCACTATGAGTCGCAAGCGATTCAATGGCACATAACAACAAGGATAGGCAGGGAGGGTCACTCAATTTGTTGGGTGGAAGTGGGGTGGTTAAAGGAAATGTGAAAGATATGGTGTGAAAAAAAATGTATACAAACTTAGTAAGCAACCATCATGAAATAAAAATTTATTTTAAAAGAATTAGTTATTGAGAACTTAATTCTATGGTTTTTTTGCCACCTAGAAGGTGGAGCTCTGGTTGGCCTACTGGTAAGAAGTTGTGCTGTAATCCCAAAGGCACAAAGTTTTAATCCACTAGCTGCTCTGCAAGAGAAAGATAGGTAAGCTCTTCTTATTCTATTCACTGGCTCTTAAAACCTTCTGGAGGTTCAGCTATGAGTTTGTTCCTCAACACCACAACTGGTCATCCAATAAACATCTAAATGCTATGTGAAGTATTTTAATATTCTTCTGCATGGGAACTAAAAATCAAAGCCATGAAGTCTCTTTAAAGTTTATCTAGTCCAAACCCAAAGTAGGAAACAACACACAGTGTTTCTCAAGCTGAAAGAACTGAAGAACAAATTCCAGTTTTAAGTTGCAATATTGAAAGATTCTTTGGAAGAATGATAGGCAATATCCTATGTGATTTACTGCCTCTGAAAACCCACTAGTGGGTCAGCTGTTCTGAATCGATGGTACACACAACAGCAATAATAATGGGCAAGATAGAATCCGTCAATCTTTTCTCCATCTATCACGATGCAAGGAGAAAAAAAATGAAGTTGTCAACTCTTTTACTTGAACCTACAATCAATACTAAGCAATCAAGAAATCAAAAGACTCATTACATTGGGAAAATCTGCTGTCAAGGACCTCTCCAAAGTACTAAAGAGCAAGGATTAAAGATTGAGGTGCACCTGATCCAAGCCACAGTCTTTTTGATTGCTTCCTACGCATCTGGAAGTTGGGCAATTTATAAGGAAGACTGAAGAATAATTGATGCCTTTGAGTTGTCATTTTTAGAGAGGAATAATGACCATCCATGGACTACCAAAATAACTACCAAAACTGGGAGAAAGTGCAGCCAGAGTGCTCTCTTAGAGGTAAAGATGGTAAGTATTTGTCTCACAAGACTAGTAAAACTTTATCTCACAAGGATGGTGAAACTTTATTTTACAAGGATGGTGAAACTGTCTTACATACTTTGGTCATATTGTCAGGAAGGGCCAGTCCTGGTGGGGGGAAAAAAATTGTTCTGGGAAAGTCAGAGAAAGAAAGGAAGATCAGCAACAAGAGGGACTGACACAGTGACTGTAACAATGGGCTCAAGTATATTTGAGATCATGAGGATGACACAGGATAGAGCAAGATTCAGATGTGTTGTTCATAGGATTGCTGTGAGCCTTAGTCAACTCAATGACACCTAACAATAATCATTCACATTAGGACTGACCAAAGAGGGGAAATAGTTCCAGAGGGAACACACTGATCTATGGACACATATCGTCTCAATTAATTACTACACTGAAACTTGAGGGGACAGCATAAACCCCATTTTTTTAAAAGTTTTCGTTTTATTTGATGACGTATTTATTCTCGAGCCATAAGTTTTTGTTTCTTCAGTTTCTTCTGGGAGATCTTTTTCTTCTGGGCAACCTTCTCTTCTGGTTTAGGAACAATCTGTTCCTTTTCAGTAAGGATCATCTCAATATGGCAGGGGGAGCTCATGTAGGGGTTAATCCGACCATGAGCTCTGTATGTGTGGCGGTGCATCTTGGGAGCTTTGTTCACCAGGATATGCTCAATGACCAGAGAATCAACATCTAAACTCTTAAGTTCAGCATTACTTTCGGCGTTTTTAAGCATATGCCGCAAAAACTCGGCACTCTTTTTGGGCCACCGACCCTGTGTCCAACCCCACTGATAAACCCCATTTTTAATAAACCCCCATTAATACCAGAAGCAGAAGTGAGCCATAAAAATTCTTAGCTTAAGGCAAACACAAATGCCCTGGGTAAATAAAGTCTTATCTGTCCTTGCAAAGTAAAGAATTAACTAGTGTCTACATGACACAAAAAGAGTAAAGGCGGGCAAAGTAGCCAGCCCATCAAAAGCCAACCCACATGACTGATCCCCCGACCCACCAACCACGATCTCTATCTCCCCACCCCGACAGTGACACCCAGGAAAACCATAAAAGCAATTATGGGGGCGGGGGGACTCGGGGCTTTTTCCCTCCCCACCTTCCTACTGAGGGAGAAAGTCTCCACTTGTGGATATTCTGGAATAAAGTGCTTTTTGTATTTACATATGTGTAAATTATTCTTTTGAGGGGCATTTCGTGGGCAGAACAAAGCTATCATAAACTTAATGTCTTGAGCCAATTATTTTCTTATTTCTAGAAATGTTATGGGTCAGGAATTCAAGTAGAGTTCGGCTAATCACTTCTGCTCCATGTGGTATCACATAGGCACTAATGGTATTCATCTGATTTCACTTACATGACCGAAGATTTGATGAGAATGGTTAGAAAGTTGGCTTCTTTAAGATCACTATGTTGTTGTTGTTAGATGCCATCAAGTTGAGTATGACTCATAACAACCCTATGAACAACAGATCTGAACCCTGTCCTACACTGTGCTATCTTCATCATCTCTGACAGAGACACGAGCCCACTGCAGCAGTCACTGTGTCAATCCATCTCATTGGACAGTCCTCTCTTTTGCTGACCCTCCAACTTTCTAAGCATGGCATACTTCTACAAGAATTAGCTTTTCCTAGCAACATGCCCAAAGTATTTAAGATGAAGCTTTGTTAGCTTTGCCTTCAAGGAGCACTCTGGCTGCACTTTCTTCAAGACATATGTTTGTTCTTTTGGAATTCCATGGGATATTAAGTACTCTTCTCCAACATTACAGTTCAAAGGCATCAATTCTTCTATTATCTTTATTCATTGTCTAGCATTCAAATGTAGAGCAAGATGTGAAAACATCAGGGGTTGAATCAGGCACACCTTAGTCATCAAACTAACATCATTGCTACTCAATAATTTGGACAAGTCCTCATTAAGTTGTCTTTTTTGAAAGGAGAGCTCTAGCAGCCTAGTCTTAATCTTTATGTTCTTCCTAGTCTCAATCTTGGAGCTCCGCTTAAGCACAACATCTGACAGACAAGTGGTTTACCCAGAGGGCAGATGATGTTTAACAGCATAATGTTAAATAGCTGCTGTTGAGCAGCAGCACACAAGACACTTCCCAACACACAAAAAACCCCTAGCAGATAACTGATTATACCCCTGAAAGCAAACAAAAAGATAAGCTAACATACAGATATCATTTATTAGGTGGCAGGGTCTCCCACATGGAGGATCCCACACGGAGGCATCAACAACCTACATTAAGCAGATGACACAGTCTTACTCACCAAACGTGAGGAGGACTTGAAGTGCTTGCTGCAGAAGATCAGGACTTCAGAAGCCTTGAATATGGATTGCATCTGAACATCTAGAAAACTTACTTCCAGGTCAATAACCAGCATCACAATAGATGGAGAAAAGATTGACGTTGATAACAATTTCATCTTACTTGGATCCACAATCAGCACCCTTGAAACTAGCTGTTAGGAACTCAAAAGATGGGTTGTTGTTGTTAAGTTCCGTCGAGTCACAGGCGACTCATAGCGACCCTATGAAGGAGAGTCCTCAACACTTGGGTGTCTTTCATCCTTGCTCCAGGTTCATAGGGTTTCCGGAGGAAAGCTATTATGGAAGTGGATGCCACTACTCCTTCCAAGCTCAAAAGATGTGTTAAATTGGGAAAATATGCTGTCAAAGCGCTCCCCAAAGTGCTAAAGGACAATGGTGTCTGTTTAAAGACTAAGGAGGTGCACCTGATTCAAGCCATGGTCTTCTCAATTACTTGCTATACATCTAAAATCTAGATAGTAAATAAATAAAATCTAGACAGTGACTAAGGAGGACAGAAGAAAAGTGGTTTCCTTTAAGTTGTGGTGCTGGGGAATAGTACTGAATACCTCTGTGGAGTGTGAAGAGAACAAACAAATCTGTCCTGAAGAAAGTGATACCAGAGTGCTTATTGGAGGAAAGGATGGTGAAACTCCATCTCACATACTTTGTTTATGTTATCAGGAGGGGCCAGTCTTTGAAGAAGGACATTATGCTTGGAAAGGTGGATGATCAGCACAAGAAAGGAAGACTTTTGATGAGGTGCTTTGACATAGTAACTGTAGCAGTGGGGTCAAGTGTGAGGTTGGCTCAGGATAGGGCAAGGCTCTGAGCTTTTGTTCATAGTTTCTATGAGTTCCAGTTGACTTGATACCATATAACAGCAGCAGCATAGTTTGTAGGGAGTTGTATTGCTAACCAAAAGGCAGCACCTTTCTAGTGGTTTGAATCTGTGAACAGAGGAAAAATGGACAGTCTTTTCTTATGCTTTTTATAACCTCAGAAAATGTGCTGGAGGGTCAACTGTGAATTGGTTCCAAATCAATGACAATGAGCTAGTTCAAATGATCTAAGAGACATTGCCCTAAATCTTTCTGTAGTATTAACAACGTTCTCTTGTTTTCTTTAACAAAAGATTTTACACTGGCTATACCCATGACAGAAGGTTAAGGACTGCAGTCTTCAATATTAATTGAAGCTCAACATCAAGAAAACAAAGATTCTCACCATTGGGCTAATGGGCAGAACCATGATAGATGGAGAAAATATTGAGATTGTTAACAATACTAACTTCCTTGGTTCCACAATCAACATTCTTGACACCAGCAGTTAGAAAATCAACAGACAAATTGCAACAGGAATTGCTGTCAGGGACCTACCTTGCCAGAGTGCTAAAGAGCGATGATGTCAGTCTAGAAACTAAGGTGAACCTGATCTAAGCCATGGTCTTCACAATCACTTGCTATGCATTAGAGAGTTGGATAATAACTTAGGATGATAGAAGAAGATATCTTTGAGTTGTGATGCTGACAAAGTATTGAACATGTCATGGGCTGCTAAGAGAACAAACAGATGGACTTTCTCCTTATCTCTTTTCAAGGAGGAAGATCTGTCCCTTTGGAGATGTAACTTTCTAATAAATCTATCATTACTATTTATCACAGAGAAAGTGAGGTAGAAAAGGAGAGAGAAAGAGGGAAGGAGGGAGGGAGAGAGAGAGAGAGAGAGAGAGAGAGAGAACACAGACATGTCCTAGAGAGGATGAAACCAAGATGCTCCTTGGAGGCTAGGATTTTGAAGCTCCATCTCACATACTTTGGGAATGTGGCCAGGAGGGGCCAGTCCTTGGAGAAATGATGGAGAGACAGCACAGGAGGGGAAGACTCTCAATGAGAAGCATTGACACAGCAACTGGGGTAACGGGGGTAGCTCTGTCAAAGTCAATAAGATTGGTTCAGAACAAGCCAGGCTTCAGCTATTATACATAAGGTCACCGTAAGTCCCAGGTGACGTAATAGAACATAACAACAACTATACCCATGACTATGTTTTTATCTTGTATTCTCATTTTGTTAGCAAAGCTCTGATTTTACTCTCTCCTAAGGCAATTTCTTCCTTTGTTATTGTTGTTATGTGCCATCAAGTCTCATAGCAACCCTATGCACAACAGCTCTGAATCCTGCTCTTTCCTAAGCTCATTGTTTATCCCTTTACTTTTTCTGGCTACAGGACTTTTCCTTGGAGGCATGGTTGGTGAAGTTTTACCTCACATATTTTAGGTGTGTTTAGGTGTTTAGGTGAGGGGGGTTTTGAAAGGGGCTCTTGAAAACTAAGGAGCTGAATAGAAGATTTCAAAGGGCAGCATGAAAAGACAAAGCAAAATATTATAATGAAATGTGCAAAGAACTGGAGTCCAAAAATCAAAAGGGTCATACTCACTTAGCATTTCTTAAGCTGAAGGAAGTAAAGAACAAATTCAAGCCTTGAGTCACAATACATAAGGAAGCTATGGGTAAAATATTGAATGACCCATGAAGTATTGAAAGAAGATGGAAGGAGTATACAGAGTCACTGTACCAAAATCAATTGGCTAACATGAAGAATTTCAAGAAATAGCATGAGGCAATAGTGATGAAGGAGGTACTTCAGGCTGCTCTGAAGGACTTGGCAAAAAATAAAGCCCCAGGATTGATAGAATACCAATTGACATATTTCAACAGATGCTACCCTGGACGTGCTCACCAGGTTGTGCCAAGAAATCTGGAGGACAATTACCGGGCCAACTGACTAGAAGAGATCTATACAAAAAAAGGTGACCTAACATATCACATGCTAGCAAAATGCTGGTGAAGATTATCCAGAAACAACTGGAAAGGTGCATTGACAGAGAACTACCAGAAATACAAGCTGGGTTTAGAATAGGCGATGTCACTAGAGATACTAGCACCAATGTCAGATGGATCTTGCAGAAAGCAAGGAATACTAGAGGAATATTTATCTGTGTTTCATTGACTATGCAAAGACATTTGACTGTGCAGATCACAACAAATTGTGGTTAACCTTGAGAAAAATGGGAATCCCAGAACACTTGATTGTGCTTATGTAAAACTTATGCTTGGACCAGGAAGCAGTCCTCAGAACAGACCAGGGAAACATTGCATAGTTAAAATTCAGGAAGGGAGTGTGTCAGGGATGCATCCAGTCTCCATACCTTTTCAATCTATATGCAGAATAGATCATTCAGGAGGCTAGGTTTTATGAGGAGGAATGTGGTGTCAGGATTGGAGGAAGACTCATCAACAACCTATGTCATGCAGATGGTACAACCCTGCTTGCTGAAACTGAGGAAGACCTGAAATGCTTGTTGCAGAAGGTCAAGGACTGCAGTCTTCAATATGAATTTAAGCTCAACATCTAGAAGACAAAGATTCTCACAAATTCTGCCAATTGGCAGCACCATGATGGATGGAGAGGAGATTGAGTT
The DNA here is from genome assembly GCF_000299155.1 of Elephantulus edwardii. Classification (NCBI taxonomy): domain Eukaryota; kingdom Metazoa; phylum Chordata; class Mammalia; order Macroscelidea; family Macroscelididae; genus Elephantulus; species Elephantulus edwardii. The sequence goes on from NW_006399755.1 coordinate 6,177,974, forward strand.
TGTTAACAGTTACAGCTTGCTCAGATCCACAATCAACATTCTTGGCACTGGCATTCAGGAAATCAAAAGACAAATTGCATTAGGTAAATCTTTCACCAGGAACCTTTCCAGAGTACTAAGAAGCAATGATGTCAGTCTAGAGACTAAGGTGTGCCTGATCTAGCCCATAGTCATTGCGATTATTTGTTATGCATCAGAGAACTGGATAATGACTAAGGATGATAGAAGAAGAATTGATTGATGCCTTTGAGTTATGGTGCTGGAGAAGAGTCTTGAACATACCACAGACTGCCAAGAAAACAAATAGGTCTGTCATGGAGAAAGTGAAACCAAGCTTCTTTCTCCTTGGAGGCTAGAATTTTGAAACTCCATCTTAGAAGCTTTGGGCATGCAGCCTGGAGGGACAAATCTTTGGAGAAGGACATCGTGCTTGGAAGTGTGGAGAGACAATACAGCACAGGAAGACCCTGGATGAGATGGATTGATACAGTGGCTAGGGAAATGGGGTTTGGTGTGGCAGAGTCAGTGAAGACTGGCTCAGGACAGGACAGGGTTCAGAGCTATTATACATTGGGTGGTTCTGAGTCGCAGGCAACTCAACAACACATAACAACATTACAACAACAATATGAGGAGCCAGTCCTTGGAAAAACAAACCATGCATAAAAAAGTAGAAGGTAATGGAAAGAGAAAGACTCTTAATGAATTTCTGGTAACTGCCCAGACTGTGAGTATGGAACAAGATTGGCCAAGGTTCAGATCTGTTGTACATAAACTCAGAGCCAACTCAATAGCACCTAAAAAAAGGGGGAAAAAATCCCCAACAATTTGTTGTTGTTGTTGTTGTTATGTGCTGTTGAGTTGCTTGTGACTCATAGCGACCCTATGTACAACAGGCCTAAACTCTGCTCTGTCCTGTGCCAATCGCACTGTCTCTGACAC
>NW_006399755.1:6179355-6186290 GCF_000299155.1 Elephantulus edwardii
CAAGCAAACTAAAGCTGTGTACAATCTCAATCTCTTCACCATCCATCCTGATGCTGCCAATTGGTCCAGTGGTGAGAATCTTTGTCTTCTTGACATTGAACCTCAATCCATATTGAAGGCTGCAGTCCTTGACCCTCTGTCTGCAGCAAGCACTTCAGGTCCTCCTCAGTTTCAGCAAGCAGGGTTATATCATCTGCATAACCCTGATTGTTGATAGCTCTTCCACCAATCTTGACCCCACATTTCTCCTCATAAAGCCCAGCCTCCCGGATAATCTTTTCTGCTTACAGGTTGAAAAGGTATGGAGACAGGACACATCTTTGGCGTAAGCTCTTCCCAATTTTGAACCATGCAGTGTTTCCTTGCTCTGTTCTGATGACTGGCTCTTGGTCCAAGTATAGGTTTCTCATTAGCACGATCAAGTGTTCTGGGATTCCCATTCTTCTCAGAGTCAGCCAGTTTATTATGATCTACACAGACCCCAACAATTTGGCTGGTAATATTATTTATTATTTTCTGCCCTTCTAAAACTGATTTCTTTCAATATTTTATCAACTACCGCACACTACCATGAAGTAGATTCCAATGAGTAGCAAATCTTCATTGGATTTCTGAGGTTGTAAATCTTTACAGGAGTAGTCTGCCCACATTTCTCCTGAGAAGAAACTGGTAGAAGAGACTTCTACCAGAGCTCCTTAAAAATAAAGTCACGCTGCACTCCAATCAGCTCCAACTCAGAATCACCCTCAATAAGCTTTCATAAAGGAAGCAAATTGCCTCATCTTTCTTTTATAGAATAACCAGTGGGTTCAAAGTGCGAACCATTTAGTTAGTAGTTTAACATAACCTTACATGGCGGTACCATCAAATCAACTACAATTCATAGTCACCCTGTGAACAACAGAGCTGTACTACCCTATCTGTACCATCCTTATCGCTGTTGATATATTTGAGCCCATTATTTTAGTCACTGTGTCAATCCATCTTGTTAAAGTCTTCCTTTCTTTCACTGACCCTCTACCTTTCTAGGCATGATGTCCTTTTCCAGAGACTGGCCCCTCCTAACAATATGCCCAAAATAGGTGAGGCAAAGCTTCGCCATCCTTGCCTCCAAGAATCATCCTGGTTGAACTTTGTCCAAGACATATTTGGAGATTTGTTCTTTTGGCCATCCGTGGGATGGATCTTCAATACTCTTTTCCAACACCACAACTCAAAGACATCAACTTTTTCTTGTCATCCTTATTCATTGTTCAGTTTTCAGATTCAAAGAACATAATGGAAAAGACCATGGCCTGACTGGTATTCTTGTTCTTTAGCACTTTTGAGAGCTCCCTGACAGCAGATTTCTCCAATGCTACAAATCCATCTACTGATCTCTTGACCGCTGATACTAAAGGTGTTGGTGGTGGATCCAAGTAAAATGAAACCATGGACAATCTCAATATTTTTTCCATTTACATTATAACAATTAACATATTTCAACAAACAGAAGCTGCCCTGGATATGCTTACCAAGTTGTGCCAAGAAATCTGGAGGACAACCAACTGGTCAATGTACTGGAAGAGATCTATATTTGTTCCCATTCCAAAGAAAGGTGATCCAACAGAGTTTGGAAATTATTGAACAATATCATTAGTATCACACGTAAGCAAGATTCTGCTGAAAATTATCCATAAACGACTGGAACAGCATATCAGCAGAGAACTGCCAGAAGTGCAGGTTGGGTTTAGAAGAAGCGTAGCTCTAGAGATTTTATATCTAATGTTAGGTGGATCTTGGCTGAAAGCAAGATGAACAAAAGGAGTATGTCTGTGGTTCATTGACTATGCAAAGACATTTGACTGTATGGATCACAAAAAAACTGTGGCTAACTCTGAGAAGAATGATAATCCCAGAACACTTTATCATGCTTTTGTGACCAGGAGGCAGTCCTCAGAATAGAGGAAGGAAAAACTGCACGGTTTAAAATTGGGAAGGGTGTACGCCAGGGATGTGTCCTATCCCCATACTTTTTCAATCTATATGCAGAACAGATTATCCGAGAGGTTGCGCTCTATGAGGAAAAACGTGGCATCAGGATTGGAGGAAAACTCATCAACAATATATATTATGCAGATGACACAACCCTGCTTGCTGAAGCACTTACTGCAGAAGGTCAAGGACTGCAGCCCTCAGTATGGATTAAAGCTCAGCATCAAGAAAACAAAAATTCTCGCTGTCAGGCCCAGACCGTGGTCAAGGGGGAGAATGAAGGATTCAAAGGATATCAACATGCCAACAAAGCGAGTGAATGGCCTGGCCCACCTGGTTAAACCACAATGGAATGCCCCTCCCTCCCTCTCTAAAGACCCTTACTATAAAAACCCGCCCAACCCACCTTAGGGCGTGGTTTTCCCCTAGTCTGTCTCTCTCCAGGCCAAGGAACTCCGCCCCTGAATTCCCTTAATAAAGCTTCTTTGAGCTTTCTCTCTTTCTCTCTGGTCCTTCCCTTGAGTCCTTGGCCTTACATCCAGTGCAAAGACTTAACACAAACCACTGAGCTGATTGGTAGCATCATTATAGACGATGAAGAGACTGAGATTGTTAACAGCTTTAGTTTGCTTCGCTCCACAATCAACACTTTTGGTACTAGCAGCCAAGAAATTAAAAGATTAATTGCATTGGGAAAGATCGCTGACACAGATGTCTACAAAGTACTGAAGAGCAACGCTGTCAGTCTGGAGACTAAGGTACGTCTGTTACAGGTCATAGTCTTTGCAATTACTTGCTATGCATCAGAGAGCTGGACAATCACTAGGAATGATAGAATTAATGCCTTTGAGCTATGGTGCTGGAGAAGAGCATTGGATATACCATAGACTTCCAGGAGAACAAACAGGTTCGTTCTAGAGAGGGTGAGACCAGGCTGCTCCTTGGAGGCAAGGATTTGGAAGCTTCGTCTGACGTATTTTGGACTTTTTGTAAGGAGGGACCAGTCGGAGAGGGACGTCATGCTTGGGAGGGTGGAGGTACAGCACAAGAGAAGACCCTCCATGAGATGGATTCATTCGGAGACTGGGGGTAGGTGTGTCAGAGACAATAAGATTGGCACAGGATAGAGCAGGGTTTAAGGTTGTTGTACATACAGTTGCTGAGTCTCAGGCAACTTGAATGCACATAACAACAACAATACCACAATGTTGCCTATTGGACCAATGGTGAGGAATATTATCCACTTTATACTGAGATGTAATCCTTATTAAAGGTTGTAGTCCTCAAGTCCTCCTTACAGCAAGCAAGTTTGTGGCATCTGCATAATGCAGGTTGTTAAAGAGTCTTCCTCTAATCCTGATACCACTTTCTTCCTAACAAAGTAAATCCTCTGGAATGATTTGCTCAGCATATATTGAAAAGGTATGGAGAAAGGATACAGACCCGATACATTTTTCTTGGTTTTAAACCATACAGTGTTTCCTTCCTCTGTCCAGACAGCCTCTTGATGTAGATATAGGTTTCACATGAACACAATTAAGTGTTTTGAGATTCTCATTCTTCTCAGTGTTAGTCATAATTTGTTATGATCCCCACAAATGCCTTTGCACAATCAACAAAACACTAATAGGTATCCTTCTGTTATTCTCTGCTTTCAGTCAAGATCCATCTGACATCAGAAATTATATTCTTGGTGTTATGGCCTCTTCTAAAACCCTCTTGAACTGGCAGTTCTTTGCAAATGTACTGTTCTAGCCCTCTTTGGAGGATCTTCAGACATATTTTGCTTGCATGTAATATTAATGACATTGTTTGATAATTTCCACAAGTCTGTTTAATCACTTCCAGTCAAGTTGTCTTCCAAACTTCCTGGCAGAAGCTGATGAACATGTCATTCAATTGGATTCCTGGGGCCTTATTGTTTTTAATGCAGCTTGAACTTCTTCCTTCTTCAACATTGGTTCTTTATCATATGCTACTTTCTGAAAATTTTTTCCACTTCTTTTACAACTCTTTTTTAATACAGTGACTCTGTTTATTCTTTCTTCTTTTGAATCATTCAAGATTTTGCCCATAGCATCTCTCAGTATTAAAATTCAAGGCTTGAATTTTATCCCCGCATTCTTTCAGCTTGAGAAATACCAAGGAAGTCCTTTCTTTTTTGTTTTCCAATTCCAGCTCTCTCTACAATCCTTTAAAATACTTTGCTTTGTCTTCTCAAGCTGCCCTTTGAAATCTTCTGTTCATCTCTTATTCAGTACCTCTTCTCTTTGTTTTGGCTTCTCCATGCTCCAGTGCAATTTTCAGAGTCTGACCTCCATTTTTAGCTTTGTCTTCCTCTCTGTTCTTGTAATGCGCTTCAGCTCTTTTCATTGTCAAAGAGGGCAGTTTTGAGGAAAGTCTCCTTATTGTTATTATGTGCCATTGAGTTGCTTGTGACTTATAGTGACCCTATGTACAATAGATCTGAACCCTACTCTGCCCTAAGCCAACCTCATCTTCTCCACCACACTTACCCACATTACCCCAAAGTTCTAAGTCAATCTATTTCATGGAGGGTCTTGCTCTCTCGCGCTGCCCCTCCACCTCCCAAGCATGATGTCCCTCTCCAAGGACTGGTCCCTCCTTGCAACATGTCTAAAATATGTCAGAAAGAGCTTCAGAATCCTTGCCTCCAATGAGTAGCCTGGTTTCACCCTCTCCAGGATGAACCTGTTTGTTCTCCTAGTAGTCCATTATATATTCAACACTCCTCTCCAGCACCGCAGCTCAAAGGCATCAATTCTCTGTCATCCCTTGTCACTGTCCAGCTCTGTGATGCATAGCACACAATTGTGAAGCCCATAGCCTGGATCAGACACACCTTAGATTTCAACCAGACATTGTTGCTCCAGAGAGCATCTCCAGAGAGGTCCCTGACAGCTGACTTTCCCAATGCAATTCCTCTCTTGATTTCCTGGCTGCTGGTACCAAGAGTGTTGATTGCAGAGCCAAGCAAACTGAAGCTGTTAACAATCTCAATCTCTTCACCATCTCTCATGATGCTGCCAATCAGCCCAGTGGTTAGAATCTTTGTAATATTGATGTTGAGCTTCAGTGCATATTGAAGGCATCAGTCTTTGACCTTCTGCAGCAAACATTTCAGATCCTCTTCAGTTTCCACATGTTGTGCCATCTGCTTTTTTTCAAGTTTAAATTCTTTGTTGTAGTTTATCTCCACCCTGTCACCTATAGCTGAGCTCCTCTCCCTTCTGTTAACAAAGTAATAGGATCTTCTGACCTTATGTCAATGATGACCTACTCAAGAAATAAGAAGGAACATTTCAACTGTTTTAAATTTTAACTGGGTTACTGCTAGGTTTGCTCTGTATCATGAATACACCTCTTTCTCAGATGTATAGAAAAACACAGACTCCTGTTTTGTTATTTTTACTTAACAGGAGGAAGAACCTAAATTTAAGGAGTGTCCTGGAGACATTTCTTGGCCACCACATTTAAGGAGTAGTCTGGTTACAACAGCATTGGATTGTGGTAAATCTCCTGGGAGGAGACTATCTCCTGAAGAGTATCTGGATTCAAAGTGCCAGAAGGGTGTGGACTTTGGGTTAGCAGCACAATTCCCTGTGGATTTTGCCAGGAAAGCTCCCTTGGCATATCATAGGCAGTTAGAAAAAGCCAATTGACACTTTGCACTTTCTGCTTGGATATCTGCCCAGTCATATCCACCAGTTCATTAGGTATCTTTGTATTTTCCATGTCAACCACAGAGATAGTGCTGCCAAACTTTCCACTAACATTCAGTAACAATTCTCTGATTATTCTACAAATTCTCATCAACAATCTCCTGCAAGTCAATCTCATTTTTCATAGCAGATTCCTTAAGACCCTTTAAAACCTCCTTCCAATTGTCAGTCCTAAAACCAATGCTGCATATTTTAGGGTTTGTGGTGGTTGTTTGTTTGGGTTGTTGTTTTGGGGTTTTATTTTGGACACTGTAGCATCCTGCATTCCCATATAAAATTCTGTTCTACTTCTTCTGTTATTGTAATGCAAACTGTCTTGATATTATAGTATTTGAAATAAGTTATGGAAGAACAATATTTCTGTTCCATATAGAATTGCTTAGGGCCACTTGATGGTATTCAGCTGACAGCTGGGCTAATATGAAACATCCTAGAGAACGTCCTTCACATGCCTGATCTTTTGACATTTACTTTCAATTTACACAATGTTTATGCAAGCTGCACTGAAATCCAAAGGCACACGGTTCGAGGCTACCAGCTGCTCTGAGGGAGAAAACAGGGGAATCTCATCCCATGCAATTAACTGCCTCTGAAATCCCACTGGAGGGTCAGCTACAGGTCACTTTCAACTCTATGGTACTCAACAACAAGAAGACAGAGATAGTGATACTTTCTTTAATTAAGTCACTTTGAAAATCTTTTAAAATGTAGTCTTAGACATAGATACAAATCGTGCACCAGTCACTTACTCATTATGTGATCTTACCTAAGTGACACAACTTTCCTGAGTTTTACTTTTCATATCTATAAGTTGTTGTTAGGTGGTGTTGAAACAAGTACGACCCATCCTATCTTGTGTCATCCTCATGATCTCTGACATATTCGAGCCTACTGCTATAGCCACTAAATCAATCTGTCTGGTTAAGAGTCTTCCTGTTAAAACCTCATAAGCCGTTCCTTACTTCACCTCTGCCTTGCATGCGGACTTCCGAGCTGTAAAACAACCCAGTGGTAGATGAAATTTGGTCCAGGACTTAAGAATAATAAATGACATAGTTGAGCCTCTACATCTTGTGGTTCCTAACCTTTATACTATAATAGACAAAGTGCTAGTCAATAGGCCTTTTATTTTAAGAACTACACATGGACTTCACCTGATGGTATGCATAGGAATCAGATCGACTACATCTGTGGAAGGAACCGCTGGAGAAGCTCAAT
>NW_006399755.1:6188745-6195682 GCF_000299155.1 Elephantulus edwardii
AAGATCTTCACCCTGAAACCTACAGTGTCCCTTTTCAGCAGGAAGTAGCTAAGAGAATATGCCGTCCCCTTTTCCTTATGAATCAGGGTGAAAGCTCTCTCAGGGAGGAGTGATAGGGAATGGCAAAGGACACACTGACAAAGGAGATTAATCCGAACTGACTTTGACAAGCACTGTGACAATGGGACAATTAAAACAGACTTTCAAGGGGAATAAAAAAAAAGAGAGAAACGAACTGGGGGCAGGGATAGAGAAAATAGTGTAACAATGAATGAATGGAAATCCAAAATCTCTGCAAATGTTCATTAAAATTAAGAATTTTTTTTTAAAAAAAGAGTCTTCCTGTCTTTGACAATCCTCTACCTATCCAAGCATGATGACACTTTTCAATGAATAACCTCTCCTAGCAACATGACCAAAGTATGTGAGATGAAGATTTATCACCTTTGCCTCCAAGAAGCACTCTGGCTACACCTTCTCAAAGACCTATTTGTTTGTTCTTTTGGCAGTGCATGAGATATTCAGCATTCACCACAGATCAAAGGTATCAATTCTTTTTCTGTCATCCTTATTCATTGTCTAGCTTTCAGATTCATACCAAGTAATTGAAAAGACTATAGCCCTAAACAGGCATACCTTAGTCCTCAAATTTACATCATTGCTCCACAATAATCTGAAGAGGTAAATGACTACAGATTTCCCAAATACAATATGACTCCTGATCTTCTGACTGCTGAAACCAAGGGTGTTCATTGTGGATCCGAGTAAGATAAAGTTGTTGACAATTTCAATCCTTAAACATCTGTCATCATGTTGCCATTCCTGCTTCCAAGCCTATCATAATATGTTATTATTTTTATGTGTTATTGAGTTGCCTGCAGTGTATAACAACCCGATGTACAGCAGCTCTGAACTCTTCCCTGTACTGAGCCAGTCTCACTAATTCTGACACACCAACCTCTATTGCCCCAGTTACTGTATCAATCCATCTCATCCCTCTCGTGCACTGTACATCCACCCTTCTAAGCATGATGTCCTTCTCCAAGGACTGATCTCTCCTGGCCACATGCCCTAAGTAAGTGAGACAGAGCTTCAAAATCCTCGCCTCCAGTGAGAGACTTGGTTTCACCCTCTCCAAGACAGAAAATTTGTTTTCTTGGCAGTCCATGATATGCTCAACATTCTTCTCCAGCACCACAGCTCGAAGGCATCTATTCTTCTTCTGTCATCCTTAGTCATTGTCCAACTCTCTGAAGCATAACAAGTAATTGAGAAGACCATGGCCTGGATTAGGCGCAGCTTTATATGTAGTCTGACAACATTGCTCTTCAGCATCTGGGCAGGTCCCTGACAGCAGATTTTCCCAATACAATTTGTCCTTTGATTTTCTGACTTCTGGTGTTAAGAGTGTTGCTTATGGATCTGAGCAAGCTGTAATTGCTAACAACCTCAATGTCTTCACCATCTATTATGGTGCTGCCAATTGGCCCAGTGGTGAGAATCTTTGTCTTCTTAATGTTGAGCTTCAACAGTCCTTGACCTTTTGCAGCAAATGTTTCAGATCTTCTTCAGTTTCAGCAAGCAAGGTTGTGTCATCTGCATATTGCAGGTTGTTAATAAGTCTTCCTCCAATCCTGATGCCACACTCCTCCTCATAAAGCCCTGCTTCCCGAATAATCTGTTCTGCATACAGATTGATTGAAAAGGTATGGGGACAGGATGCATCATAGGTATCGGTTTTTGTTTTGTTTGGGGTTTTTAAAATAAAATTTGGGGGGTTAAATAATTTCTTTATTTTGAACTTGTTTACTTTCAAAGTTCATATGCATTGTTTTTCACACAAGATCTTTCCCATTTCCTTTACCTACCCCTCCCTCTACCCATCAAATTGTATGACCCAATGATTAACCACTCTTCTATACAGCCCCCATTTATTCTCACCACTCTGCTCCCCTACTCCCCTCCTTGTATCCTCTTACACATTCTACGATAATAGTCTTACACAGTATTTGTCCTTATGGGATTGAATGAATTCATTTAGCATAATGCACTCCAGTCCCTCTCAAGTTAGATAGTAACTTACACAATTATTGTGCCTGCATGCTGCATAGTATTCCATCGTGTAAATATACCATCATTTCTCAATCCATTCTATTGTGATTGGACATTTGGGCTGTTTCCATGTTCTTGCAATGGTGAATAACGCTGCTATGAACATTGTTGTACAAGTCTCCATTTGAGCCTCAGTTAATATTTTCTTGGAGTATATTCCAAGCATTGGATAGACAAGTCATACAGAATTTCTATGTCCAGCCATTTGAGGAAATGCCAAACTGCCTTCCAGAGTGGCTGTACCATTTTACAATTCCATCAACAATGTATAAGAGTTCTTATCTTGCCACGTCCTCTCTAACATTTATTACTTGTCCTGTTAAACTTTGCCACTGCTACTTGTTGTCGACCTTGGCCAAGGATAAAGAAAGAGATGGGAACATCACAGACAGAATAAAAAACAGCATAAAGGCAGGGGGCAAACAGCTTGAAGACTGAAGCTCCAAAACTAGCTTCCCTGTAATTTTATTGAAAATTGACAGGAACCAATTACATAGAATTCTATGCAAATGAAGCTAGGTTCTATTGACAATGTTATGTTTGTATCCAAAAGGAGAGATTTGTATATACAATCTAAGAATTGAAAAGGAGCCATTAGGTCTGCCTTTGTGCCTGGTTCCTGTGATCTGTCTCAGGAGGAATTCCAGCTTGTATTTGTGCCTCCCTTAATTCCTGGTTAAGCATTTGGCTTAACATCTGGCTTTCTACAGCTACTGGGGTGAGATGATAGCTCACTGTGGTTTTTATTTCCATCTCTTTTATTGCCAGTGATTTTGAGGATTTCTTCACGTATTTCTTGGCCATTTTGTAATTGTGTGATTGGTCTTTTTCTTGTGGTGGCCCTGTAGAATTCTGTAAACTTTTCATGAGACCCCAGACCAAGATTATGTCTTTTTGATCTATTGTGCCTTTAATCAGAATGTAATGCCCTTTTTTATCTTTTATGGTGGTTGTTATTCCAAATTCTATTTTATCGAGATTAGTACTGCCACTCCTGCTTTTTTGTGGTTGCCATTTTCTTGAGATATATATATATTTTTTCAGCCTTTGATTTTGAGTCTGTCTCTCCATTTTTTAGATGTGTCTCTTGTAGGCAACATATTGATGGGCTTTGGGGTTTTTTTTATCTGTTGTGTTAACTGTTTTTCTCTTGATTGGCACATTTAGTCCATTTGCATTGAGTATGATTATTGTTAGGCCAGGTTTTACTTTTGTCATGTTTCTTTTTCTGTTGTTTCTGGTAACTGGTCTATGCACTTTCCTTTCCATCTCAGTGTGAAGGACTTTGCTTAAAATTTTTTGTAGTTTTAGTCTTGTTTTCACAAATCCCCTAAGTTCCTTTTTTTCCTGCAAAGGATTTAATTTCTCCCTCATATTTGATGGAGAGTTTTTCTGGATATAGGATTCTTCTTTCAACTTTCTGTATATGCCATCCCATTGTCTTCTAGCTTGCACGGTTTGCAATGAGAAATCAGAACTTAATCTAATTGTTTCCCCTTTGTAGGTGATTCTTTGTTTTCTCATGCTGCTTTTAGTATTCTTGTTTGTTTGTTTTCAGGTTTTTATTGGGGGCTGGAGGCAGGGGCCCATCCTCGGAAGTGCTCACCGTTTCTTCAGCCACTCCAGGCTGGAACCCAGGGGGTCCTGGGGGTGGCTGGGCACGTCAGGCATGTTCCATCATCTCAGAGGGGCACTGAGTAGCTGTAGGGGGTGATCTTGTTGATCATGGAGGCATACTTGGTGTAGGGGCTTAACGAGAGCCGAATTACAGCAAGACCCGCGATGGTGAAGGACACGACCAGCACCAGCTCCTTGGCCCAGGCATTCTTGAGGAAGGCTGCAAGTCTAGTCACTATGGTGTCCTTGGCAGCCTGCTTTTAGTATTCTATCCTTCTATTTTAATGTAGAGAATTTGTGATATGTCTTGGTGTTTTTCTTTTTAGGTCTAGTATATATGGTGTTTGTTGTGCTTCTTGAATGTGGATTTTCTCATTCTTCAAATAGACTCAAGGAAAATTTAAATTTTATTTTATACTGGTTTATTTACAAAGTTAGTATACATTGTTTTTCATACTGGATCTTTCCCATTTCTTTTTCTCACCCCTCTCTCCATCCATCAGATTGTATGACTCTATGATTAACCACCAACAACACCCCCGCCCATCCTCACCCCTCTGTCTCACCATCTCCCCCTTGGATCCTTATACATGTTCTACAATAATGGTCTTATACAGTATAGTCCTCATGGGACGGAGTTAGTTCATTTAGCATAATGCTCTCCAGTCCCTCCTAAGTTAGGTAGTAATTTACAAAAACATTGTTCTTGCATGCTGCATAGTATTCCATTGTGTGAATGTTAGTTGTAGGTTTTACATGTAAGTGTTCTGGGATTCTCATTCTACTCAATGTTAATCAAAATTTGTTATGATCCACACAGTCAAATGCCTTTGCATAGTCAATAAAGCACAAATGGTTATTCTTCTGGTATTCTTTGCTTTCAGCCAGGATTCATCTAATATCAGTAATGAATATCGCTAATGACAGTTTTTTGTGTTTATCTGTATAGATATATATTTTGTACATCTGCATAGGAAAACTATCACTAAATTGAGGATAGCTGGAAGACTGGGTTCAGGTAGACCATTCTCTCCCTCCATGTAATCTTAAAATTTGTCTACAAGTTCTTATGTGAAATATCTTACATGATACTTTAAGATTCTAAGGAGTATTCTAAGAGATACAGAGAAGCTTCTCATCTTTTAAGACCTAGATTTGGAAGCTTGTGCAAAGTATACTCAGATTAAAAAAGCAATGTAGATAGTATTTTTAGTAAGAATTTGTACTACATTCAATCTGTCACATAAAAGTAGTTAATGATGAGAAAGCCAAGAGATTGACGCAGATCATTTCTCTCAGATGCATGTGTCGTTATAGCCTTCATGTATTTTTTTTAGTAATTTTAATGAAAGTTTCCAGAGACTTAGGATTTCCATTCATTCATTGTTGCACTCTTCTCCCTGCCCACCTCCTCCCCCGAAGTTCACTCTTCTCTTTGAAAAGTAAAAGAAAATTTCTTTCATTGTTATAAAATCCCTTCCCCCCCCAATCTACTTCACTGTGCAGCCTTAATTCTGAACTCCTGTCGTGACAATAGTACCTAATCGTATATTGCTTTTAAAAAGTTCTCTCTCTCATCTGTTTCAATGCAATATACATTATTTATTCCCTCTTTCTCAGTCTTCCCTCAACCCTGCTGTCAATCTCGTTTTATAACAGTGGCACTATGCAATATTTGTCCTTTTGTGTCTGAGATATTTCACTCAGCATAATGTCTTCCAGGATTACCCATTTCGAATAATATTGCATGAGTTCCTTGTTTTTCAGTGCAACATAGTATTCCATTGTGTGGCTATAACAGAGCTTATCTATCCATTCAGTTTTTGATGGACACTTAGGTTGTTTCCAACTCTTTGCTATGTGAACAAACCCACAATAAACATGGGTGTGCATATATCTGCTTGGGTAGCAGTTATGGTTTCTTTAGGGCATATTCCCAGTAGTGGAATTGCTGGTTCAAATGGTATTTCTATTTGCAACTTTTTGAGAAAGCGCCATACAGACGTCCATAATGGTTGCACCATTTTAAACTTCCACCAACAGTGAATAAGGGTTCCAGTTTCTCTGCAACCTCTTCAGCACTTGATGTTTGTTGTTCTGTTAAATTTTGCTATTTCTGACTGGGGTCTGGAAAGTCCCTGAGACCATCATAGATGCTGACATAGAATATAATCATGGAAAGGTATATACTCTACCCTGAAATAACCACAGTTTTTAGGGTCAAAGTTGTGTCATCTGTATAACAAGGTTTTTGATGAGTCTTCCTCTGGTCCTGATGCCACACTCCTCTTCATAAAGTACAGCCTCTTGAATGATTTGCTCCACATGCAGATTGAATAGGTATGGAGAAAATATACAACCCTGATACATGCCTTTTTTAATTATTATTATTTTTGTGTGAGTGTACCGTCAAATCAGATCTGACTGGTACAGGAGGATGTTGCAGACCGAGGGTCCCAAAGAATAGAATAATTTTATAATTATTAATAAAGAGACAAACAGCCAGGAATGAGATAGAGCAGAGAACGTAAAACAGGGGGCCAACAGTTCTCGACTGAAGACCTCGAGCCACGCTTCTCTGAGTATTTATATAGAATCACAAGGAAGTACAAAACAAAGGATAATGGTGAAATCTTTTACAGATAAGTCCAAGTTCCTCTTTATGTTAATCTCAAGAGGGAGGGATTCATTTGATAAAAAACTAAGAACAATGTTGACTCCTAGGGAACGCCCTAGTGTCACAAGGTGACCTCCTAAGGAATGCCCCAGTGTTACAAGGTGACCTTCAGCTTGTATTAAGCCTCCCTCATTTCCCGATACAGCATTTGGTCTACTATTATTAAATTTGCTATTCGGCTTCCCTCATTTCCCCCTCTTTTGTTTAAATCATAATTTTGTGATCATCAAGATGAGTAAAATTTTTCTTCCTCAGGATTCATTCTTGCTTGTATAAAATCAAACAAATATAAGAAAGCAAATATGAAAAAAAACAAAATAAGTTCACAAAAACACTTTCAATAAAGCAGCATTCCTTGAGGATCAGCTTCCATTGTCATGTTGCCGTAGCCCCCATCAAAGCCAGTTCTGATTAATCTCCTTTGTCCATGCGTCCTTGGCCATTCCCTGTCACTCCTCCCTGAGAGAGATTTCACCCTGATTCATAAGGAAAATGGGGTGGTGGACTCTCTTAGCTACTTCCTGCTGAAAA
>NW_006399755.1:6208637-6213011 GCF_000299155.1 Elephantulus edwardii
AAAACAGTGCAACAATGAATGAATGAAAACCCAAAATCTCTGTAAATGTTCATTAAAACTAATAAAATTTAATTAAAAAAAAAAGAAAAACAATGAAATAGTAAAACATTACAAAACATGGGGGAACCTTGAGGATATCTATTATGCTAAATGAAATAGCTTAGTCTAGTCAGAAAAGGACAAATGCTGCAAACACTACTTTTATAAAATAGGACAGATTTGGGTACTGGGGCATTGGGGAGAGAATGGAGAAAGAGTGGATAGATAATGAACACTGCATTAGAACAGGTGAGGGGGAAAATTGTTTGAAAGAAATATATGATTAGGATTTATATGTATGACAACAATCTGGAGTAAGCGGTGCGTTTATTGGTGGGATGGACTGAAAGGGAGAAGAGGGAAGAAAATGTGAAACAATTAATTAAAAAGAATTTTACTTGCATGTAATACTAATGATAGTGTTCAAAAATTTCCACATTCTCTTGGATCCCTCCTTTTGGTTGACCAAATAACTATCTTTCAAATGTCTTGGCATAAAGTGGTGAGCACATCAGGCCTGCATCTGTTGGTTGAAACACTTCCCTTCATATCTTATAAATTCCTGGGACTTTATTTTTAGCCAATGCCTTCGTGCATCCTGAACATCTTTCTTCATCACCATTGGCTCCTGGTCATTGGTATCTCTTGAAATGGTTCTTTGTCAGCCAATTCTTTCCGGTACTGTGACAACCTGTGTTATACAGATGGCACAACCTTGCTTGCTGATAATGAAAAGGTCTGGAAATGCTTGCTGCATAAGATCAAAATACAATCCTCAATGTAGATTCCATCTCAATATCAAGAAGACAAATAGTCTTACAACTGGCCACATCATGATAGACTGAGAGATAGATTGTTCATTTAATCTTGTTTGGAATTACAATCAGCACCCTTGGTACCAGCAGTCAAGACATTAAAACATGTATTATATTGGGTAAATGTGCTGCCAAAGACTTCTCTAAGATATTGTGGAGCAATGGTGTCAGTTTGAAGACTAAGATGCATCTGATTGAAGCCATGGTCTTTTCAATTACTTGTTGTGTATCTGAAAGTTGAACACTGAATAAAGATGATGGAAGAATAATTGATGCTTTTGAGCTGTGGTGTTAGAGAAGAGTGCTAAATATCCCATGAACTGCCAAAAGGCCAAAGATGTCTTTGAAAAGGAGCAACCAGGTTTCTTCTTGGAGGCAGGAATAGAAAAACTTAACTTGTGTTTGGGCATTTGGTTAGGAGAGGCCAGTTCTTGGAAAAGGACATCATGCTAGGAAAGGTGGAAGGTCAGTGAAGGAGGGGAAGATTCTCAACAAGATGAATTTCTTTGACACAGTGACTGTACTGGTGAGCTCAAGAGAGTCCACAATGAAGGTTGCATAGTGGAGTGTACTCAGGGTGGAGGGGTGGGGGTTGTATACCAATGAAGGAACTTTTCGTTTTCAAAGAGAAGAGCGAACTGGGGGGAGGGGTGGGCAGGGAGAAAAGTGCAACAATGAATGAATGGAAATCCAAAATCTCTGTAAATGTTCATTAAAATTAGTAAAATAAAATTTTTTAAAAAGAGTAACAGCGATGATGAGGATGGCACAGGTCTAGTTCAGATCCTTTGTTCAGAGGGTTGCTATGAGTCATAGTTGAATCACCAGCACATAACACCACTGCATGGTTCATTCATATATGCATACATCAAACAAATATTTACACAATGTGCTAAATGAGGTCTAGTAGCCTAGTCTATAGGGAGTTGTGCTGCTAACCCAAAGTCTGTGCAGTTCAAATCCACCAACAGGTCCCTAGAGAAAGATGTTCAAATCCCTCCCCTGTGATAGTTACTAAATATTATTACTGCATTATTACTAAAAGAGAAAATAAAGAACTGCCTCTCTAAAGTTCCAAGAGTTTGTAGTGATGTGTCATTCTTACAGTCCTCTGGCAATCACTCAAGTTTACGGCAAGATCTTGTTGTGGTTGAACTGTGGATATCTCTCTACATTTGTCACCATTGCTGAGAGCATTTGGTTCACAGTGATTTATACTCCTTGAGAGGCAGAACAGAAAGAACTGTTCTTATTTCGGATGTCTTATTTTGGACTTCTCCAGAAGCAGACTCAGAAACAAAGACTTGGATGATGATTCCAGTAGTCAACCACAGAGGAACTAAGAATCTATTCCAACTAAACTGCAATGAGTTGAGTTGACAACACTGTGTTGTTGTTGTTGTTGTTATGTGCTGTTGTTGACTGTAGCTCATAGGGACCCTACACACAATAGCTCTGAACATTGGCCTGTTCTGAGCCAATTTCACTATCTCCGACACACCAACTCTCATTATCTTAGTTACTGTGTCAATCCATCTCCTAGGGTCTTCCTTGCCTGTGCTGTCCCTCCACCAAGTATGATGTCCTCTGCAAAGCCTGGTTTCTCATAGCAACATGCCCAAAGAATGGGAGATGGAGTTTCAAATTCCTTGCCTCCAAGGAGCAACTTGGTTTTACCTTTCTCTTGGCAGTTCATTTTATGTTCAATACTCTTCTCCAGCACCACAATTCAAAAACATTGATTCTTCTTCTGTTGTCCTTAGTCACTGTGTAGTTCCCTGATGCATAGCAAGTAATTGCAAAAACCATGGCCTGAATCAGGTGCACCTTAGTCTCTAGGCTAACTGTGTTGCTTTTGAAACTCTGGAGAGGTCCCTGACAGCAGATTTTCCTAATTATTGTTGGTGGTCGTAGCAGTGTTGTTATGTGCCATCAAGTCACCCTGAAACCACCCTGAGCCAGTCTCACTGACTCGGACACACCTATCCCATTACCCTACTTACTGTGTCAATCATCTCACCCAGGATCTTCCTCTCCTGTGCTGTCCCTTCACCATTCCAAGCATGATATCCTTCTCCAAGGACCGATCCCTCCTGACCACGTGTCCCAAGTATGTGAGACAGAGTTTCAAAATCCTTGCCTCCAAGGGGCAGCTTGATTCACCCTTTCCAAGACAGATTTGTTTGTTCTCTTGGCCATCCATGTTATTTTCAAGACTCTTCTCCATCACTACAACCCAAATGCATCAATTCTTCTTCTGTCACCCTTACTCATTGTATGAATCTCTGATACATAACAAGTAATTGTGAAGACCATGGCCTGGATCAGGCACATCTTGGTCTCTGGACTGATATCATTGCTCCTTAGGATTCTGGTGAGATCCCTAACAGTAGATTTTCCCAGTGCGATTTATCTTTTTATTTTCTGACTTCTGGTGCCAAGAGTGCTGATTGTCGAACTAAGCAAGCTGAAATTGTTAACAACCCCAGTCTCTTCTCCATCTATCATGGTGCTGTCAATTAGCCCAGTAGTGAAAATCTTTGTCTTCTTGATGTTGCGCTTTAATCTGTATTCAAAATGCTTCAGGTCCTCCACAGTTTCAGCAAGCAAGGTTGTGTCATCTGCATATTGCAGGCTGTTGATGAGTCTTCCTCCAATCCAATCCTGATGCCACATTCCTACTCATAAAACCCAGCTTCCCAAATGATCTGTTCCACATGTAGATTGAAAAGGTGAATAAAGGAGATCCAAGATGGCGGTGGAGGCTGAGACAGCGTGGTGAGCTGCAGGAGCAGCAAACCACTTAAAGCAGGGCCATTATGGCCTTCCACAGACTTCGGCTTATTAATAATGGAACACTTAAACAGTTGATGACTGGCCCCCAGTGAAGATCGAGGCTCAACAACAGGAATTCAAGGATTCCCAAGGAGAAATGGGTGAGTCTCCTGGCTCCCAACCACCCCCTCCAGAGCCCGCACTGAGCCGAACAGCCCAGCCGCTGCAGCTCCATGAGGCTTCCAAAGCCAGAACTAATGGATTCCCTCACCCAGGATGGATGCTGGGCACCGGCCCTCCTCAAGACTGGTACAGTGAAGCCACCCCACTCACAAGGTGGTCTTGGTCTGGAGAGAATTCTTGGAGCCAGGATGATGGCTGTGGGGAAAGCAGGCACCCGCCGGCTGCCTGCACAAGAGGGGCCGCGCACCGGCTGAGCACCTGTGCAGCGGGGTGGGGAGGTGCGCCCCCAACTGCCTTCTGCAGGCCTCCTGCGCTGGGGGGGGAGACGTGCACCCCTACTGGCTGCCTACGTAGGAGGTGGAGGATGGGATGCATGCCCGCCATCTGCAGGTTTGGGTTTCCTTGGACAGGCCAAAGAAGATGATTACCTATGCATTGGACAGGCCAAAGAAGATGATTACCTATGCATTGGACAGGCCAAAGAGGACGATTACCTATGCAATGGATTGCTGAAAGTCACTGTGAGTCTGATGACCTTAACAGTGGCAGCATGCACAAGAGG
>NW_006399755.1:6214046-6214619 GCF_000299155.1 Elephantulus edwardii
CCCACTGGACCCTCATCATTTCCTTCACCTGCTCCCCCCACCGACCAAACTGTGCAGCTCGGCAACTGCATCCTGGCCCATCCTCACCCTTCTGCTCCCAACCCTCACCTCCTTGTACCCCCAATATGTTTTTCCCAATTAAAAAAAAAAAGAAAAGGTATAGAGACGGGATGCATCCCTGATGCACTGTTTTCCTGATCTTAAACTATGTAGTGTTTCCTTGCTCTGTTCTGAGGACTGTTTCCTGGCCCGACTACAAGTTTCACATGACCATAATCAATGTTTCTAGGATTCTCATTCTCCTTAATGTTAGCCATGATTTGTTGTGATCGATAAAGCCAAATACCTTTGCAATGAAACACAGAAAAACATTCCTCTGGTACTCTTGACTTTTTGCCAAGACCCATCTGACATTAGCGATAATATCTCTAGTCCCATGGCCTCTTCTAAAACCAGCTTGTATTTCTGGTTTGTTGTTTTTGTTGTTATGTGCTGTCGAGTCGCTTGCGACTCATAGCGACCCTATGTACAACAGCCCTAAACTCTGCTCTGTCCTGTGCCAATCGCACTGTC
>NW_006399755.1:6215569-6260307 GCF_000299155.1 Elephantulus edwardii
GTCAAATGCCTTTGCATAGTCTATGAAACACAGATAGACATTCCTCTGGTATTCCCTGCTTTCAGCTAAGATCCATCTAACATCAGCTACAATATCCCTAGTGCCACGACATGGTTTAAAATCAAGAAGGGAGTGTGTGCTTGCTGAAAATGAAGAGGTTTAGATGTACTAATTTACGTCATATGTACATCTAATAATGTCTCAGTCAATGTACTCTTCCAGTTGTTTTGGGATAATCTTCATGAAAATTTTCCTTATGTGTGATATTAGTGATTGTTCTATAATTTTCACACTCTGTCAGGTAACCTTTTTTTTTTTTTTTTTAATGGGAATAACCATGGTTTTCTTCCAGTCAGTTGGCCAGGTAGTTGTCCTCCAGATTTCTTGGTCCAGGACAGCATCTGTTTATTGAATTTGTACATTAGAGTACATTTAGAGCAGGCAAGTAGATATGGCACCTGAGGCCAAGCCCTTAAATTTGGAAACACAAATGAAGAGGAACTGTAATCTGACACTAATGACTTGAATGTGGGATATAAGAAGCATTAATGTAGGAAAACTTGACATCATTAAGAAAGAAATGGAGTGCATAAATATTGACATACTAGGTAATGGTGAAATGATATGGATTAGCATAGGACATTTTGAATCAGACAATCATATGATCTTGTATGCCAGAGATGGAAAGGTGACGAATAACAGGATCATTTTCATCATTAAAAGGGATAGATATATCTATATATCCCAAAAAGGTAATTCCTAAATCCATCTTGAAACATAGTGAAATACACATACCAGAAGTCCAGGAATACCACAATCATTCAAATATATGAGCCAACAACCAGAGCCGAAGAGGTGGAAACAGATGAGTTCCACCAACTTTTGCAGTCAGAAATTTATCAAACACGCAGCCAAGATGCATTAATAATAATGGGTGACTGGAATGCAAAAGTTGGGAAGAAGGAGCAGTAGTCAGAAAACATGGACTTGGTCACACAAATGAGGCTGGGGATAGAATGACAGAATTTTGTACAATCAATGATTTATTAATTGCAAATACTTTTTCTAAGAAACAGAAACAACACAGACTATACACATGGATTTCACTTAATAGTATGCATAGGAATCAGATTGACTAAATCTGTGAAAAAACCTATTGCAAAAATGAGGCCAGGTGTTGACTGTGAAACAGATCATCAATGACTCATGTGTAAGTTCAAATTAAAGCTGAAGGTTAAATTAAATCCACAGGAACCAAAGTTTGACCTTGAGTCTATCCTGAATTTAAAAACCATCTCAGGAACAGATTTGAGGCCTTGAACACTAATGAACGAAGGCCAGATGAGCTGTTGGAGGATAGCATGAATATCATCCACAAAGAATGCAAAAGGTCATTATGAAAACAGAGGAGAAAGACTGAAATAGATGTAAGAAGAGACTCTAAATATTGCACTCTAGATTATATAGAAGCCTAAGCAGAGGGAAGAATGCACGAAGTTGAGGAGCTGAACAGAAAATTTCAAAGGGTGGCTCAGGAAGACAAAGCAAAGTATTACAATGGAATAGGCAAACAGCTAGAGTTTGAAAATCAAAATGGCTAAACTTGCTCTGTATTTCTTAAGCTGAAGGAACTAAAGAACAAATTTGAGCCTCAAGTTGCAGTACTTAAGGATGCTATGGGCAGAATATTAAATGATCCAGGAAGCATTATGCAATTCTAAATTTCCTAATGCAAAGGCAATATGTTGTTGTTGTTTTTACATGTCGTCAAGTTGCTTGCGACCCTATGTACAACAACCCTGAACCCTGCTCTATCTTGAGCTAACTTCATTGTCTCTTATACATATACCCCCATTACTCAAGTCAGTCAATCCATCTCATCCAGGGTCTTCCTCTCTTGTGCTGTCCCTCCACCCTCCCAAGCATGATGTCCTTCTGTAAGGACTGGTCCCTCCTTGCAACATGCCAAAAGTATGTCAGACAGAGCTTTAAAATCCTTGCCTTCAAGCAGCAGCCTGGCTTTTTTTTTTTTTTAAATTATTTTTGTGCGCGTGTACCGTCAAATCAGATCTGACTGGTACAGGAGGAGATTGCCCCTCCTTCCCCGGCAGAGCATCTGGTGGATTTGAAGCAGCCTGGCTTTTACCTCTCCAGGACAAAGCTATTTGTTATCTTAGCAGTCCATGGTATATTCAATGCTCTTCTCCAGTACCACAACTCAAAGGCATCAATTCTTCTCCTTAGTCATTGTACAGTTCTCTCAGGCAATATACTGGACACTGTTTTAGAGGCTAACAGTTACTAGAGAATAAGATAAGACCCTTGCCCAGTAGAATTAATTTCTATACAATGAACAAAGTAATCTATAATTCAATGTTAGATACTGTAAAGAGGGGGTAGGGAGGAAAGCAAGAACAGGAAAAGGAAAGAGCTAGTGTGGAAGATAACCATTTTATGAAAAGACCTCTTGGAGAGAATATACCATTACTTAATCATTTATTCTATGATTAAACATTAAAATTGTCCTTCAGTGAAATCTCTTTTTCCCTCCTTTACTTAAAAATTTCTCTTTAGGATAAATCCCCAGGAGGACGGCTGTTATTGTTCTCTGGAGAAATATGGTAAAACATGATCTGGACAAGATCTGAAAATTTGCATTTCTATTCACTTCCTAAATACTCTACATAGTGTTGATCCACTGAGTAGGAAGGCTATTCTAGACAAAGGATTCTTTTTTTTTTAGACAAGGGATTCTTAAACTTTTTATCTTAGGAACCCTGTACTCTAAAAACTAACCCATCATTAGGCCCCTCCTATCCGGCAAACAATCTACTTTGAGATTTAGAAACAACATCATCTCTTCTTACTAAGTACTATAAGCACAGTGCCCAAGGTCCGTGAGCTTTTCCTTTGGAAAAGAAAAAAAAAAAAGAATACTTGTCCAAAATCTATGTTTACAACTTTAACATTATGTAAATATTATGCTAAATTTCTTTATGAAAATTTCATTAGATCTCAAAAGAATTTGTAACCTGAATTTTCTCACTTAGCCAAAATTACAGAGCACTTCTAATTGCTAGGAAATGTGTTCTTGTTATTATTGTTGTTGTTGTTATAATCAGGTATTATCAAGACTCATAGCAATCCTGTGAATAATGGATCTGAACTCTGCCCTGCCCTGTGTCATCCTTATCTTCTCTATCATGCTTGAGGCCATTGTTTACATTTTCTGTGTCAATTCATCTTGTTGAGGGTCTTTCTCTCTTTTGCTGACCCTCTGTCTTTCCAAGCATAATGTCTGTTTTCAAAGTATGTGGTATGAAGTTTCATCCTCTTTGGCTCTAAGGAACTGTCTGGTTTCACTTTCTCCAAGACATATTTGTTTGTTCTTTGGGCAGTCCAATTTTTTTCTAGAAAATTTAGTCAGTTATAAATCAGTTCCTAGGAACCCTACAATTTCAAAAGCAAAATCCTAACAGTCTTTTAAAATATATTACAACAAAAAGGTTATATGTAATATAGGATAGAAATACCTTTAGATAAGACAGTGATGTTGTCGAATATTGGTATTAAAGTTAGGATAGCAGGCAGCAATGGGTTTCAACAAAATGAAGATTGTGAGGATGGCACAGGATCGGGCAAGGTTGGTATGCATTGCATATAGGAATCCACTCAATGGTACCTAACAAATAACAAAAGCAACCTGAGAATCCTTTCTGATCCATACTCAGATGGACTGATTGCTGTCCTCTGGGCCTTCATGACAGGCTTTTTGGGGTTGAGAGACTCATATGTTCACTTGTTTTTCTAGTTGGGCTCTGGGCTCCTTAGGCTCAGGAACAAGCCAGGTTTGGTAAATGAATTTCTCTAGCACCTACCTAGCAAGGGCTGCTCTGGTGGCCTAGTGGGCAAGGAATTACTGCACCCCAAAAGGCATTTGGTTCACATTCACCAGATGCTCCATAGGTAAAAGATGGGCAATCTTGCCTTGAGTTGATCAACTGAAGGGTCAGCTATGAATCGGTTCTGATTTAATGACATATAACAACAGGGCCTAGTATGGTTTGACACACAGACAAACACACAATAAATAAGAGTCTTTCTAAATGAATAAACAAATTAGTATCAGGAACAGGCAATGACGTTCAGGGACTGTGAGAGCACAGAGGTGGGAGAGGGGAGAGTCAGGAGAGGCTGGATCTGGGGGAGGGGGGGTGACAAGATACGAAGTTGTGTCCAAAAAAGAGAATAATACCTTCTGGTGGGAGGTTGTTATTATGTGTTATTGAGTTGCCTGCGACTCCTAGTGACCATATGTACAATATATCTGAATCTTGCTCTATTCTGAGCCAGTCTCACTGACTCTGGCACACCTAATCCTATTGCCCCAGTTACTATGTCAATCCATCACATCCGGGGTCTTCTTCTCCTGTGCTATTACTCCACCGTTCCAAGCATGCTGTCCTCCAAGGACCAGTTCCTCCTGGCCACGTGCCCATAGTATGTGAGACTAAGCTTCAAAATCCTAGGCTCCAAGGAGAAACTTGGTTTCACTGTTTCCAAGACAGACCTATCTGTTCTCCTGCTGTACATGGTATGTTTAATACTCTTCTCCAAAACAATTCAAAGCCATCAATGAATTCTGTCATTGTCCAGCTTTCTGATGCATAGAAGTAATTGCGAAGACCATGGACTGAATCTTAGTCTCTAGACTGATGTCATTGCTCTTTAGCACTTTGGAGATATCTGACAGCAGACTTCCCCAGTTTAATTCATCTTTTTATTTCCTGACTGCTGGTGCCAAGAGTGTTGACTGTGTAACCAAGCAAGCTGAAATTGTTAACAACCTTAATCTCTTCTCCATCCATCATTGCACTGTTCTGTGTTGAGAATCTGTGTCTTCATGATGTTTAGCTTCAATCCATATTGAAGACTACAGTTCTTGACCTTCTGCAGCAAGTGCTTCAGGTCCTCCCCAGTTTCAGCAAGCAAGGTTGTATCATCTGCATAACACAGGTTGTTGGGGAGTCTTCCTCCAATCCTGATGCTGCACTCCTCCTCATAAAGTCAAGCATCCCAAATGATCTCTTCTGCACACAGATTGAAAATGTATGGAGACAGGACCCATTCCTGAAGCACACCTTCCTAATTTTGAACCATGCAGTCAGTGTTTAATTGTGGGAGATAGAGGGCAGGAAGTGAGGAGAAGGATTTTCTTTAGAGAAACAACCTGCATAAAGCATCTAGCCAGAAAGAACAATTTCAAAAAAATTACCTAGCTAGGAATTTAGAACTAATAAGGGAGGGAACAACTCTGCTAATGAGATTAGAGAGGATAGGCAGATTTGCAGACCATTTAAGGATTAACAGTTAAAACAGTATTGTGGGTCTGAAGATATAGGAAGATGGTAAGGTAGAGCATGGTGTTTCATGAACCACGGATCCCAGGTTTGGTTTTCATTCCCGGTCTCAGGTAAAACAGTATTGGGAAGCCATTGAAAGTTTTCAGTAAAGGAATGAAATGATGAGATTTGATTTTACAAAGATAACTGCTGTGCAAAGAGTGGATTAGATGACACAATGTAGCTTTGGACAAGTTTTCGGTAAGGACCAGTCTCTAGAGAAGGGGGCCACCATGGTTGGGAAAGCAGGGAGAAGATCACCAAAAGAGAGGAAGGTCCTCAACCAGATGGAGATACACTGGGTGCAACAATGACCCTACATAGTAACCATTGTGAGGATGATGGAGACAACCGTCAGTGTTCTGTTGCCTAGTAAGTCGCTCATCGGAATGAACACCAGTGCACCTAACAACAACAATGGTGAATGCAGGAAGAACAGCTAGGGGTTAATTGCAGTCGTTACTGAGAAATGATGGTGGCTTGGACTGCGGTGGTGCGAACAGAAAGAGGATCCATGCTCTTTAGGATACACAGCTGGAAGACTCTCCCAGGTGGTTACGTTTGGAAAATAAACAAAGTGATCATAGAGGTAGGGAGGGTTCATTGATAAGCTTGAACTTTATTCTGATGGAATAAAGGGAGGTTGTTTAACATAACAACAACAACAACAGTATAAACATTTTAATCCGGAGAATGATAAGATTCAGATTTGCGTATATAAATAGTTCACTCGCAGCGGAGGGTTGTGAGACGGTTGTCAGAACCACGCACGGGTTGAGACCTAAGCAGGTAAGAGAGACTGGAGACAGGGTTCCGAGTCAGGTACAGAGCTAAATAGAAACATAAGCAGAAACTGACGCAGCCCCAGAAACAGCTGCTGGGAGGCGGCGGTTGGAGAACCAGCCACCGGAGCTGCCCAGGCCTCCCGGCGCCGAGGGCGGGCTTAGGGCACGCACGGCGGGATGACGCAGGGCTCCAGCCGGCCTCGTTCTGGCGGCCGCAGCCGCGGTGAGGCCGTGTAGGATGAGGCCGGCGGCCGTGGCTCCGGCGTCGGCGGGGGCAGCAGCAGCTGAGGCAGCAGCTGAGGCAGCAGCAGCAGCTGAGGCAGCCGCGACGGCCGCGCCCCCCCGTCCTGACCTGGATTAGGCCCAGCAGCTCCGTGGCCGCCGCCGCCCCGCGGGGGGGCGGGGTGGGGAAGTGCTTCGTCTCCCCGCCAGCACCGCTTCGCAGGAGGCTACCGCCGCGACCCTAGAGGAGCCTGCGGCCCAGGCTTGAGCCCCCACCTCCGGGGGCTGGCATGAGCGGCCCCTCGGCGGCGCCGGCGGGCGGGGGAGCCGCCGCTGCCTGAGCTCCGGCCTGCCGCCCGACCCCACCTCGCCGACAGAACCCGACCGCCGAGCGTGCGAACGAGTTGCCACTCCTTTTTTCCTCCCCCCCTAGATCACACACCCTAGTCCCTGAAGATGGGGAACTGCCTCAAATCCCCCACCTCGGATGACATCTCCCTTCTTCAAGAGTCTCAGTTGGACAGGGCTAGCTTTGGTGAGGGGACGGAGCCCGACCAGGAACCGCCGCCGCCATATCAGGTAGGGGAGGGGTGTGTGTGTGTGAGGGGTCGGGGCGGGGGGGGCGCTGAAGATCAGAGGCTGCTCTGGTCCGGATTTGAGGGGGCTTCGGTCCATTACCGTAGCCCTCGCCCAGACTAGGCCTAGGCCTTGGGGCTTTTGACCCTTCTTGGGCTGAGTCTGAGGGTGAGTGCCCTCCAGTCCCAGCATAGGGGTGATCCCTCACCTCCCGTCTGGCACCGTATGTAGGGATGGCATTCTGCCCTTGCGTTCGGGAAGCCGAGTTATGCCATCATATTCCCTTAGCCACGGTCTTGTTCTTTCGTGGCGTTGGGGAGTGACATTATCTGTTCACCCTTTATGTCTGAATTATGGAGACTGAGTTGTGGGATTTGGGGATAATTTCTTCACCACGCCAACTGGTTTATGGATTCTGGATAAGTGGTTACCTCCCACCCACCCTATTTGTATTTTCTTGTGTGATCTTCCTCCCCCCACCCCACCCCAGCACTCCCCTTCTGTCTGTGCTAATTGGATCTGGTAGGTGTTAATTTCTCCCTCTACTTGGGGTAGGTTCTCCAATTGGTGGTAACTTTAGTCCCAGCGGTTTGTTTATGTGTTTATATATTACATATATTTTAACCATGCCTCACTGGACTCCGCCCCAGTGACACACCTTTTTAAATGTGCTGACTTAATAAAACTTGATTAGTTTGAAAACTTTGGAAACCAAATTTGAGAAATAACTCCAATTTGAGAAATAACTACTATTAGGTGTCCTCCTTTGACTTTCTCTTAGTAGGTTTCATTGCTTTTGTACTGCAGCCAGTATGTGTTTACAGAATTGATAAGAAACTAAAAACTTGTTGAGAAAACTCAGAACATGCAGATGTTAATAATCCATCATATATACACTTACACTCTTTTTCTGCTTTTCCAATTTTGAATGATTTTGCGTGAAGACTTTTTCCAGTAGGGTTTGGATTGTTAGCCCTTGTGTTCTTTTTAATTTTTTTTTTTTTTCCTTCAAGGGCTTAATTTTTTCAACTGGGCAGTCTTTGTTTCATATGGTGACATCATTATCTAGTGTTCTTTTCTCATTTCTTTGTAAACTTGTGTTTCATCACACAAGAAAATCCCAATCAGCTATCTTTCTTGTAGATCAGTAATGTTGTCTTAAGGTAGCATTCATAACCCTCTATGATTTTACTTCATGCTCCAGCCTTACCCAAAATATGTACATCTCTGCTCTCCCCACCTCTCATTGTCTGTCAGATAACATCTCTTTGGAAGCTTTTCTTCTCTTTTCATTCCTGAATAACTCTTTCGCTATGGTCCCACAGAATTCTTTGCATATAACTGCAAGCAGTATCTACAAATGAATTTAGTGAATGTTCTGCTTTAGCTAGGGGTAAGTCACATCACTGAAGCAGTCCCTCCTCTCTCAGTGTAAGCTTCATGAGTGTTGTTGTTATGTGCCTAGGAGTCAGAACTGACTCATAGTTGACACTCCAGTCAGTTTACAGCTGGTGATTTTGAACCATTTACCTGTGGGTTGGCAGTACAACTCCTTAGCACTAGGCCACAAGAGCTCTGAATTCCCAGCATATGACACATAGTAGGTACCCTGTGTGCCTACTATAGTTGTTGTTTGTATATGCCTTCGAGTTATCTGTGACTCATAGCAACCCTGTGAACAACAGCCCTAAATCCTGCTCTATCCTGTGTCAATCTCACTGTCTCCAATAGACCTACCTCATTACCCCAGTCTCTGAATCAGTCTATCTCATAGAGGATCTTCCTCTCCTGCACTTTCCTTCCATCCTCCGAAGCATGATGTTCCTCTCCAAGGACTGGTCCCTCCTTGCAACATGTCCAGAGTATGTCAGACGAAGCTTCAGAATCCTTGCCTAATCCCAGGTTACTGGGATTGTTATTGTTGTATACAGTAGAGTCATCTCTACTGACACATCGCTGACCCTCTGGTGGGTTTTCAGAGGCATTTAATCGCGTGGGAGGAGATTGCCTGTCCAGCAGAGTAGTTGGTGGCCTCAAACAGTCCTCGAACCACGTGCCTTTGGGATTGCAGTGCAGCTTCTTGCTACTAGGCCACCAGAGCTTAATGAAAAGTATAATCCCTGGAGATCAAGATCTGTTACTGTTTGGTACAATTTCTAGCATATGAGTGCTTAAACATTGAATGAATCACTGAATTTATGTTAATTTTATATATATATATATATATATATACCTATTTTTCCAAAGAATTGTGACAGTGGGAATCGTCTAAAAATCTTAAATCAAATCTGGATTTCTTTGGAGTAAAGCACAGATATTGATGGAATGGTCTGAACTTTTATTTCAGACTTTCCTTCAAAGTTCCTTAGCCTCTTTCCAGGCAAATGAGATAGCTTGACCTTATATCCTCTTTTTCCTAGTATTAAGCAAGTATTCAGAATTTATGGAAAAAAATTGTAGAAAATTTTTCCCTGACCAGGAGGACTAGATAATGACAGCTTGTTTTTGGTATAATGAAGGAACAGATTTTGAGACCTTTTATTTGTGACTGTGAGAGGTTTTTCTTTTTGGTTGTCCTTTCCTGAAGTGGAATGACTGATCAGTTGGAAGAATATAATTTTAAAGAAGTGGTTGTTATGTTCCATCAAACCAGAAGCTACTCATAGCAGACCCTCCATAGGGTTTAAAAGCCTGCACATAGTGTAGGAGGAGATTGCCCATTTTTCTCCATGGAATAGCTGATGGATTTGAACGGCTTGCTTTTGAATTGGTAGCATAACCCCCTTCCTTTAAAGTTGGGAACATAAAAGGAAATTTGTAAAAAGAAAAAGCAAACACCATCAAAACAACCCAATGAAGGAAAATTTGAAAGGCAAAAAATTTATAAGTGAGACTAAGTAACTTCTAAAGAGAATTAGTGTACCATTAAGAGCTATAAGAATATATTATTTGCTGTTGTCTTGGAACTGACTCACCGTATACCCTCTAGAAGATTTTCAGAAGAAATACAAATTGCACAGGCATAGATGGTGGATTTGAACTGCTTGGTTTTGGCCTGTTACATCATCACCAGAGCTCCCCTACAAGAAAATAAGCTTTTTTTTAAAAAAAAAAAGAATCAGTGTTAGCTCCAAAAGGAATTTGTTTTGGTTGGATGATAAATAGAATAGTTGCTTCTAAATTAATATGTGTATTACTTTTCTATAGTGAGTAATTATGTCAAAATCTCATTGCCATCAAGTCAGTACCATCTCACAGAGATTATCCATTAGGCTCTGATTCTTTATGGGAAGAACCTGTCCAACATCTTCTTAGTATATGTTATGTGCCATGAACTCAGAACTCACTCATTGCTGACCTTCCTGAAGATTTTCTGAGGCTGTAGTTTGACTAGGAAGAGATTTCCCATCTTTGTCCCATGGAGCAGCTGATGGTTTTGGAATGGGTGCTTTTGGGTTTGAAGCACAACTTGCTAGGCCAGCGTTCTTGTTAGGTTCCATCAAATTGACTGTGAGGATTCATAGCGACCCTACAAACATGAGCAGATCTCAACTTTGCCCGATCCTGCACCATCCCCATGATCTCTGTCATGCCCAACCCCATTGTGCTAGTAATTGTGTCAGACTTTCTCCTGAGGGGTCTTCTCTTTCGTTGACCACCTCTACCTTTCACAGCAAGTCTCTTTCCAAGAACTGGTTCTGCATAAAAATACACCTCTAAGGAACATTCTGGTTGCTTGTACTTTTTGTTGCACAATGCAAAGAACTTCTATAAGGTAAATTTCTGTAAGTTCTAATTATTTCTTGTTAGGCAGAAAAGATTTGTTTCACTGAAATCATGAAAAAAAAATTGTATTTGCTTCATAAAAGCCCTTATGGTCACAGTTTGTTAGAACAGAACAAAACACTGCATGATTCTCCTGGGTGAGTGAGTGTCTTACTTCATGCTGCTAACCCCAAAGGAAGTTCCTCTTAACAGTTTGCATCTACCAGCTACTCTGAGGTAGAAAGATGGGAAATAACTTCCTATGCAATTTACAGCCTCCATGGAGGATCAGCTATAATTTTGGTTCTAACTTAATGGTAATGATTTTACTGTTTTGAGTGAAATCATTGCTTTCACCCTTGCCTTCCTGTACTATTCCCAACAAAATCTCAGCTTCCTCCTGCCCCACAGTCATCTTTGACACCTTTCCTACTATTCTATTTCTTGTTGGCTTCCCTTCAGCCTTAATGGCCTACTTATTGTTCCTTAACCACTGAGGTAGGACCTTTGCTTTAGGTAGGACCTTTGTGGTTTGGTTGTTCCTTGTGCCTAGAGTATTCTTTCCTCAAGCATCACTAGTTTAACTCATACTCTTACGCATATGCCACCTCAAACAAGCCCTATTTAAAATTGCACCCTGGCTATCCCCATAATGCTTACCACTCCTTATGTATAATGTTTATTATTCCCTCCCCCCTTTGGTAGTAGACCCTTGAGCAAAGGAAATTTGTCATTTGCATTTACTAATCTTCCCCCGCCCACACTTGGTAATATCACATTTGGGATTTTAAACTTAAATACAGCCAAAAGTGCAGGTAAAGCTGATTTTGAATTCAGATGACCCTGGATTGAAATGTCATTTACATGTAAAATACCATCTCTTTCAAACTGAATGCCTCTGACTTCAGAGAGAGTAGTCAGATTACATTTTTTCAAGGAATTTTTAAAAAATCACAAAATACAACATTTTTGATATTTTTATTTATGACTGAATAAAGCTGTTTTCAAGATACTTTGGCAGTTTGAGGAGGGCGGAAAATACACTAGATGGAGTTAATTTAAGAAAGACGACTTCTGTTTTGCTCTTTCTGTCCATCTGAGGAAAACCGTTTCCCATATCATAGGATCATAAGTTCTAATATATATGAATATATAGATGAGTCTTTTTTTTTTGCATCTAGATATTGGAGTGATGTAAACTGGGCTAACCCTCACAACTGAAAGAAATACACAAAGAAGTTAGGTGAAAAAGTAGAGTTGTAAAATATTAAAATTTAGAATTTATTTAAAATTTTGATTCTGTTTTGCAGAACTGTATTTTAGCAGAGGAAGGTAGATTTGGTTTTTAAAAAAAAAATTTATTTTGAGGACATGTCCCCAACATGGTTTGCAGGTAGTCAAGCCCATTACTCAGAACCTTGCTATATCTGTGGGAACTTCATACATCTAGGCTAGAGCTGTCTACCACCACATCACATTAGGATTTTTTAACTATTAATACCATCTATTTTTTTTAAAGTTAATGGTTTGTATACATTTTTTTAAATTACATTTTTATTTTAAACTGCTTTATTTACAGAGTTTGTATACCTTGTTTTTCACACCAGATCTTTCCCACTTTATAGATCTATTTTTCTAAAGTTAGATGTTTAAAACATTTGTTCACATTCCACATGAAATACTCTACCTCTTAATTAGTTTTTTTTTTCTAACAGTAATTATTTGCTAGATCCCAATTTCCTTGACAAGATAAAGCTTAACAATTTCCCAGTGGAATGAAATGGTAATCTTACATATTGTAGACGTTTTTTGGTTGACTCTTTAGAACTCCTTCCTTCTTCCTCTTTTGTCATCACTGTAATTGAGGCCGTCATTACCTCTCATAACAATAACCTAGTTGATATATCCTGGTGTGTATTTTACTGTAAGAAGTGTCAAGTTTTATGATTGTTTACTAAATGTTCTTAGAATCCTGTGCTTCAGTGCTTGACCTTTGTACTTTGGAAATTTGGACTATCTCTCCAACACCAGCTATTTTGTCTGACTGTATTACCTAATTGATAAAGCTTAGGAGCTTTGGTATCATTTTTGAGTTTGATTTTTCTGCCTGCTCAAGACTTTTAAAATAAACAAAAGCATTTTTATATATGGCAATTGTTTTGTTAATTGCATTGTCTTATGTATGCTTTCCCACTCTGATAAGGCAATGTTTTTGAGCATTAAGAACATATTGAATAGGATAGTCTGTTTATTTCTTGAGCTAATTATAGGGTAACTTGAGAAGATAGAGGCAATGAGTTACTTGGTTCATAGGCCCAAGGAGTTGACTTTATTAAATTTTTCTTTTTTAGGAAATTCTTTCTGTAAATCTCTGTTATATTGAATAATTTCTATTTTTAAAAATATTAATAATCATTGACAAATAGAGGAAATTTTAAGGACTTAATTTCAATTTTTCTAAGTTGAAGAATAGAATAAATACCAACTTGTGCCACTTTTCTTCATTCTGTTTTTAGTCCCAGTTAAAGTAGTATTAAAATTGGAGAAGGGTGTAAAAAGATGATCATAGATACCTTAGAATAAGGGAACTGTTGCCTCAAGTCACCTCTGAGTTTAATTAAGTATAATATTCTTTCAAATTATGTATATTTTTTCAAATTAGAACATAACAAATTAGAGTTTATATATTTCTGTCCAGTATTCAAATGGCTTATTTTTTTAAAGAAACAAAAAAAAACACTGTAAAAACTATCTAGAATTTTATTTTTCATCAGTAACTTTGATACTGGAATTTAAAATTTAGATATTGATACACTTGTGTGAGATAAATGAAATTAAAGTGTCTAAAGCCTCATCAAGGGGAATAGCAGTAATGTGAGAAAGGTGATCTATAATGGTAGAAGAAATTGCTACATGAGATTGAACAAGTTAGGAGAGAAAGAGAAGTAAGTTTATTTTCTGCAATTGGGAAATCTGCTTGCCTGATTTTGACACTCAGTTTGGCCTTATGAAATATCTTAGAATTGAGTCCCTAATTTTAGCTAAATTTTTTTAAAACTTTTTTGTGTGTGTACCATCAAATCAGATTTGACTAGTCCAGGAGGAGATTGTCCCTCCTTCTCCAGCAGAGCATCTGGTTGATTAGCTGAATTTTTAAAAGTGCTTTTAAGTTGAATTTATCATGAATGTATAAACCAAAACCAAATCTGTTGCCATTGAACCAGTTCCACTGATAGCAGCCCTATTTGACAGAGTAGAACTTGCCCATAGATTTTTTTATTTTTTTTGAGGCTCAACTATGTCATTTATTGTTCTTAAGTCCTGGACCAAATTCCATCTACCACTGGGTTGTTTTACAGCTCGGAAGTCCGCATGCAAAGCAGGGGTGAAGTAAGGAACTGCTTATGAGGTTTTCCATCAATTCCAACAAACTAAGAAATAGTGAGAAGAGTTGGGACCTCAGAAGGCTTTTAGGACCAAATAATAGGCTCTGTGTCCAGGAGAAAATGAATATACTTACCAATAATGTTAATGCTCACCCATGGCTCTTCTGGGAGGATCTGAATCATTGAAGCACCCATAGATAACTTTTAAAAGCACTCTCTTTAGGTAGGTTTTTATTTGTGAGTAAAAATATGTGAGATTTCTACCATTGGCTCATTTTTTAAAAAGTTTATGACACAAATGTAAGTCAGTTTTAATAGAAAATTCACATTTTTTTTGAGATTAGAAAACTAGAGAAAAGGAATAACATTTAATTTTCAGGTAAATTTATCAGTGTTTTATTGTTCACTACTTAATTCTTCTCTTCCCCCAACAACAAAACTTAGAGGATTTTGAGCATTAGAATATCTACTCAGAAGTTTTCTTGATAATTTTTGGAAGTATAGCACTAATGAACAAAGACCAGATGAGCTGTGAGATAATATCAAGGATATCATCCATTAGGAAAGCAAAAGGTCATTATAAAAACAGAACAAGAAAAGACCAAAATGGATATTGGAAGAGACTCTGAATGTTGCACTGGAATGTCAAGAAACCCCAACAGAGGGAACAGAAGATTTCAAAGGGCAGCTTCTGAAGACGAAGCAAAGTATAACAACAAAATGTGCAAAGAGCTAGAGTCAGAAAATCAGAAGAACTCACTCAGCATTTCTCAAGCCAAAGGAACTGAAGAGAAATTCAAACCTGAAGTTGCAATACTGAAAAGTGTTACAGGCAAATTCTTGAATGATTCAGGAAACATCAAAAGAAGATGGAAGGAATACAAAGGCACTGTACCAAAAGAAAATTGGCTGGCACAAAACAATTTCAAGAAGCAACATGTGACCAAGAACCTACGATAATAAAGGTGGAAGTTCAGGCTGCTTTGAAGGAATTGGCAAAAATTAAAGCTCTAGAAATTTATGGAATTCCAATTGATATCTTTTTATCAAACAGATGCATCCCTGGATGTGCTTACCAGGTTGTGCCAAGAAACTTGAAGAACAAGGGAATTCTGGTGGTCTAGTGGCAAGAACCTGCACTGCAATCCTAGAGGTACGCAGTTTGAATCCACCAGATGCTCTGCTGGAGAAGGAGGGGCATCTCCTGCTGTTCCAGTCAGATCTGTTTTAACGGTACACACACATAAAATAATAAGATTTAAAAAAAGAATCTGAAGAACAGTTGCCTGACCAACTGACTGAGATCCAATTCCATTCCCCAAAAAAGGTGATCCAACAAAATGTGGAAATTATAGAAGATCAGAAACTGCAGCCTTCAGTATGAATTGCATGTAATCATCAAGAAAACAAATCCTTACCACTGGGCCAGTATCATGATAATATAAAGATTTTAAGTTGGTGCTGCAGAAGAACCCAATCCAGGCCCTGGTCTTCTCATTTGCTTGCTGTGTATCTGAGAACTGGACGGTGACTTAAGGATGAAAGAAGAAGAATTGATATTTTTCAGTTATGATGCTGTAGAAGAGAACTGAACATACTTTGGACTGCCAAGAAAGCAAACAAGTCTATCCTGGAGAGAATGAAACCAGTTTGCTCCTTAGAGGCAGGAATTTTGAAACTCTGTCTCACATACATTGAGCGTGATGTCAGGAGGGGCCAGACCCTGAAGTATAGACGGTCAGCCTAAGAAAGGAAGAGCCTGGGTGAGATGGGTTGACTCAGTGATTGTGGCAGTGAGGTCCAGGAGTGTTGGAGATGGTGAGGTTAGCTCAGGATAAGACAAGATTCAGAGCCATTATTCATTGGGTCACAATGAGTTGTAGACTCGATGGCACAGCAACAGTTATGTCACTGGATAATACAGCATCAGTCAGTCATTGCCATCAAATTGAAACCTATTCATAGCTAAACCTCCAGTAAGTTTTCAGAATCAGTAAATGCCCATTTTGTTTCTGCACAGCAGCTGGTGGATTTGAACCATGCACCTTGAGTTGACAGCACAGTTCTTCACCAGGCTCCCAATGAGATAGATTGTCACAACAATTGTGACGGTGGGGTGACAGTCTCAGAGGTGATGACGATGGCTCAGGATAGTACAAGTTTCAGGTCTGTTGTTGGGTAACTATGAGTTGTACTTGATGGTACCTAACAACTCATTGATAGAATGGAATAATCATCTCTAGATGTTGGTTCTCAAAAAGCTTTTGTTTCTTAAAGTAAAAGGGGGCAGCCCTGGGTTCTCGAGGAAGTTGGATCTGCAAACCCAAAGACCTTGCCTTTGGTGAATTCACTAGCATCTCTGCAGAAGCAAATTTGTCTGTCTCATCTCATGAAATTTACAGCCTTGGGAACCGGATGGTCTGCTGTGAGCCACTTTTGACTCAGCAGTAGTTGTCATCAGTGTGTTGAGAAATCAGAAGGATTCTTCATAAATTCTAATTTCTTAAACGGAATGTGTTCTTTAGAGTGCTTAACTTGAATTAAAATCCTACATACTTCCTATTAGAAGGTCAGTAAGTAAGCACTATATTTTAATATTTATTTCCTTGATAATCATTACTGAATTTTACACATCATCTGAGAAAGAGTCCATGGTTTTCATCTGCCAAGACAGGCACAAGACACCAAAAAAAAAAAAAAAAGTTTAAGAAATCCCTGAGAGGTATTTTCTGAGTTGCTGGTCATCAGAAACCACAAAGCCTTTGGGATTTGAACCACAAAATTCTGGTAGGTGTGTGGTATAAGATTTCAGTTGATTTTGGGCAAAACCTTTTTTTAGTCATGTTGAAGACAATTTAAAATGCTTTTCTGAAATCTACAGAGAAAATGGGCTCCAAGTGTCACTTCTTAGCCATTTTTTTAAAATGGGGCATTCAAAACTCTTTGGCACCTCACAGTCCGTTTTACATAAGCTTTAGTTTATAAATACTAAAGCAAAATTTGTACAGTATTGACCTTGACTATGTATGATGCTGTTCTTTTTAATTTTACAAAGACTATTAGTTGTGACCTTGACCTCACCCATGACCTGCACGTTAGAAAACATTCCACGATATAAAAGCAAAAAGATGTGTCTGAAAGAAATGCCTTTCACTTTACTAATAATTCCTCTTTGCTTGCTAATAATGGTTTGTTGCTGTTGGTCACTTCCAAATCTAGGCAATTGTATAGGAAAGGAGTAGAACTGAACCTAGGGTTTCAAAGACTAAATCTTTTCAGAAGTCACATCTTTCTCCTAGGGAACATCAGGGCTCTTTGCTATTACTATAAGACAAAGATTTTTAAAATATTTGAGGCTCTCCACTTGACAACTCCTTTGGAGATTTGATTGGGTGTGTTATAGTCACCTTACTATTTTGGAATGCCAGATCTAGCCAGTTTTACATGATACTTGGTGCATAGCATGTTCTATTCACTAAGTTTTATTTAATAATTCTGAAATAAGTAGTTTGAGTACCACTGTTGGAATTTATTAGTGATCTGTCTTATATTTTGTAGTTGGCATAAAGGTAATTTTCAGTGATTGTTGTGGGGTGCCATTGAGTTGAGTACAACTTTATAGTCACCTAGGAATAACAGGTCTGAACTCTATCCAATCCTGTGTTGTCCTCATAATCCTGTGTTGTCCTCATAATCTTTTACTTGCTTGAGCCCATTGCTGCAATCACTGTGTCAGTCCACCTAGTTGAGGTTCTTTCTCTCCTCCTTCGTCCCTTCATCTTTCCAAGCATGGTGACCTTTTCCAAAATGCCCATAGTGTATGTGAGATAAAGCTTTATCATTGTCTAAAAAGAGCATTCTGGGTACACCTTCTCTTTGATATGTTCTTTGCACAGTCTGTAGGATAGTCAGTCTCCAACACCACAATTCAAAGGTATTAATTCTTCCGTTATCCCAGCATTGTTCGGTTCTCAGGAGCATAGCACATGATTGAAAAGATCATGCTCTGGACCAGGCACACCTTAGTCCAATGGTGACTAACATCATTGCTCTTCAATAATTTGGAGAGGTCTCTGATCTGCAGACTCTCCCAGTGCAGTACGTCTGTGATCTTTGACTGTTGGTGCTAAGTGTATATTGAATGTGAATTCAAGTAAGATGAAGTTTTGGCAGTTTCAGTCTTTTCTCCATTTATCGTGATGTTGCCTGTTGGTTCAATGTTGAGAATTTTTGCAATTAAAATCCCTTATATTATCAAAGTTGCTTTGTTAAAACATAATAGTATTTACCTTACTTAAAACAAATTTCAAAAGACCTAGTCCACTCTGACATTTAAAAAATGCGTTTAGATTCAGCTCTAATACACATTAAAGAATTAAAGAATCCATAATGTGGTGCATTGCTAACTAAAAGATTGCAAATCTTTGGTTTGGATTTAGGAGTAACTCCTTAAGAGAAAGATAAGCATTAATTATCCCATTAACGTTTGTAGTTTTGGAAACCCAGAGGGTTATCTGAATCCAATGAGTCTGAATGGAATGGTAGTTCCAATGGTAGTGTAAATATACAGTGAGTCATTTTTCTTTATCGTGTTTTCTGTCTTATTTATACCTAATATTTTTGAGTAATACCTTTTACTTTTAATTGTGTACTAAGTGCACAGATCCTTACTACTCAGATCTACAGTCCACACTGGTCACCATTAGTTAAGAAATCAAAAGATGAGTTGCATTGGGGAAATGTGCTGGCAAGAACTTCTCCAGAATGCTAAAGAGCAGTGATGTCATTCTAGAGACTTAAGGGTGCCATGATCTTCTCAGTTGCTTGCTATGCACCTGAGAGCTGGACAACAAATAAAGATGGCAGAAGAAGAATCAATGCCTTTGAGTTGTGGTGTTGGAAAAAAGTATGCAACATACAATGAAATGCTAAGGTGAAATCACGATTTTGAAACTTCATCTCACATACTTTGAGCATGTTGCCCACGGGGATTAGTCCTTGGAAAAGGACATCATGCTTGGCAGAAGAGGAAGAACATGGATGAAATGGATTGACACAGTGACTGTGGCAATGGAGTCAGGTGTGTCAGAGACAGATTGGCTCAGGATAGGGCAAGGTTCATAGAGTGACTGTGAGTCATAGTTGACAGCACATAACTGTTATAAAAATCAAACCTATTGCTGTCAGGTAATTGCATTAGGTAAATATGCTGCCAGGAACCTTACTCTAGAGTACTGAGAAGCAATGATATCAGTTTAGAGACTAAGGTGTGCCTGACCCAGTTCATGGTTTTTGCAGTTACTTATTATGCATCAGAGAACTGGACAGTGTCCAAAGATGATAGAAGGATTGATGTCTTTGAGTTGTGGTTCTAGGAGAAGATTTTTGAGCATACCCTCAACCACCAAGAAAACAAATAGATCTATCATGGAGAGGTTGAAACCAAGTTTCTCCTTAGAAGCTAGGGTTTTGAAGCTCCGTCTCACATATTTTGGACATTTGGCCACGAGGGACCAATCCTTGGAGAAGGACATCATGCTCGGAAGGGTGGAGTAGACGAGAGTAGTGCAGGAGAGGAAGATTCCAGATGAGATGAATTGATACAGTAATTAGAGCAATGGGGTAGGTGTATTGGAGTCAGTGAGACTGGCTCAAGACAGGACAGGCTTCAGAGATATTGTACATAGGATTGCTATGAGTTGCAGGTGACTGGCACATAACGGCAGCAACAAGCAGGATAGAATCACGCTATGGTTTTCTCAGAGAGCAGTCTGAAGCATTTGATACCATCTTTTCTCCCAAGCTGGGTTCAAGCAACCAATCATTGGATTGTTAGCTGAGTGTTTAAACACTGCACCACAAGGACTTAAAGCTAACTTGATAGAAAAATTAGATCTGCTATTTACAATATACTAGGGAGTGCAACCACAGTTAACATTTTCATGTAACTTTTATGTATGATAGTCTGTCTGTTGTTACACTGAACTTTTTTATTTGTATGCCAGGTAAAGCAGTACTCAGTGGACTAATGATAGTGCTAACTGAAATATTCATAGTCCAAATAATTCTCCAAGATTTACAGTCTTAGAAAACTGGCTTGAGGATAGTGGTTCTACATACACATATATGTGTGTACTTCACTCACCCCTAAAAAACACCAGGTAAAGATCATTATGAATTAGAAATTTTCATTTTTTAATTAGAAGAATAAGGTACATTATCTTCTAGTTTTTAGAAATTAGAATGTATACATTTAATGAAATTGTCTATTGTAGAGTCAGTCTGACCTATAGCTGACCCTCCAGAACAGATCACACAGAAGATTGCCCATCTTTCTCCCATGGAACAGCTGATGGATTCAAACTGTGTACCTTTGGATTGGCAGTGCAACTTTCTTTTTTTTTTTCTTTAATTTTTTTTTTAGTGAGAAAAAGAATTTGTATTTAGAATTAGCCAGCTGGACTCAGTTTAAATGATCCCAGTTTTTGTTGGCAATATCCAAAGCATCATAGTCAGGAGCAAGTCAAACATAGACCTTCTTCTCTCCATCAGGGCAGTGCAACTTTCTTAACACAAAGCTATTTGTTTCCCCTTTTGTATCTCATTTCTGTTCTCACTATAAGGGGTTTTTAATGCAACATAAATTCATTAGTCTTTGTGGGAAATTATCTCTGACCCTCTAAAAGAAAAGTGTGGGAGGAGTGTCTGTTAGAACGCTTATTGCATGCACTAAATATCATTTCAGACTTCCTGAGCCAGCTCTTGGCTACTGCAGACATAATTATGTTCTTTTTTTGAAAATCAGTATTTTTTCAGTTCTCCTCTTTTAACTTCCAAAGGATAACTCTATTTTAGCTCTGATTGTTTCTCAGATCTTTGGTGAGTGTGCATTCCTTTCAAATAAAAGATACATTTCTTGTAGTTGTCACTTGAGATGGAAGATTACTGGAATGAATTTCTTAAGCTGAATTCAGAGATAGGTGTTTGTTGTTGTTGTTGTTATGTGCCGTCGAGTTGTTTGCGACTCATAGCGACCCTATGCACAACAGCCCTAAACCCTGCTCTATCCTGCGCAAACCGCACTGCCTCTGACACTCCCATCCCGATTACCCCAGTCACTGAATCAATACATCTCATAGAGGGTCTTCCCCTCCTGCACTGTCCCTCCACCCTCCCAAGCATGATGTCCCTCTCCAAGGACCCGTCCCTTCTGGCAGCATGTCCAAAGTATGTCAGACAAAGCCCCAGAATCCTTGCCTCCAAGGAGTAGCTTGGTTTAATCCTCTCCAAGATGAATCTGTTTGTTTTCCTGACAGACCATGGTACACTCAGTACTCTTCTCCAGCACCACAGCTAAAAGGCATCAACTCTCTTTCTGTCCTCCCTGGTCATTGTCCAACTCTCTGATGCATAACAAGCTGTTGCAAAGACCATGGCCTGTATCAGGTGCACCTTAGTCTCCAGAGAGACACCGTTGCTCCTGAGTACTTTAGAGAGGTCCCTAACAGCAGACTTTTCCCATTGCAATACGCTTTTTGATTTCCTGACTGCTGGTGCCAAGAGTGTTGACTGTGGAGCTGAGCAAACTGAAGCTGTGAACAATCTCAGTCTCTTCCATTCTTGGTGGTAAGACAGAGATCTATGTGGCCTAGTTTGTAGGAGTCATACTACTAATCTAAAAATTGTACCTATAGCAGTTCAAATTCACATCAGCTTTGAGGGAGAAAGATGGGCAATCTCTTCCTGGGTGATTTATAGCCTCAAAAACCTACTGGAAGGTCAGGTGTGA
Organism: Elephantulus edwardii; assembly: GCF_000299155.1. Lineage (NCBI taxonomy): Eukaryota > Metazoa > Chordata > Mammalia > Macroscelidea > Macroscelididae > Elephantulus > Elephantulus edwardii. Next base: position 6,237,495 of record NW_006399755.1, read on the forward strand.
GTCAGTTCCGTGTGTTGCTGTAACAATGAAGTGGTTCTAATAATAGCTTATGTACTAGATAAAAAAAAAACATAGGAATATGTTTTTGCTTCTAGACACTTTTGGGATTTGCCCCACTGGTAATACTTGTCAGTAAGTAGATACCTCGTCACTACTAGAAATTAGTTTCTATTTGGGGAAGGACGCAGTAATTAATATTCTGTTTAATAAAGAAACAGTGATGGTGCTGGAGGACACAGGGTTTTTAAAAAATAAAATTACTCCAACTTAAAGGTAGGAGCGTTGTGTACAGGATAGTTTTGTGCTATTTTTATGATAAAAAAATACATTTTCATGTAGTCATTGTGTAATAGCTTCCAGCCTAGGAAACTCATTTCCCATCTTCCCTTTCCAATGTAGAAAGATAGGCAACATATCTTTATTTTATATTGGTTTGCTTACATAGTTCGTACACATTCACCCTATTCTTCATTCATATTGTATTTCATACCATCATTTGGAAAATTAATCACCATTGGACAGTGCCCAACATTACCCTGTCTTTTCATGTCCCTGCTGCATCATTCCTATTTCCTTTATCCCCTCCCTCCACCCATCAGATTGTGAAACCCTGTGATTTGCCCCTACCCATCCTCACCTTTCTGCTCCCACCCCTTCCCCCTTTTAGTCTTAGTACACATTTTACTAGTTCTCTTCTATTTTTACAATAATATTCTTAGGCAATATTTTTCCTTACAAGACTGAGTTCACTCTCCATTCTCTCCCAAGTTATTTAATATTTTTCAACATTCTATCTCCTGAGTGCTGCATAGTATTCCGTTGTGTGAACGTACCTCAATTTCTTAATCCATTCTCTTGTGGTTGGACATTTGGGCTGTTTCCAAGTACAAATCTGTTTGTGTCTCAGTTCTAATTTCCTTGATACATATATTCCCAGTAGTGGAATAAATGAGTAAAACATGTCTTTTGATTTCTTGACTGCTGCTGAGTCTTTGTTTCTCCCTGTTATTGGATATTTATACTTCATAAAGGCATAGACATTGTGTATCTTGATCACTGTTTGATACTAGAGTAATCAAGTACATCATCTCATGTGACTCCATTGCAAGAAAGACCCTTATTTTATCTGTATTTTGCCATATGTACCTTTGTTTCTTTTTGCTGTAATAATGAGAATCTGTGAGTTTGAGTCATTGAACCTGGAGATGGTCTTGAGGGTGTCTACAGAGATACAGCTTACTTCTATATTTCATTTATGTGCACTGCTACTTTTGTAAAAACATAAATAAAACTACAAATAATGATAGCATGTGTTTCATGTCCTAATTGATGATTAAGATGTACAAATAGACGTTTTAGCTAATATTCAAATTAATGCCTTAGTACTTGCATTAATGCTTTGATTTCATATAGTTTATTAGAAATACTCATTAAAAAGATATGTATTGACGGTTATAAAGTATGATTATCCTGGACGTTTAAAATTTGGTATAGAAAAGCACTTGCAATCATCATATGTAACCTCCGACAACCTTCTAGTATATTACAGGGAAAATTTAGATTCAAATCTAAATTAGAATTTGTACTCTTAGTACCATATCTGACGAAATGAAATAATAAGACAGTTAAACATAAAAGAGAAATTACAGGGAAAAACATTTACTGGCTTTCAGTAACTGGAAAACATCATAGGTTTGGGGTCTGGGTTTTTTTCCCCAAACAATTTACATATATATATATATATATATGTGTGTGTGTGTATATATATATATATATATATATATATATATATATATATATATATATATATATATATATATATATATATATATATATATATCCCCCTTGTGTACTGGCGAACTGGATCCGACTGGTACGGAAGGAGATTTTCCCTCCTTTTCCATCAAAGCATCTGGTGGATTCTAACAGTGCACTTTCAGAATTGCAGTGTAGCTTCCTGCCACTAGGCCACCAGAACTCCAGCATCATAGTTTTTAAGCCAAACATTTTTAAGTCTTGCCCTGAAACTTGGCCTAAACTTAAGTCTTTTTTTCAATTTCTTCTCATGCTTATCTTCTGTCATGACTATGAATACTAAGTTTCTCAAGACTTTGTCCTGACCTGTTCTACCTTATACTCTTTACCTAATAGCTATGTCCATGTACTTACAGCTTCAGTTTTTGCCTAAATACTAACAAAGGACCACTGGAATATGTTACATATTGGGTTCCTAACAGAGAGGTCAACTGTTTGAATCCATCAACCACTCTGAAGGAGTTGCCATGTCTCAGAACTGACTGGATGACTTTGAGAGGGTAGAAAAACAAATTTCTAATTTAGATCCCCTTTGAAACGCTCTATGTTTGAGATGTTCTACCTCGCAGCTTCAGTTCAGTGTCTTAGAAATACCTCACACTCAAGAAATTGTGTAAAATGAACCTGCCTCCAAAATCCAATTTTCTAGATTTCTCTGTCTCAGTAAATTACACTTTTCCTAGCAATTCTTGTATCTCCTTTTTCTTTTGCTCTTCTATATATACTATTCTGCCAATTTCTAGAGAGTTTCTATTGACCAGTTTTATCCATTCCTTTCTTTTCAAGCTTTTGCCCGTCACTATTTGGATCTAAGCTTCATTTGGCATTTGTATGTTAAGTGTTGAGCAGATTCATTACCAAAGCAGTTCACATCCACTAGCAGCTCCATGGGAGAAAAGAGGGCAGTCTCTACTACTTGGTTAAGATTTATAGCCTTGAAAATCCAATGGAGGATTGCCATGAGCCAGAATTGACTTGATAACAGTAGGTTTGGTTTATATAGTATTAAGGAGTCCTTTTTTAAAAAAAAAAAATTTATTGTATTTTTACATGTACCGTCAAATCAGATCTGACTGGTACAGGAGGAGATTGCCCCCTCCTTCTCCAGCAGAGCATCTGGTGGATTTGAACCATGTACCTCTGGGATTGCAGTGCAGCGTCTTGCCACTAGGCCACCAGAGCTCCCTTTAAGGAGTCCTTTTAATGCAGTGGTTAAATTCCTTGTCTGTCTACACACCAGAGCTCCCTACATGTCTCATAGAAAATGATAGAATAGTGAAGAGAATAAAAACAGAATAGGCAGACCTAGAACGGAGATACAAGGCAAAATGAGTAGAAGGTTCTGATGTTTAGATGAGAATACATTTCAGTTGGTTGTTGAGCTAACTACTGTCAAGTTATTTCTGATTCATTGAGGCCTACCAATGGGTTTGAGAGGTTACAATCTTTACCGGGAGGGGACTACCGACCTGGTGGAGTTGGACCACTGACCTTTGGCCAGCAAAGCTCCTTTAGTTAATATATAATGGTGGTGTTGTGTACTGTTGGAACCAGCAGATTTTCAGAGGCATTTAATCACACAAAATAAGGTTGCCTGTTTTTCTCCCTTGGAGCAGCTGATAGATTTGAACCAGGTACCTTCAGGATTGCAGCGCAGCAGCTTAGCACAAGGCCACCAGAGCTCCCTAATATAAATGGCGTATGGTGAATGTTGTAGAGAACACACATAAAATCTGGTGCCCTGACCTTAAAAATATTAACCAAAAATGACAGATGAAAGTACAGGTCCAACTGAAAAGCATTGCATACATAGTTGGTCCCAATTTGGGTAATACGATACAATTTCAGAAAGTAAAACAATGCAGTAGGGAAGTGCCTAAATATTGTGCTGAGACTTGGAAGTAGTACAAGTCTGGTTTGTGGTCAAGGAAAAATAAAGTCACAACTAAAGAATGCAGTTTGTCACCAAAAGCTGTATCCTTTTCTCCAGTAAGAAATAAGAGCCAGCTCTTCTGATCTTTCTCCTTACAAGTTGCTGCTGGCACCACCCCCACTCCAGCTGCAGTTTCCCTACATCTAAATTGCTTGGAATGTTTCCTTTGAATTTTGCCAGACTGAAACTTAAGATGACAAAATGGAGGATTTGGAATAGATTGTCTTAACGTATATTTTGTCTCTGATACTCAATGAATCTTGACTACCAACAGCAACTCCCACCCCCTAAATTGACAAAAGCATTGATGTTATTCCCCTAGGCATGTTGTTGTTGTTGATGTTGATGTTGTTGTTATTGTTGTTATTGTTATGTGCCGAGTCACTTGCAACTCATAGTGACCCCGTGTACAACAGCCCTAAACTCTGCTCTGTCCTGTGCCAGTCGCACTGTCTCCGACACACTCATCCCGATTACCCCAGTCACTGAATCAATCCACCTCATAGAGGGCCTCCCTGTCTTGCGCTGTCCCTCCACCCTCCCAAGCATGATGTCCCTCTCCAAGGACCAGTCCCTCCTTACAACATGTCCAGAGTAATCCTTGCCTCCAAGGAGCCACCCGGTTTAACCCTTTCCAGGATGAATCTGTTTGTTTTCTTAGCAGTCCATGGTACCCTCAATACTCTTCTTCAGCACCACTGCTCAAAGGCATCAATTCTCCTTCTATCCTCCTTAGTCACTGTCCAACTCTCTGATGCATAACAAGTGATAGCAAAGACCATGGCCTTAGTCTGCAGAGAGACACCATTGCTCTTCAGTACTTTGGAGAGGTCCCTAACAGCAGACTTTCCCATGGCAATGCGCCTTTTAATTTCCTGGCTGCTGGTGCCAAGACTGTTGACTGTGGAGCCAAGCAAACTAAAGCTGTGAACAATCTCAATCTCTTCACCATCCATCCTGATGTTGCCATTTGGTCCAGTGGTGAGAATCTTTGTCTTCTTGACATTGAGCCTCAATCCATATTGGAGGCTGCAGTCCTTGACCCTCTGCAGCAAGCACTTCCGGTCCTCCTCAGTTTCAGCAAGCAGGGTTGTGTCATCTGCATAACCCAGATTGTTGATAGATCTTCCACCAATCCTGATGCCACACTTCTCCTCATAGAGCCCAGCCTCCCGGATAATCTGTTCTGCATACAGGTTGAAAAGGTCTGAAGACAGGACACATCCTTGGTGTACAAGGGTGAATATGCAATAATGGGAGGCACTCAACTCAGCATGAGCAAGTTATTAGATAGGCTTATTTTTCCTAAATTTGCAAGACAGCTGAAGGCAAGGTCAGATTTAGAGACTTATCACTAAGTAGATGCTTAACTCAGTGACCTTAACTACACCAGATCAAAATCTTGCTCAGAGTTTTGCCATCTTCCCAGTGTACTTTGTTTAAATCAGTTGTTTCAGCTACTAAAAAAATGAATCCATATTTTTGAGTGTTTTCTTCTCCTAGGTGACTGACTGCCTTCTAAGCATGGTGCCTTTTACATTGATTGACATCTGAAAGATTCCCAAAGAAAAGAAGTTTCACCATGTAAAGAGCATTTTGACCGCATTTTCTTGTTGTTTTGTATCACCACCAGGCAAAAACATCCATCCTTTACAATAGTACTCATAGGCCATAATTGTTATTTTGGGACTGACTTGTGGCACTTGGCATTTGTTCTAGATTCAACATACATGTTGTATGGTATTTCTTGAATTCTTAATTATTCTTGAGTGATACATGATACTACATTGTGTAAACAGACCACTATTTGTAAACTATTCATCTGTTGATGGACACTTGCGATTGTTTCCAGTTTTTTACTATTGTATGTCAGTTTGTGCTGCAGTTCTTACTTCTTTGGGCTGTATACCTCGTAGTGGAATTTCAAGATGCCTAGTAGTTGTACCATTTTACATTCCAATGTAGATATGCTCTTTTTTTTTTTAATATGCTCTTAATCTTTGTTCCAGTGTGACATTAACTTGTGTCATATCTTGCTGTGAGTGGCATCCAGTCGAGATTTAGATAATTTTGGGACTTAGAAAGACTAGAAGGTTTTATAGACTGGAAATGGCAGTTTAAGAGTTGACAGGGATCACAGGAGTTTGTTTTTAGTATCCAGTATTTTTGTACTATCTTGTATTCTATACTCACGACGAGTCGTTAGCATTTAGTTTAAAGTCTGTAAGCCATAGTTATTTGACAGAGACAATCTCTCTCTCTGTCCACGTTTTACTAAGTTATACTTCTATTTTTACAATAATGGTCTACTGCAGTATTTGTCCTTATGAGGCTGAGTTCACTCAACATAATGCTGCTTTCCAGTCTCTCGCAAGTTATGTAGTGACTTTCAAAATCGTCACTCCCGAATGATGTTGCTCCCATGTGAATGTACCACAGTTTCTCAATCCATTTGATTGTGGTTGGACATTGTTAGCCATCTCTTTTGATAGTTCTCTGTTCCTTTCCCAGAACCCAAAAATCTTCTCAGACCTGTCTCTTTCCCAGAAAAATAACCAAAAAACCAAACTCTGTTATCTCAGAAAAGAACAGATTTAAAAATAAATAATAATTCTGCCCGTTTTTAATTTTTTTTTTTATATTTAGGAACAAGTTCCAGTTCCAGTCTATCATCCAACACCTAGCCAGACTCGGCTAGCAACACAGTTGACTGAAGAAGAACAAATTAGGATAGCTCAAAGAATAGGCCTTATACAGCATTTGCCTAAAGGCGTGTATGACCCTGGAAGAGATGGATCAGAAAAAAAAATCCGAGAGTAAGTTTTGATAACATCTTTTAATAGTTTCAGCAATTTGTTTTTTTAAAAAATACTCCCAATGTCACTGAACAACAGGTACAGAAATGGCTAAGTGAGAACCAAATTTACTATGTATATTCTCATCAAAAGCTCAATAAAATATTTTTTTAAATTAAAAAAATACTCTCTGAAGTTTGAAAATAAAATTTAATGAACACTTCTAAACTTACGTGCAAGAGATGTTTCGCTGTAAGAATTTTCATCTGTTTTTACATACCATTGAGTCGGAGCTTACTCATAGCTGAGCCTCCAGTGGGTTTTCAGAGATAGTAAATCCCGTTGGAAGAGATTGCTCATCTCTCCCCTGTGGAGCAGCTAGTGGATTCAAACCCTGTGTCTTTGGAGTTACAGTGTCATGCTTCCTTAGATGCATGTCCAGTTGGATAACCAGAACTTTATCCACTGCCATCAAGTAGTTCTGACTCATAATGACCTTCCTATTGGGTTGCTGTGGCTCAACACCTTTACAAAAAGAATCTGCCTCATCTGATCTTCTGGTGAGCTATGATATTTCAGTTAGCAACACAACATGCAACATCTCTGCCACCAAGCTCCTGTTAATCGGATGACTGTGAAACTTGTTCACTTAAGTTTGGTTTAGGGAGTTCTGGTGGCATAGACCATAGGAGTTGCACTGTTAACACAAAGACTGTGCCTCTTTGACTGTATGAATCCATCATCAACTCCACAGAAAAAATATATAGTTAAAATTCTTTCTCCAGTGTCATTTGCAGACTCGGAAATCTACTGGTGAGTCAACTGTGAGTCTGTTTGACTTGATGGCAATGACTTTTTCCTTTTTTACTTTGATGTTTGGTTATGGTTAAGAACAAGATAACAGCATTGCTGGCAACCTTGACAACTAGTTTTTGAGAAACAGTTCTTGGTAATATGTCAAAGACCTTCAGCAAGCCCACTCCTTAGAAAAAGACATCATACTTAAATTCTGGAGGGTCAGAGAAAGAGGAAATTCCTCAACAAAATATTGATAAAGTGATTGTAACAGTGGTTTTGAGTGTATCAGAGATTCTGAGGACAATACATGGGTCAGGTCTGTTACTTGGCAGCATTCTTAGCTACATATAGAAGTACCACCAAAGCCTGCAACATATATTGCTGATACATTCACCTTCTCATTTTACAATCCTCTGCAAACTGAGAGCAGTCAACAGAGCAAAAGAAAATAGGGACTGCATAGATAAGTCCATTAACATTGTACCTCCATACCACTGAAGACATTTGCAGAAAAATTAGTTGCACCAGTCAGAGTAATGTTAACTGGCAACCAAATTTGTATGATAATTTCCATTTCTTTTCTTTGTACTGCATTTTATATGCTAGTCTAGGAGTTGAGACCATTTTGTGATGGTTATTTCAATAACTATGGTTTTTTTTAAAAAAAAATAAATCTACTAATTTCAGCCTTCATATTTGTGCTGCTTTAAACTTCTGTAGCTCTTCATTAATCATAACTTTCAATTTTATGGCACTTTTCTGAAGGTTCATGTGAAGTGCCAATCAATTGAAGTATAACTCATAGTGACCCTCTGATCAACAGTCCTAACCTGCACCATCCTTATCATCTCTGATATACTTGATCTCATTGCAGCATCCTAATTCTGCAAATGTTTCAGAAGCCTATATGCTATAAGAGAATATGCTATTAACTACTAACATATTGAAGGAAGCATCGGTGTAGTTGAAAGCGAATAGTACTCCTAATCCAAGGGCTGTGTGTGTGCTTTGGGTGGTTCAAATCCACTAGCTGCTCCTTAGGAGCAGTCTCTTATTTTGTAACTGATAAATTGGAGCTGAATCCATGGAAATGTGAGACCAGCACAAGATAGTGCTGTGAATTTCTAAATGTTAATGTGTAAAAGTTAACATCAGTATAGTAAATTGTGTTATATCTTGTCTTGGTGAGTCCCATTCAGCCTAACAGGAAAATTGAAGTCCTCATTAGGAGATATACATATAGTCATTACAAGTAAAATTTATCCTCAATCCATCAGGCTTAAAAATTATTCCCAAATCTTCCATGACATTTGAATTCTAAAACTACTGAAAAAGCAATTCTTAATGCTTATTCTGTGTCTCACTCTCAATATACTTGCACCTCCACATGCTTAATTGAGAAAATGAGCCAGTCTCACAGTGTTAACATACTTGTATAGATTTTTGCATGTTAATTCTGTATCACACTCCTCTCATTCATTAAAAATTTTGATAGCTGTAAAACTGACTACCACAATTTAAATATATCTCTACTGTTGGGAGTTACAATGTCTTCTCCCCTAAAGAAGACTGTATTAACTATCTTTGTACAAAGAGCTCCAAGTAGAAACTTGATATTGTTACCTGCTTCCTATGAATAGGTCTATTTCTACTTAATGTTTTCTGGATTAACTGCTTCTACATGCTTTCTAATTTCTCTTTCTTGCCCCAACAGGTGTGTGATATGTATGATGGACTTTGTTTATGGGGACCCAATTCGATTTCTGCCGTGCATGCACATCTATCACCTGGACTGTATAGATGACTGGTTGATGAGATTCTTCACGTGCCCCTCCTGCATGGAACCAGTTGATGCAGCACTGCTTTCGTCCTATGAAACTAATTGAGCCAGGGTCTCTCTACTGACACTTCAAGTGAACCATCATTTTTGGTGGTGTTGATCTTTGTCACTGAGCCCAAAGAGCCAGGGATTAAGAATTAAGATCATGCACAGACATTTCCTAAAAATTCCTGAATGGCTGCAGATGTTGGGGAAAAGTACGTGATATTTTAGAAATTTAGGGGGAAAAGTAGGATGGTATTTTTATGTAAAGCCTTGACCCAATGTTTAAAAAAATATAATTGTATTTAGATCTTGTTATTACTCCAGTACATAGGAATTGTGTAAAGTGTTACAGCAGCTGTATATGTTTAAATTGTGTGTGTTGAAGATTTTATTAGGAAAAAGATAGTGGTTATTTTTCCTAAATGAAGTAAGTTTCTTCTCCCTTCTTCCCACCAAAATTCTTTTCTGAGGTTGCTGGCATTTGGGTCAAGGTTTTATTAAAAGCTACATTTTATAACACTGGCACAAAAAAAAAGTAGTTTTAAGCTTGTTTGCACAGTTCTTTTTTCCATTGGAAATGGAATCCATTGCCTTAGGTCTTTTTAAATAGTGTATTATCGTTGGGGCTGGCTCTATGCTTGAAAACCAGTTTATTTATAACCTGTTTAAAAGTGCTATGTTCGGTTTGCAGTTAGGAAATGCAGAATTCCAAGTGATCTCCTAGCTTGTAAGCAAACTGAGATGCACTATCCCTTTTCTATTAAAAAAAGAGTTAATGTGTCAAGAAATCAACAGTAGTAAAGTAGGGTTTAATATTACCCTTTGCCGTGTGTTTTGTCTAATTATTTTGGTTGTTAATGTGGTGATAATTAAAAGTAAATATTAAGATTTCTGATTTATTCCTCTTGAATTATGCCACCATGCTTATGTAGAAATTAAAGTGGCACAGTGGTGAAACTTTTGAAAGAGAAAAAGTTGTAAAGAAAATTTTTCATTTCCTTCCCTATGCCCATCTTCCTGAGATTGTCCAGAATCATAGCAAAAGGATACTGCATCTCTATTACTGTAGTGCTGAGGTTATTGAAGTTATAGAAACTACATCTCTGTTTCTGTTTATTGGAAAGTTATCTGTTAAGCCCTGCTGGGTGACATGACGAAGCAGGAAACATTAAGATTAATTAATGTATTTCATGTTTTGCACACAAATTCAGGTTGTATAACCACATGACTTCAAAGTTGTGATCTCAAAAAAGAAGGAATTTCTCCTTTTTTCTTGCAGTTAATGTGAGAATATTATGAATCTCTACGCTTCTGAAGTGTTTTTGGTAGAGGTGGTCTAGTTTTATCCATTTAGCATTTGTTTATTTTTCCTACGTAGTATCCTTATGTTGATTAATTTTCTTATGAGCCCCATGATGGAAAGATTTAAAGATGAATTTGAGAAAAGTTAAAAAGAAAATTATCAGGTTCTGTTAAATTGTTACATGTATCTCAAGTTTTTGTTAATTAAATTATATCACCCAATTACATAAAGCAAATTTGGAGGAAACACCTGATGTTGTGCAATATTTTTAATGATAGTGCTTTTTTTATTCCTTGTGTTTTCTACTTAAACATAATATCTGTGTCACCAGGTATTATAACCAGACTTTCCCCTCTATGTTGTTAAAGTTGAAAAAAACTTTGTTTTTAAAATTATTTCCCATGTTACTGTTAGTCTTTATTACAAGGCTTGTCTCATGAAAGTTTTGCAGTACTATTGAAGGAACCAGTATTGAACTGAATTTTTTTTTAAAGGCACTTTGTATTCTTTACCATGATCTCCCCATACCATGTTAAAAAATCATCAATTTTGGCCTTCACTAAATTGCTAAATAAAGTAATTCATTTGTAAAGGGCTAACCGTAGAATTGATTGCATAAGAATTATTCCCCAAGCTATCTAATGCGATCTTTAAACACAGTAATGTTTACATTTATTTCTTTTTAAATCTCTAGGTAGAAGTTCTACTTGACATTTACAACCATCTAGTAAATCATATATATAGAAGCTTGCTATCTTCAAAATTTCTAAGGCCAAATAATGGGTGTAACATGTTTAGATGTGGGCAAGATGTGTTCAAGCTACCGTTTAAGATAGCTTCCAATTTCAAATTGATTATAGGATTTTAAATATACCTAATTTAGTTTTAAAAATTCTATGCTTTGTGGTGAAGCTCTAAAAACTTGGGTATTAGAAGACACTAGTTAAAAATTACAGGTAATAAAAACACTAGATATAGCCACATTTTTTTAAATATAGCCACTTTTGTGGCTATTTGTGCTTACAAAAGCATTGATTAGCAGTCTTTCTCATTGACAGACAGATTACATGAGCCAATGTAATAACCCCAACTAATTTTTAAACCTAAAGTTTGGAATGAATAAACACAAAAACCACTGGTACTAAATTTACTTGCCTGAATGTTAAAGTTCCTCATCTCTTTTATTGGGGAGGATCTGTTAATGGACCATACTCTTTAAATCTCTCTATGTATTCTCTGGTTATAGCCCTCTGTACATTGTTATAATACTTTGCTTGCTTTTTCTCTAACTGCCCTCTGAAATCTTTCTGTTCAGCTCTTTTATTTCTTCCCTTTGTTTTGTTTTTACCGTGAATACAGAATAACTGTAGAATTGGCTGACACTGAACTATTTCAGGAAACACTTTATGATCAAGAGCCAGGGGTAATAAATAAATACGTTTAAGCTGCGCTGAAGGCATTGCCAAAAAATAAGACCCCAGGTATCAATGGTTCCACTGACAGATGCAGCACGAGATGCACTAACCAGTCTGTACTAGGAAACTTGGAAAACACTTGCTTTTACCAACTAACTGGAAGATCTGTACTTGTTCCCATTCCCAAGGTGATCCAACAGAATGTGGAAATTATCAAATAATATCATTACTATTTTATGCAAACAAAATATTGTTGAAGATCATCCTAAAATGGTTAGAACAGTAAACATTCAAGTTGAATTTAAAAGAGGCTTTGGCAGTAGGTTTGTCATTGTTCGTGTCATGATCCTGGCTGAAAGCAAAGAATACAAGAGGAATGTCTAGTTGTGCTTCATTGACTATGCAAAGCCATTTGGCTGTGTGGATCATAACAAATTATGGCTAACATTGACAAAAATGGGAGTCTGAGAACTCTTAATTGTACTAAAATCGCATATATTAAATCTGTGATGTGTTGTTGATACTGTACTAGACTAGGTTAGAGACTAGATGAGGGTCTTTGTGAGAATATTCTCAAGCAGATAGACTGACTCAGTGACTGCAGCAATGGGCTGGAGCATGTAAGGTTGTAAGGATGGCACAGGATAGGACAGGGTTCAGATCCTAGGTTTGCTGTGTGTCATACTAGACTCTAACCTAGTCTAGTACACACCTAACAACAAAACCCATCAGGTTTCATATGTTAGAGTAGTGATAGTGTAATGTATTTGAAAAGTTCTCCAAATGGTCCTTGTATTTAGTAATCTCTTTCTACAAATCTGAGAGATGCTTTGGATTTTTTTGTTTCCTTACAAAGTTAAAAATTGTAACATATGTGGGCTTTGGAAAGGACTTACTCCCAGTTTGGAATTGCTCAGGGTTTTGGTGGTGGTAGTTTCCAGTGAGTCAATAGTGACTCTTGGTTACCCTATCTACTTTGGTAGTGCAAACAATAAAGTACTGGATGAAAGATTGGTAGCTCAGATACCCAGAAAACCTCAAAAGACAGACCTGGCAGTGTGCTTTCAAAAGGCACAGCCTGCTCTTCACATGTAGGGTTGCCATTCAGGGTTTTAGTTCTTGGTCATCCAACCCAGTGAAGCACAGAGTTTAGTAATAGTAATAAAAAAGGATTTATAACTGTTACATTTTCTGCTACAGATGACTGATTTACAGAGGTTCTGTTTTCTTTTTTTTAAATTTTAATGGAAGTTTACAGAGACTTAGGGTTTCCATTCATTCATTATTGCACTCTTCTCTCTGCCCACCCCCTAGCTCCCCAGAGGTTCTGTTTTCTATCCCTCAATTACAAGCCAGTTTTCATTTAAGCCAAATATGTTTACTTTTTGTTTCTGCCTCATCTGCCTTATAAATCTATTCATTTGGGTTTAGCATTAGAGTGATAACATTGCCGCAACACTGTATTAACAAAAAGATTTTTTTAAAATAAGCTACCAGCAGCATAGTTATTTCTTTTCTAGTTAAATTGAAAGCCTCTAGTTAAATTGAAACATAATTAAAGTTTATACTAAAATACTGTAGGTGTAAGTAAATGGATGAGACACATTCTGGGAATATTGGTTGACATACACCTTCTTAGCCTCTTAGAGGTTTTGAGCCTTAAGATATCGGGGAGGGGGGGAGGGTAGTAACCAATTCATAGCCAGCCCTTCATCAAGTTTTCAAGGCATGGGAACAGATGGCCCATCTTTGTCATGACCTTTGGGTTAGCAGTGCATCTTTCTTAGACCACTAGTGTGTGTATAATTTCCATTAAGACAGCGCTGACTCATCTGACTCATAGTTTTCAGAGGCTTTAAAATCACAGGAGATTGCCCAGTTTTCATCTGTGGAACAGCTGATGGATTTGAACCACTTGCCTTGGGATTGGCAGTGCAGCTCTTCACTCTGTAGGCTATATTTTATCAAATACCAAGTAATGATTATCTCTCTGTGAGGGTAATTGACTTCAGTAAACATGTAAACCACATTGGAGGCAGAGAATTGTGTGTGGGGAAAGGAAATTGTTTATAAACCAATTGTTCTCATGCCCTTGCTCACATACTGATAATTACTATCTCTAATGAGACATAAGGAAGAATAATTCACAGATAATCTCGTTATGAGACAGGTGCTAATATGAGTTATTAGCATGGTTATAATGAGCCTTGCTTTTGAAAGTATTTCTTAAATGAGTTAGTTGATGGTGGTGAAGAGACCTTCACAAGAAGTCCATGGATTTTGATAAAACTGGGCTCTAATATTCTGTGAAGAGTAACTGTGAGCCTCCCATGCTTGAAGTACCAACTCTCATTGACTTTTTTCAGATTCTTAAATAGTATGCTGTAAACATAATTTTCTCCTAAATCTAGTTATTGAGGAAAAGGTGCAGTATTTTTCTAATTCAAACATACCAGAACCAATTGACTAGAGACTTTGAAGATGACACCAGCTTCCTTATTGTCTTTCAGTATTTAACCTTAGCAAATACTTTCTTCATACAGCAGCCCAAATAGTTTTAGGTGAAGAAATTTAATTATGTCACACAACTAAACACAAAGCAAACCTACTGCAATTCTGACTACAGATGACCCTACATTGGATTTCTGAGACCTGATAAGGAAACTGCCCAACTTTTACTACTGGAGGGGCTGGTGGATTCTGCCCGCTTTTATCACAACACATTGCCTATCTTGAGCTGCTTCTGTCATATATATTCACATGCTTAAAATCCTTAGTTTTCTCACTGCACTGAGGATAAAATCCATACCTCTTAACAGACCCAGGTTGGCTTACAGCCACTCCAGTTTCATAATATTCTACTGTTTAGACGTACTGACCTCAACTGTTACTGTTACGTGCCAACAAGTTGCCTGTGACTCCCATTGCAACTCTATGGTACAATAGCTCTGAGGCCTGCCCTGTCCTGAGCCAGTCTTACTGACTCCCAACACCCCTAGCCCCATTGCCCCAGTTACTGTATCAGTTCATCTAATCTCTGCTCGTCCTCTCCTACATTGGTCCTCCACCCTTCCAAATATGATGTCCTTCAAGGACCTCCTGAGTACATGCCTAAAGTATGCGTGACGGAGCTTCAAAAAACCTAGCCTCCGTGAAGAAATTGGTTTTACCCTCTCCGAGACAGACCTATTTGTTTTCTGGGCAGTTCATGGTATGTTCATGACTTTTCTAGCACCAAAACTCAAAGGCATTGATGATTCTTCTTTTATCCTTAAGTCATCTCCCAGCTGTCTGATGGCATAGCAATTGCGAAGGCCATGGCCTGGATCGGGTGCACCTTAGTCTCTAGACTGACATTGTTGCTTTTCAGTACTCTGGAGAAGTCTCTGACAACAGATTTTTCCCAGTGCAATTCGTCTTTTTTTTTTTTCAAACTGTAAACTTTTTTTTTAAATTGTTATTATTTTTTGTGTGTGTACCGTCAAATCGGATCTGACTGGTACAGGAGGAGATTGTTCCTCCTTCTTCAGAGCATCTGGTGGATTTGAACCATGCACCTCTTGGATTGCATTGTGCCTTCTTGCCACTAGGCCACCAGAGCTCCCCTCAAACTGTAAACTTAAGCAGCTCCTACACCAATGAACCCAAATTCATAGGTAGAAAGTGGTTGCAAAGAGTTTAATTTATGCCTTTTTTGACACCACATTCACTAGTTTCCAAAAGTAAATGGGTAACACAAAGGCCTGCAATTCGTCTTTTGATTTCCTGACTGCTAGTGCTAAGAGTGTTGATTGTGGAGCCAAGCAGGCTGTAATTATTAACCACCTCATCAACTGTTTAGGCTTAGAAAATCAAAACGTGTTAGAGACTTAAGATACACCTGATCCAAGTCATGATCTTTTCATTTACTGGCTGTGCGTCTGAGTGTTGGACAGTGAATGAAGATGACGAATTTGATGTCTGAGTAGTGATGCTGGAGAAGAGTGCTAAATGTTCATGAATTTCCAAGAGAATGAACAAATGTGGCTTTGAGAGAGTGTAGCCAGGGTTCTGCTTCGAGGGAATGATGGTGAAACCACTTGGCCCATGATGTTATTGTTAAGTGCTGTCGTGTTGAGTACAACTCATAGCGACCCTGTGAACAAAAGATCTGAACCCTGTTGTATCTTGTGTCATCCTCACACTTCCTGACACACAGGAGCCCATTGCAGCAGTCACGGTTTCAGCTCACCTGTTTGAGGGTCTTCCTCTCCTTCGCCGACCCTCCACCCTTCCCAGCATCATGTCCTTCTCCAAGGAATGACTAGCCCCTCCTTGAGTGAATCGCAACATGCCCAATCAGTAGCAGCATGTCCAAAGTATGTAAGGTAAAAAGCTTACTCAACATAACTGTTTTCTTGGCCATCCATGGGATGGTCAGTGCTCTTCTCCCAACACCACAGCTCACGGGCATCAGGTGTTTTTCTGTCATTCATTGTCCAGCTCTCACATGCATAGCAAGTGATCAGAAAAACACTGAAATGAATCGGACGCACCTTAGACCTCACACTGACATCATTACTCTTCAATAATTTGGAGATGTCCCTAATTGCAGTTTTTTCCAATGCAGTATGTCTCCTTATTTCCTGATTGCTGGTACCAAGGGTGTTAATTGTGGATCCAAGTAAGGTGAACCTGTTGACAGAATCATGATAACTGTCTATCGGTCCAGTGGTAATAAGTTTTGTTTTCTTTAAGTTGCAATCCATATCTAAGGCTGTATTCCTTGATCTTCTGAAACGTGCTTCAAGTCCTCCTCACCCTCAGCAAGCAAGGAATAGTAAACAGTGAAGAAGAAATAGTAGTTTGAAAATATGGGTTTAGTGATAGAAATGAGGCTGGAAATGGAATGATTGAATTTTGTATTTACAATGATTTATTCATTGCAAATAATTAAACACACACACACAAATGACACATGGATCTTGCCTGATAGGCTGCATTGGAATCAGATTGACTACATTTTTGGAGCAAAAATAGGCCAGGGGCAGACTGTGGATCAAATCATCAGTTACTCTTACACAAGTTCAAATTTATACTGAAGAAAATGAAAATAAATCCACAGGAACCAAGATATGATCTTGAATAAATTCTATCTGATTTTCAAGATCGTTTTAGGAATAGGTTTGAGGTATTGAACACCAATGATCAAAGACCAGATGAGTTGTGAAATCCTTGATATCATCCATGAAGAAAGCAAAAGAAAGGTCAGTACATCATGCATACTTGGGGCAAATTGTTAGGAGTAAGTCTTGGAGAAAGAAAGACACCATGATCAGAAAAGTGGAGGGTCACCGAGGTGAATCAACACAGTAACAATGGGTTGTAGAGGGGCAGATGATGATTGATGCTGAGGATAGCACAGGATAGGTGTCAGATGATTTTTCACTGGGTTGCGAGTTGGCGGCACTAACACCAATATGGTCCCAAGCTCTTTTCCTTTACTGCTTGTACTTCAGTGTCCTCTGCAACCTGAGATCTTTCAGATGGCTGGCTTATACTTAGGGCGTCTGTTTCAATAGAGGCTGAAGGTTCAGACAAGCTCTAACTAGCCTAAGTAGCTTGCCTCCCAACCAACACGTTTTCTCACATTTCCCATTTATTTTCTGATTCTCTGTGTCTCTATACAGTTATGTCCTCCTTACCAGAACAAGCTGCAGGACACTGGGTAGTCCGAGAGCTGAGGAATCTGAGCACCTCTGTCACCTGATGGAGAGGGAGCTACCATTAATGAGATTTGCCTTAGAAAATTGGAATTTTACATGGAAGGCTTTGGAAGGTACCATAGAGACTAATTAACTTTTTTATTCTAACATGATAGTGAGCTGTTTTAGGGTATCAAATAATGTCTATCTTCAGCAATCATATGAATTTGTTGGTGTTAGCCCCATTTTACAGAGAAAGCAGATTCTCAGAGGTGAAGTAGTTGAATTACATTCTTCATCTTTTCTATGTCCACCCTAGTTTTTTTATGAAAGAATTGACACCTCTTCAATTGTGGTGTTGTCAAAGAGTATTTAACATACCATGGGCTTCCAGGTATACAAGTCTGCCTTGGGAGAAGTGTGACCATAATGTTCCTTCCACTGATGATGAGACTTGGGACATGTTTTCAGAAGGCGCCAGTCAGTCCCTGGAGAAGGGCATGTCGGCCAGAGGGTCAGCAAGAAAGGAAGACCTCCAGCAAGATGGAATCAATGTAACAAAGGGCTCAAACACGGCAGAGATTGTGCGGATGGCCCAGGGCCAGGCACTGTTTCATTCTGTTCATGGGGTTACTCTGAGTCAGAATCACCACCACTTGGGCATCTAACCTCACAGTTGGGCATTTTCAGTAAAGCAGGCCTTTCTATTTGCTCACAATTTCTTTTCCTTAGATAATTGGGAAGTCGGCTCTAGGCTCCCCAGTGTTACAGATTCTTGACCCGTGAGTCACAGACTCAAGCATTTGAAAATGTTTTTCTGAGTTTTGCCTCCCAGGTTATCTATGTTATTTCTTATTATGCTCATTTTCCCCTCACTCAGCTACCTATCCACTCAACAATTAGATTATGCATTTTTTTTCAACCTTTATGGTTTTAGGAGAAAAATACTATTATTGCTTTAAGTGTTAACTTTTCCCTTTTGGCTTTATCAGAGTTAGACCCTCACCCTACCACATGATGCCAGATTACCTCATGTCTTCCAGCCAAGTTTCTAAAGTGCCCTAGTCATTAGCCAGTCACATGGGATAATGAACAAAACAGACTAGATTACAAATGTGGTCGAATAGGAAAAGAGTGGACAGATAATGAACACTGTATTGAAACAGATGAAGAGAAGAACAGTTTGAAAGGAATGTATATATATATACACACACACACACACAATGTGGAGCAAGAAGTGCATTGCAAATGGACTGGAGATGGAGGGACAGATGGGGAAAGGAAAAAAATATGCAACAATGAATCAATGAAAAATGTCTAAAAAGAAAAGGCATATTGCACTGGGTAGATCTGCTGTCTAGGACCTTGTTAAATTTGCATTAAAGGGCTATTAAGATATTTTAATGACATTTAAAAATGGTAATACTATAAAATGTTAATGCATGAAAAACATTATTTTCAAATCCTCACTTAAATAAAAATTTAGCTGAGTTACTTCAGCCCTGCCATTCTTAACAGTGGCCCACTCTTAGTGTAAGTCCTTTTAAACTGCTATTTGTATATACCAATTGGCAATCCCATTGGCATTAGAGAGCTCTGGTGGCCTAGTGGAAAGGAGCTGCACTGCGAACCCAAAGGCAAGCAGTTTGAAACCACCAGGTGTTCCACAGGGGAAAGATGGGCAGTCTCCTGTGTGATTTACTGCCTATGAAAACCCACTGAAGAGTTAGCTATGAGTTGGTTCTGCATTGATGGTACACAACAACAGCAACAACATTGCCATTGAGCCAGTTCTGACTCATGGTGGCCCTATATGCTTCAGAGTAGAACTGAAATTCATTGGGTTTTTGGTGCCAAGTGGCATCCATTTCCTAAATAACATGCCTCCAGAAACTCTATGAACTTTGATAAATGTCAATAGATGTGGAGGCTTCAGACCTTTTGTTTATAGGGTCCCTATGAGTTGTGCTCAACTCAAAGGCAACAACAACAA
This sequence comes from Elephantulus edwardii, assembly GCF_000299155.1. Taxonomy (NCBI): domain Eukaryota; kingdom Metazoa; phylum Chordata; class Mammalia; order Macroscelidea; family Macroscelididae; genus Elephantulus; species Elephantulus edwardii. Next base: position 6,257,056 of record NW_006399755.1, read on the forward strand.
CAAGAAGTTTACAGAAATACATTGCTAGGTCTTTTTCCACTGTGCTGCTGGAGTCAAACCTCTGACCATTCAGTCAACAGTTGAGTGCAAACTTCCAACCAGAAGCCAAGGTTCCTAGAATAGTTTTGAGGACTAGATACATGTAAGTGCTTGGAATAGCAACTGGTACGTGGTGAGCACTTAGCACTCGCTATTCTTCTCCCCCCGGAGCATATGGCATCTGGTGTTCAAAAGTGTTTGCTAATGATGTGAAGGAAGCGGGGGGGGGGGGAACCAAAATGAAAACAAACCAACAGCAGAAACATCTAGTCATCTTTGAGGTGTTAGCTGTTCTGTCTCTGATTAAAGTTGACTGTCAACTCCTAGTAGCCACGGTGACTTTCCGTAATTAATCACGCCTTCCCAAAGGAAGCTATTACATTTTGTCATTTCACAGTTGATGTTAGACAGTAGAAGCAATTAATAGATTGCTCATTTGGAAATGGTCTTTTCAGCCCCTGAACGAGGCTCCTTGTTTGTGGGCTCACTCTGTAGGACAATAATGAACTTTGTTCCAGGCTTCAAAGGAGCTGTGCTTCCAAGAAGAAAGGTGCTTTCTGAGGTTGGAAAGCTGCCCTTGAAGGTGAGGCTGAGAAGTTCCCATTTGCAGCTTTGGCTTTGGAAGTCAGGCTCCTCTCATTTATTACTGAACGTGATGATGCTGAAGACCTAAGGGAATACTTGTTGAAATGACACTCTGTTAAGTTTTAAATTTCAAGCAAGCAATGCAGATGTTCCTCATCATCTTAGAAACTTTTTTTTTAAGAAAAATTTAGGATCATCTCCAGCGAAAAATATCTTTACATTTGATCCCTTGTTGAATGACTCCAGCGCTCAGCAGGCTGGGGCTTTCTGAAAAGCCAGTGCCATTCTTCAGTTGCTGGGAATCTCCCATCTGGACCACAGCCAAGTCTTGAGTTGGAGTTGGCCTTTTAGGGTCCTTGTTAGGTCATGGCTTTTTGCTGTGAATGACGATAGCTGCCTTGGAAACACTCCCACTCTGACTCTGGAGATAAGGAGTAAGGCAGCCTGCCAACATGTGGGGGAGCTGATAGAGACCAGCACACTGTTAGAAGCCTCCTGCCAGGCACAAGGCCTTTGCCCAGGCTTCCCATTGCCAAGGGTTTGTGCAGATGATGTTACCATTTCCACTTCCCTACCAACTGTGTTCTCCTGTGTAGCACAGGAGTTAGACTCTCCCTAGCTAGGCTCCCACAGAGCCCCCTGTAGCAGAAGGCCTATTGTTTCTGGTTAGGTAGCGTGGAGTCACCAGAATTTGGCAGAAAGGTAGAAAAAAGCACATCTACTACCTCATTTTGCAGATGAAAACCCAGAAACAAACTTGAAGTTAGAATTTGAACCATCAAGAGCAGCTGTCTTAAACTAGTCAAAAACCAAACAAAACAAAACTATCAAGAGCAGCTGTCTTACACTAGTCCAAATTACTCATTTGACTAATGTTCCTCTGAAAATCAGGGTAAAACAGGGATTAGAACTCAAGTTTCCTTATTTACAGACCAAAATCCCCACCTGCCTCTCCAGGGCAGATGTGCTCGGAAGGGTCTCCGTTAGTGGAGACACAGGCATTCTGGTGGTCTAGTGCACAATGAATTGACTTGCTACCAAAAGGGTAGCAATTCTAATCCACCAGCTGTTCTATAGGAGAGATGGGAGTCTCTTTCTGTAGAGATTTACCTCTTGGAAACACAACAGAGGGTCTATCAGTTGAAACCAAGTTGACAGCAGTGGAGATTAGAGATGGTGCTAGAAATGATTCAAAGAAGGAAGAATGGGAATCCCACTACGGAATTTCCATTTCAAAGGCTACTGCTCAAGGCTGAGGTGATGTTAGACTCCCATTTTCACTCTCCTTCACTTAAACGTTTTTATAGGCTACCTCAGAAGCTGCTGGTGGAGTAAAAGAGGCAAAACCAAGCAAGTTGTCTTTTCAGTCAGCCTGCTACCATGGCAGAAGACTTAAAGGGGCCATAGGTTAATAAGTGAAATCCATTAGGAAAAAATTAAAGCAAAAGTTGACAAGGAAAACATCCTGACATAACATTTTATGAAAAGAAAAGCACCTGGAAAATATATTTAGAGTCTGCTAAAAACAAAAAAAAAAGGCAAAATTGTAGGTTTAGCTTAGTATCCTTTGACCAGTACTGCTTTGATACAACTATGGGAGGCAACTTTAACACATGACACTCAAAACTCATTGCCTGAAGAAGGTGAGCTGAGAGGTCAGAAGGACCTCAGTGCCTAAGAAATAAACCTTATGAGTAGAGTTTGTGCTTCTGGACCTGGGCCTTGCACCGGGAAGCTCCTTAACACCAAAGAAGACCAAGACCTGTTAAAGTCTCCAAGGCGTGCCTGACCTATAAATGCTGAAGGAAACAAAGACTTCCCTCCACCATTGACACAGAGAGGGCTTCCCTAAAGCTGACACACTGAATTTTCACCTCTAGCCTCCTAAACTGTAACAGAGAGGGGGACTAACAGCAGATGGAACACAGCAAAAGAAGTCAGATTACCAACCATGAAAACAAGAATACAAAGGGTGCCAACTATGTAAAATTGGGGGAGAGGGGAACCAAGAAAATAAAAAGAAAACAGACTTAGTGACCATGGAATAATATACATGTAATTGGAGTCTCAAAAAATAGAGGAAAAAAAGGAAGAAAAACCCCAAAACTCATTGCCTTTGAGTAGGAATAGACTCATAGCTGATTTTCCAGTGGGTTTCTGGAGGCCATGAATCACAGGAAAGGAACTGCCCATCTTTCTCTTGAGGAGCTGCTGGTGGGTTCTACCACCTTTGGGTTACCAGTCCAACCCCTTATGGACTGTGCCACCAGTGTTCTCCTTTGTATCTTTGAGTTGGAACCGACCCATAGCAGACCCTCTGGTGGGTTTTCAGAGGCAGTTAATCGCACAGGAGGAGATTGCTCATCTTTCTCCTGAGGAGCAGTGGTGGATTCAAACTGTGTGCCTTTGGGATTGCAGAGCAGCTTCTTACCACTAGGCCAATGAGGGAGCCACAGATGACCTACTCTTATTGAGCAGTTATTATCCTACCCTACCCTACTCTTTGGCTCCTTGGAGGCAAGGATTCTGAGGCTCCGTCTGACATACTTTGGACATGTTGTGAGGAGAGACTGGTCCTTGGAGAGGGACATCATGCTTGGTAGGGTGGAGGGACGGCGCAGGAGGGGA
>NW_006399755.1:6264654-6265274 GCF_000299155.1 Elephantulus edwardii
ATTGGACCTTGCCCATCATTACCCTATCTTTTCACCCAGATCCTTCCCATTTCCTTCCCTCCTTCCACCCACCAAACTGAAAATCTGTGGTTTCATCCCTTCCCTCAACCCTCCCTCCCCTGAGTTCCTATACATGTTTTCCTAGTTATCCTTCTAGTTTTACAATAATGGTCTCCTGCAGTATTTGTCCTTATAGGAACAATATAACATTGTGAATAACATTGTAAACAAACATAAATCTGACAGGAGGAGCCAGTCCTTGAAAAGAGACATCATACAGAAAAAAGGACCAGTGAAAGAGAGGAAGAGACTCAACTAGATGGACTGACACAGAGACTGCAATGATGGCTGGACCAGAGTAAACACTGTGAGGATGGCACAGGATGGGGCAAATTCTCAATCTGTTGTTTACAGAGTGACCGTGAGAACAGAACAACTGCCTACCCACCTGATCACCAGAGGCTCCCTCCAAATGCATCAGAAGTTTCAAAAAGGAATAGATAGATAAATAATAAATAAATAAATAAAGTCTGCTGTTAGGGACCTCTCTAAAGTACTCAGGAGCAACAGTGTCTCTCTGGAGACTAAGGTGCGCCTGATACAGGCCCTGGTATTTGCAA
>NW_006399755.1:6265374-6276332 GCF_000299155.1 Elephantulus edwardii
GGAAGGCCCTCTATGAGGTGGATTGATTCAGTGACTGGGATAATTGGGATGGGAGTGTCAGAGACAGTGTGATTGGCACAGGACAGAGCAGAGTATAGGGCAAGCGACTCGACGGCACATAACAACAACAACACCCTACCCTATCCCATCCCATCCCATCCCATCCCATCCACAGTCTAAAACAGGTTGGTCACCTAACATCCAGACTTTGAAGGAGTCTTTACAAAAGGCTTGCTCTTTATGAGAACATTTCTTTGAGTGACAAAATGAGGGCTGTTTTTCTGGTAGAATTTCTACTCTGACAGGTAGTATTAAGTGCAAAGAAGATCTTGGATCGAGGTTGATTTTCTGACAAAAATATGTTTTACCCAAAACTCATGACATAGGAGATGCCTGACTGTTAATATACTAAAACTGCCCCTGGTAGCGGTAGCTGCTCAGTGTTTGCTAAATCCAGCAATGTTGGGAGAGTAGGAAAGTTGCCCATGGTTTTTCCCTTATAAAAACTGTATTCAGGTTTGAAGAGTCACATTTAAAAAAAAAAGAAAGAAAGAAATATTTTAGGGAGCTATGATGGCCTAGTGGCAAGAAGCTGCACTGCAATCCCAGAAGTATGTTGTTCAAATCCACCAGATGGTCTGCTGGAGAAGGAGGGGCAATCTCCTCCTGTCCCAGTCAGATCAGATTTGATGGTATGCACACACACACACAAAATAATTAAAAAATATTTTTAGGATTTTGAAGCTCCATCACACATACTTTGGGCCCATGGCCAGGAGAGACCAGTCCTTGGAGAAGGACATCATGCTTGGAAGGGTGGAAGAAGAGAGCAGGAGAGGGAGACCTCAGATGAGATGGATTAATACAGTGACTGGGGTAGTGGGAGTTGGTGTGTTGGAATTCATGAGACTGACTCAGGACAGGGAAGGGTTCAGAGCTGCTGTACATAGGGTTGCTAAAGTCAATGGTACATAACAACAAAAACATACTATATTGGTTGTTTTTTATTTAAGCCTCGTGTTTAGAGTCAACAAGACTTTGGGGAGGGTTTTTGTATTTAAAAGTTGGTTATTTTAATTAATAAAAAAGTTAAAAAGTTGGTTATTATTTTGGAGGAACATTCTTCTAAGTGGTATAGCACTCTTCTGCCAATCTGCTGTACTGAGGTAACCTGGGGTTGCTGTGATGAGGAACCTTGTGCCATTAGGGTGTAAAATGCCTTAACGGAGGGGAGCTCTGGTGGCCTAGTGGCAAGAAGCTGCACTGCAATCCCAGAGGAACACGGTTCGAATCCACCAGATGCTCTGCCGGAGAAGGAGGCGCAATATCCTCCTGTACCAGTCAGATCTGATTTGACGGTACACGCACACAAAATAATAAAAAATTAAAAAAAAATGCCTTAACGGTTACCCATAGTGGACAGTGTCCGGTGCAACATTCAGTTTAAGACAGATTTGGAAGCAGAAATGGCTTCCACTTTCTAAACAACATGCCTCTGGAAACTATGAATTTTGATAAATGACGACAGTTATAGAGAAGCTTCAGGCCTTTTGTTCATAGGGTTCGCTATGAATCCTGCTCACCTCGATGGCAAGCAACAAAAACAACAGCCCCGTAGCCCTCTAGAAAATGGTAAGTTAAAGTGTGCAGAGCGTGAGCGGCCTCGTGGGTCAGGAGCTGTGCTGCCAATCCAAAGGCAAGTGACTCAAATCTACCACTTTTCCTGAGGGAGAAAGATGGGGAATCTCTTCCCATGCAGTTTGCAGCCTTGGAAAACCCTCTGGAGAGTCAGCTATGAGTTGGTCCCAACTTGATGTAAGTTAAGGGGTTTTTTTTGGTGTTGATTTTTTTGTTGTGTTTGTTGTTTTGTCTGTTTCTTTAATATGGAATGTTTCAGGTATTTGTGCATCATCCTTGCGCAGGGGCCATGCTAATCTTCTCTGTATCGTTCCAATCTTAGTATATGTGCTGCCGAAACGAGCACAATAATTTTTTTTTCCAGTATTGGTCTCTCTTTTTTTTTCACAATAATTTTTTTTAAAATGTGCTTCAGATTGTAAATGGCAAACACAGCACTGGTCACTGCGCTTGAATTCTCACTTTGATAGACCCAGAGGTCACAAACTCTGATGCTTTTAGGGGCCAGCAAGGTAATGGAGATGCTTAAAGCAGGCTTCACTCAGCTCCTGCTCATTGTTGTCTAATGGGACTGTGGGCTCAAGTGAAAAAAATGTTTTTATGTATGGTCAGAAACCAGATTCATTTGTGAAATCTCCCCATTTTTCAGTGCTGGCACCTTTCTCTTAAAAATTTTTAAATATCACGCCGCATAAATAAAACAAGCATGGGCCATGTGACTTCTGATCCAACCTTTCTGCTCTCCCCAAGGATCCCAGCAACAGATCTTTTTCTAATTAGATGTCGAAGGTTCTCACATGTATGTATTTTAATACTTAAATAGATCTTCTCCTTTAGCTAAAAAATCGAAAACAATTACAACAGGCCAAGAATAGCCATTCTAAGAAAAATGCTGTCAGTAAATACATGTGCCTCAGAGTGAAGTACAGAAGATTAATTCATATTTCACAACTTGATCCCCACGTTTTAGGCTAGCACCCAGCAGGGTGCAGAGCAAGAGCCCATGAGCACCTCCCTCCACTTCTGGCTTTGGCATAGAAAGGGCCACACTGCTTTTCCCCCTCAAGCCTCTCCATTCTTCATTTCGTACAGTGGACAGAGCGATTTTTCTATGCATGGTCTCAAATGAAAACTACGTCATTAAAAAGCTGTATTTGATTTTTCATGTGGAAAGTTACAAAGGAAGTGAAAACGAAGTGTGAGAAGGTAGCAGGTATGTGTGTGTGACCTCTGCCTCTCTCCGACGCCTACCATGGTCAAAGCCCAACGGGCAGTCCCTCTTGCCAGCTAGCCCCCAGTTCCAGTCAGAGGTCTTCCCAGTCTCCACTGGAGACTAACCTTTCTGAAATTTGAAAAAAATAAGAAATTTGGCCTTTGGTGTCATAGAAAGAGACTCCCCCAGATCAGAAAGTATTTAAACAGAGATTTACAGATGGTTCGTTAGTAGTTTTGGTTTTGGCTTTGTTTTTCATTTTTGTTTTTGGTGTTCTTTTTAAAAAGCCAACTATGATCCCACTAATGTATTTCTGAAGAAAATGTACACTGTTCATACATTCTCTTAAACATCACAGTGGAAAACAAAAAGTACCCGTATGTGTGACAGAGCAGGCAGAGGGCTCCCCTTGCCCTGTCCTTGGCAAAGGCCCTTGGCCAGCTTTGCCTCTGCATGGTTACCCATATCGTGCCATCCCATGGGAGCACCAGTGGGCCCCAAAGGCAGGACAGGGCAGGGAGAGAGATCTTTTGAAATGTTTCGAGGAGCTCTGTCCAGCTGTATTTGTTCATCTTCCATCCCAGAAGTGTGTATAAAGCTACAAGGACACTGATGAGATCATGGTTCTGCTGCCATTTCCCAGAGAAGACTTGGCTTGGAGCATGGCTGCCTGGATTCGAAAATGTGTCCTAGACTCCATGGAGTAATTCTTGTAGTTTTGCCTGGAAGAAAGAAGAGAATCAGACATATGCAGCTGCTTTTACTTCAGTCTCAGCTGAAGGAACCCATCAGCCAAGGAAAGCTCTTAAGGCTCAGCCCCTTATCTGGACCCAAAGAAAGGGTTAGGCTCTACCCAACAACAAGATTAGCAGAAGGAGCACGTGGCCCCTCAGTCCTGGTGCCACACTCTCTGGAATCACTCTTGGCCTCACTGAATCTTTGAGCTTGAGGAGGTGGTTTGGCGAGGCAGGATTCTGAGCTAGAAAGCAGGAGGCTTATAACATCAGCCTCACGGCTGACTTGTGGTGTGACCATGGGCGACTCACTTCCTCCCCTGAGATACCAGTTCCTCAACAGTAAATTGAAAGAGAAGCCTCCCCACCTCTGAGGTGCTCCTTGCCCCTGGCCAGCCACATGGCCCACACCGCACCTGCCACACTGTTCTTGGAAGCACCCCATTCACTGTGGCCTGGCCTCCTCTGCTCCAAACAACGGGGTGAAGCTGAACACAGGAGGGTGCAGAGGACAGGAGGAGGCTCCAGCAGTCTTACTTGGCAGTTTCCAACAGTTTGATGGCCTCTTCATGTCTGTCTTGTTCCATAAACAGTAGGGCCAGCTCCAAAAGGGCATTTGGGATCAAATAATGGTCATATTTAATCTTCTTTTCACTGCAGGACAAAAGACATGGCTCAAAGGCCCTGACCGAGACACCCTTCTGGCTCCTCCTGACCCTTCCGAGAGAGTAGGAGTGCCAACCCACGTACACATGCAGGGTTTCCTGATCTGAGTTCCAGCCGGGGAAGTTTCCCACTGCCTGGCGCTACCACAAATACTGAGACAACAATACAGGAGGCTAGAATCCCCAGCAAAGCCCTCTGCTCCTCTGGACTTGGAGTCTCAAGTCCTTGACAGTGATAGCTCAAGTCCTGTTCTCAGTCCACCCCACCTTAGTCCTCTAAGTTCCTTTGCTCCAGATTGGATGACATTATGTGCCAACTCTTGGCACCCGATGAACACAGATCTGAACTTTGCCCTTGTCCTGTGCCATCCTTACTATCTCCACCATCATACTCAAGCCCACTTTGTCATGACTGTGTCAATTCATCTAGTTGAGAGTCTTCCTCTCTTTTGCTGACCTTTCTCAGCATGTTGCATTATTCCAGAGACTGGCCCTTCTGACAACATGCCCAAAGTATGTGAGCGGAAGTATTACCATCCTTGCTTCCAAGGAGCACTCTGGTTGCACTTCCTCTAGGATAGATTTGTCCTTTTGGCAATCCATAGAATTTTCAATACTCTTCGTCAACACCACAATGCAAAGGAATAATTTGTCCAGCTTTCAAATACATAGGAAGCAACTGAAATACTATGACTTGGGTCAGGTGTGCCTTGGTCTTCAAAATTACATCTTCACACTTTAAAGAGGTCCTTGACAGCAGATTTCCCCAGTGCAACATAGCTTTTGATTTCTTGACTGCTGTTACATAGGTGTTGTCAAGAACCTCTCTAAAGTGCTAAAGAGCAAGGATATCAGTTTAAAGACTAAGGTGCACCCAATCCAAGCCATGATATTTTCAGTTGCTTCCTACAGATCTGAAAGTTAGACAGTGAATAAGAAAGATTCTCAAGAAGACGAATGTTAACAGTGAGCTTGAGCGTAGCCGAGAGAGTGAAGATGGTGCAGGATGAGGCAGGGTTCCAACCTGTTGTTCACAGGGTCACTGGGAGTTGTAGTCAACAGTCTTAACAACAACTTGCTTTCCCTAATTCATATGTCACCTCTAAGAAGCCTTTCCTGGTCCCTTCTGTCACGGTTAGGTCCCTCTGCTTTCCTCTGGCACAGGGTTAATCATACTACATCAGATTGTCTAGATATTGTGGGGAGCTCTTGCGGCATACGGAGTCAGGAGAGCAGAGAGCTCCCCTGCTAACCCAAAGACTGCCCTGCTTTGGTTGTTTGAATCCACCAGCCACTCTGAGGGAGAAAGATCAGCAGTTTCGTCCTGGGCAGCTTACGGCCTTGGACACCCAATGGAAGAGCAGCTCTGAGCTGGGACTGACTGGACAGCAATGTGAAGTCCAGTGGAACATTTGAGCTCCTCAAGGGCAAGGCCAGGCTCACTGCACTGCAAACTGAGGGGCCACCACTCCCACGAATGTGGGATGGTCAGTGGGGACGGATTCCTTGCAGTTGAGCAACTTGCTGACCCTGGTCCCAGGTGTGGATCATCTGTGGCCCTGTGTCCAGCTCAGGCCCTGGCCCGGCTTCAGCATGAGTGTATGTGGTGAATGGGGGAGGTGCAGCGTCAGGCTCTGCTGGCATGAAGAGGAGAAGCCTCAAAATTCTACCAGAGATCCCAGGTCCCGGTGTAGACCATGCAGAGTGGGTGCAAACACACAGGCACTTACTTGGCAGAAATGCTCCTGAAATTCTCCTCGGCCTCATAGACGCGGCCCAGGTATTTCAGACATAGGCCTTTCAGCAGTTTCACCAAGCACTCGTCGTCCACCGAGTACTCGTTCTCTGAAAACAGGACAGGACAGGCATGTCAACTTCTCCCTTGTTCATGACAGCTGCTATCTGTACGGAGCCCAGGGACAGGGAGATGGTGCCTGTCCTCAGTGAGCTCACATCTGGGAAGGAAAGACAGCTACTGAGACAGCGAGCTCACGACCTGCTAAGGGGAGCTGAGGGGCTGTGAGAGCCCAGAGGAGGCTACTGGCCCCACCTGGGAGACAAGGCACAGGTTCCTGTAAGAACCGGTGTTCAATGTGGTTAGAAAGATGAAGTGGGGAGGGGCATATTTGAAAGAGGAAACTTTCAATGGTAAACTGAAATCAGACCCAGCCTGGCCAGTTTAAGGTCATCACCTGGGCCCTTTTCCAGCATCTCTTCGGCCTGTCGGATAATCTCCAGTATCCCCTCTGTGAGTTCTCGCTGCTTCCCAATTACAGCATAGCCATTCCAGATATACATCATTTCCTATAGGCAGAGAACAAGCAGTTCGGTGACTCCCCAGTAGGACTGTCTGCGATGGCCGTTCTTGCCCCATCACCCCACCCCCAGAGGGCAGCAAGTCCTCAGAGGCAGGGGATGGCCCCAGTTCTCCCCAGGCTCCTGAGAAGGTCTCTCCCTCCTCCCCCAGCTCCCCACAGCCTGTGACTTTCATCTGTACTCTCGGTTGATCGCACAGCCCCAGCCCCAGCTCTACCCACCAGAGCAGGGACAGGTAATGAGATAGGGTTGGGGGAGAGGTAGCGTCTGGCTTTCCGGATGGCAAACTTCTCTGTGGGGAGAGACTTTCCAGCAATCTTGAGTTTCAGGCCTGGCACAGCTCTGTGAAATGAATGGGACGTGTGGGAAGACAAGGAGAGGGGAGGGGGAAAAAAGGAAGTGAAGATTAAGCCATGGCTTCCCCATGTATATGAAAATCTAGAGAACTTTCCAGGTCAGAAACAGGACCTGTGGCCATGGCCTTACTTCACAGCCCTGCCCCAGGGCCTGGCCACTTCCTGTGACTGGGCCAACAGAACCCCCCCCCCCCCCAGCAGGCTGAGGTGAATGTGACCTGCTTTGCACCCAGACTGTCTCTCTTCTACTCTCAGGGCCCATTTCCAGGCAGGGCCCCGGGGTGGGGGGCAGAGGCGGGGAGGCCACTGCCCAGAGGAGAGGTAGGGCACTACCAAGACGGCACAGCTCAACCCTTCATTAACAATTACCACATGAGCTGTGGCCTCCTCAGTAGTTTCTGAGGGCAAAGCAAAGTGTGTGCAGTGAGGTGAGCCTCCTCATCTGGGTCCTCGCCCACTGGGCTCTGTCACCAGCCTCGGATTCCTGCCACAGTCACAGAGGGTGGAGGAGGGATGTGTTGCGGCCTTGAGCCTGAACTGTCAAGGCCCAAGAAACAGCTGTCATTTCCCCCAACCCTCTGCCTATTTATTCACTGTGAAACCTCTATGGGCCTCAGTTTTCTCATCTCTAAAATGGAGAGAATGAGGTCTATTTCTTTGCAGGTTTCTTCAGAGGAAGAACAGCATTCTTGCCACGCAGCAGGTGACAGCAGAAGATAAACATCCTATTTTGACAGTAGGTGCCCAGGAAGCACAGGTTACACCCACTTCCAGGTTGGAGAAATATGGCCAACCCTCATCATGCCTGGAGGAAGGCTCTGGGCCTCTCTCCATGTACCCAGGCTGAACACTGTCTCCAGAGGCCCCTGTTCTAACAGCCCTTCTCAGGAGGCAAACATGGCCGCATAGATAAGAATAAAAAACAGCCACAAATAAGCTCTAGACTCTCTCAGGCTTTTTACATACATCATCTACCTCATTTTACCTACAAGATCAGGACTGTTATTCTAGTGTAAGAGATGCTGAGACGGTCCAAGGTGACACGCTAAGAAGTTGGATTTAACCCTGTTTTGTTTGATTTCGGCTCTTGGACGCTACTGTGTTGATTTGAGTTTATCAAGTTAACTCAGTAGAATGGTAAGGGCCTTCTCCTTTCTCGACCTCACTGTCCACCTCTGCTCCTGACCGGGTGAAGAGAATCTGTGGGAGGACGCTGACAAAAACCACTTTGTGAGAGGAAGTGTGAAAAGACTCCAAGGGTTCTTCCAAGAGTGGCTCCAAGAGCATGAGGTGGTGATGGGAGGGAATGGCATTCATGGACGATCCTGGGGGTCAGGGAACTACCCACCATGCCCCTTCCTGGAGGGGTGCCTGTGTTCATAGCCTGGCTGGGCTGACCGCATTGGAAGCCTGTGAGAGGGGGTGCCATGGTGGTACCTACCTAAACAGCTCGACTTCGTCATCCCCAAATGGTTTGTGGTCCTCCTTCCCAAACATGCTGAGGTAGGCGGCCTTCATGTAGATGTAGGTGGCCTGTGTAAGACACAGCAACAGCCAGGCGTGAGCAGCTTTCCCACCTCTTAACCTCTTATGAGCATCTTAGTTGGACCTCGCAATAGCCCAGCATAGGAGTTAACATTATCTTCAATTCCAGAAGAGAAACAAAGGGTGTAGAAGTTGAAGACACTTGAGAAATTCCTAGCAGGACTAGGAGATAAATACACCTACACCAAAACACTTGCTCTGTCTACTCTGAAGGAAAGAAAGGCCCAAGCAAGTTGAACACGGGTATGATACACTGGGGGGGGGGGGGGGGGGAGAAACAAAGGAGGAATTGGAGCAACAGAGACAGGAAGAACACTTAAAACAGGAAGAAATTCTGGGAAGGGGCAGTTGCAGAACCCCCCCATAAAGGACAATAAGATTCACAGGGACATGTGGACACACACACACACACACACCCGCCCAGCTAGGGGAACAGCCTGAGCAAAGTCAGCATCAGGGAAGTGTGTAGGTAGCAGCCCAGGGTATCTGAGGTGTGAGGTCAGAAAGGAAGATGGGGCCCTGAGTCAGGCTGACTCAGGCATCTATGGTGTAACCTCCTTAATGATGCCAGACACTTTACATACGTCACCTCACTTCCTCCCAAAGATGACAGAAAAGAATTTGTACCCCACCTCTGCCCTCCAAAGTTGACCAAAGTTTTGTGTCCCTTCCAGACAAGGCCTTGACCTCCAGTCCACAGCCACCTCTGACTAGATGAGGCTGTACAGGATACTCTCACCTGAATGCCATCCCCAAATGCCACCCCGTTCTCCAAGGGTCGTTGAATGGTGCAAATGTTCAATAAGCTTGGTTGCTAACTGAAAGGCTGGGGGTTCGAATCTACCCAAGAGGTACCAGACAGTACAGTTCCCATGAAGCACAGCTCTACTTGGACACCTGGGTCAGCATGAGTCAGAATCAAGTGGAAGGCAACTGCTTTTCTTCGGACCAAAAAGGAGTTTATCTGCTCATTTCCGTTGCTATATTATTCGAATCATTGTGCGAATGCACTGCAGCTGATTTACCATTCTACCTTTTTTAAAAAATTGGTTTGCACTAAAACCAACTCAAAATGGATCATGGATCTAGGGCTAAAACCAAGGACTATAAATTTCATTAAAGAAACGCTTGAAAGAACTCTAGAAGTCCTAATCCACAATATAAACTGTCTTCCAAGCATCCTGAAAAATCTACAAACAGGAGAGGATAAAATAGATGAATGGGACCTTCTAAGAATCAAATCCCTATGCATATTCAAAAACTTCTCCATCAGAATAAAAAGGGAATGCACAGATAGGGGAAAAATAATTGGTAATGACATGTCAGATAAGGGACTTATATCTAGAATTTACAAAATACTCGAGCACCACAACAAGATAAAGGTAAATAATCCAGTGGAAAAATGGGCACAAGATATGAACAGACACTTCACCAAAGAAGACATTCAGTTCACCAAAGAAGACATTCAGATGGCCAACAAGCACATGAAGAAATGTTCAAAATCCCTAGCTCTCAGAGAGATGCAAATCAAAACAACTATGAGATATCATCTCACTCCAATCAGGATAGCAAAATTTAACAGAGCAGAAAGCATCAAATGCTGGCGAGGATGTGGAGAAATTGGAACCCTTATTCAGTGTTGACAGGAGTGTAAAATGGTGCAACCACTATGGTAGGCTGTGTGGTGCTCTCTCTAAAAGTTGCAAACAGAAATACCATTTGACCCAGCAATTCCACTACTGGGAACATACCCCAAAGAGACCATAACTGACATCAAGCAGATATATGCACACCCATGTTTACTGAAGCTTTGTTCAAAATAGCAAAGAGTTGGAAACACTGTAAGTGCCCATCAACAAATGAATGGAGAGAAGCTGTGGTATATTCACAAAATGGAATACTATGCTGCATTGAAAAGCAAGAAACTAATGAAATATTATTCAAAATGGGCGACCCTAGAGGTCATTATGCTTATTGAATTATCTCAGTCACAAAAGACCAAATAGTGCATATTGCCACGGTTGTAGAACGGGACTGACATCAGGGTTGGGGTGAGACTGAGAAAGATTGAATAAATTGTATATGTTGTTGTTTAATGCCGTCAAGTCGTAGACGACTCATAGCAACCCTATGAACGAACAGCCTGAGCACTGTTTGTACATAGAGTTTCCAGAGGCAAGCCATTTTGGAAGTGGATGCGCTCCTGCTTCCAAAATTGTATATACTACATAGAAACAGATGAGGGAGAGAACTGTTTAAAAGAGATATATGATTGGGTATTATGGTTATGACAAGAGTCCAGAATGAAGGTTGCACAGTGGAGTATACTCAGGGCGGGGGACTCTATACCAATGAAAGAATTTTTCTTTTACTTTTCAAAGAGAAGAGTGAACTGCGGGAGGAGGGGTGGGCAGGGAGAAAAGTGCAACAATGAATGAATGGAAATCCAAAGTCTCTGTAAATGTTCACTAAAATTAATAATAAAAAATAT
>NW_006399755.1:6277317-6311549 GCF_000299155.1 Elephantulus edwardii
AGGGGAAGACCCTCTATGAGATGGATTGATTCGGTGACTGGGGTAATCGGGATGGGTGTGTCAGAGGCAGTGCGGTTGGCGCAGGATAGAGCAGGATTTAGGGCTGTTGTGCATAGGGTCGCTTATGAGTCGGAAACGACTCGACGGCACATAACAACAACAAAACCAAAAAGGAAACAAGCATAGTAGCCTTATTGGTATATTGATGCAGCACGCTGGGCTTACAAAAAAATGGTTTATTTTTATAACTAACTACAAAGATATTTTTATAAAAAATAATAAAATTTCACTGAAACACACACAAAAAACCCACAACACAGCTGAATCCAGTAAAAAAAAAAAGAGCCGCCTGTCTCTGTGCTGCCCTCCAGTGGCCGAGCCTTGAAGTGTGGTTCCTGTGCGGCTTCCTGCTGCCCTTGCTGCTGCCAAGGAATTATTACCTGCCTGTGTGAGCTGGACAATCTGGGAGTTCAGTTCTTCACCCAGGAGCCCCACCCACACTGGAGCCCAGGTCTCCTCCCAGTTCCTTTTACAAAATGAGGAAAAGCTGAGTTTTGTAGGGTGTGGTAGAGAGAAAACCTGTTCACCAAAATCTGTTCCTATATGTTCTTCACCCTCGTGACATCACAGGAAGTAAACTTGTGTCATCTTTGCCTTTTCTTTCTTTCTCACCCCTGATATCTATGATCCTATTTTGCTCTGAAACCCCACTGCCCTTATCTCACCCCAATTATTGTGCCAGCCTCTCATTGTTTCGATACAGGAGAATTTATAGGAAAAAAATTATTGTGGGTTGGGTTTGGTGGGGTTTTTTTCCCCCTTTCCCTTTGCTTCAGGCTCCCTTCTCTATCCCTGATTCACGATGCTATCCCCTCTCCCACTAGTCTCCTAACCCCTATTTTAGGCCATTTTTTTACTGAGGCCTTTTCAATTTTAGATTAGATCCTGTAAGTCCCTTTTGAAATCTTCTATCCCTCACACCGAGGGTACAATCCAAGCTCCCTGACATGGCCGGAAACCTACCCGATCTTCCCCCTAGTTTCCTCACCAACTTCCTCTCCCACCATCTTCCCCTCACTTACAACATGCCAACCACACAGGCCCGTGCTGTTCCCAAGACATTTGAAAGAGCACCGACCTCCAATCTACGTTTTCCTCTGCCTGGGACACTCTCCCCTCTGACAGCCACGTGGCTTGCTCTTCATTCTGGCATCTTCTCAGACAAACCTCCTCCCACCCTCCCACTCTCCCATCCTGCTCTCCCCACCTCCTTACCCTGCTTGGTATTTACTGCACTTACCGGAACCCAACATAAAAGAAGGTACACACAGTTGTTTATGTGTTTACTGTCTGTCTCTCCAGTGGGATATAAGTTCTGAGACGGGGGTCTTTGCTTTGTTCGCTGTTGTATTTTGTAGTCTGGACCAGGACCTGGCATATGGTGATGCCCAGAAACACCGAGAAGAGCTTTGCTCTTGTTGGGAGTGGGAGGTGAAGAGGAGTGGATAGCAGGCCACAAAGAAAAGAGTTCTAAAGTGCAAACCTAATTATAAGCATTCAAGGGCTTCCCACTTGCAGACTAAAGCCCCAAAGGCCACTCGGGAGACTTCTGGCCCTCCCTAAGCTCCCTTACTGGCTTATTCTTCCCCAAATCCATTCCAGGCCTTTCCTGTACTCTCTCGGCCTGAGATGTCATTGCCCCTTCCTGCTTGGCTCAGCTGGTCCAGACCCTGAGTCTAGAGACTTTCCCAGGGCTCCCCAGGCGGCTCACCCTCAGATGGGCCTCCAGTTTTGATGCATACAGTGACCAGTGACGCAGAGCTGTGAGACTCATGGATTCCTGGCTCTCACAGAAGGTCAGAACGACACACTGATGGAAAAGGGCCACCACCCTGCCTGAGGGGAATCCCATTTGGCTATTTTCCACAAACATGAATTTTGCTCCCTTACTCCTGCCAGGTTCTGTGCCAAGTCAGACAACTGTTTAAGAAGCTTATAGTGAGTAGCTCTGAGGAGAAAGGGTCTCCTTGCAGTCCCCTGCTTGACTGGTGATTCCAAAGGCTTAGCACTGGGGATATTAGCACTTGCTGGCAGCACACTAGCTTCCAAGCTGCTCTTTTGGCTTAGAGTGCCCCCTAGCCTCCTCTGCTCCACCATCTTAATTCCTTCTCCTTCAAGAAGTCTTCCTGGTCCCCTGAGGGGGTGGCCCAGGCTACCTCTGAGCTCCCTGCACCTAACACACTGCTTTCACCAGTGGTTCCATCCACCTCCTGCACATGGGAAAGTCGAAAGGCTTCCACAAGGACAACTGTAAGTAGAAGGAATGGCACGCAAACTTACACCAAGTCCCTGGAGATTAGGAATGAATGAGGCCCCCAAATGTGGGCTGCTCCAGCCCTTACCTTCACACAAAATCCTGAGTGTGCAGAGAGAGAGGGGGATGGCTGACCTCCCGAAGCCACACAGTGAATGCAGACTGAGGGTCAAGCTGGGACTTAGCCAAGAACGCACATCACACATCGCATGCACATCCTGACACCTGGGAGGCCCAGCCTTCCCTCAGCCCTCACAGCAGCTGTGTGGCCCCAGCCCTCCTCTGCCCGTGTGGGTGGACGCAGCTGCTCGCCTCACTCCCCAGAAGGCTTCTGGAGTCGCCTTTAGCGCAAAAATGTTCCTGAAGGCTTTGTTCTTGTTGGGAGTGGGATGTGAAGAGAAGTGGATGGGGGCCACAAGGCTGGGCCTGAGGAAGCACCTTCCACCACAGCCGGGTGATTCCAGGGCCAGATGGGCCTCCTGGGGAGAGGCTGTGGAGGAGGGAAAATGCTGCAGCCTTTGAATCACACAGAACTGCCTTCAAGTCCAACCGCTGTGTGGTCTAGGAAGGTCACATACCTACTCCTAGTTTTAGTGGTTCCCGTGTGTTCACCTCACTGGGTGTGGAGTGGAGGAAATGACAAGTATGAAGAAAGAGCTCAGTCCAATACTGCCCCACACCCATCTCTTCTACCCTGCTGTGGTGGTTTTCAGGTGCCATCAAGTCGACTACTCGGGGACCCAGTGAACAACAGATCAGAACTCTGTCCTATTTTGCACCATCATCAGACTCTCTTACTGCTCAAGCCCATTACTATAGTCACTGTATTAGTCTCTCTTGTCAAAGTCTTCCTCTCTTTTGCTGACCTCCTTGAGTTCCACCGCCCCTTCAGCTCACTCCCTAGACAAGGGTACTGATGCAGACCTCCGCAGACAGAGCTGAGAGGATGAGGAACAGAGATTAGATGCAGATGACAAACAGGACCTTGGGCCTGAATGAACTCAGATCAGTGTGGATGGTTGCCTGGAGTGCTGTGTGGAGAAGGCATCTACGGTCACAGGCAGCCTTGTGGGGAAGAGACCCCGGACTGATCAAGCCCAGACTGATCAGCGATGTCCTGATGGGCAAAAGATCAAGTAATCTAGACACATGTGCTAATATACCAGGTGAACGTCAGATCAGATGACCTCTAATGCCTATTATTCTACGATTCTGGAGTCAGAATTCTATGTTACCATTGCTGAGGTATGATGTCGTTGGGTATGTATGTGTTTGTTTTGATTCTGACTCACTGTGACCCATGTAACAACGCAGACCTGACCTGTAGGTTCTCTAAGCTATAATCTTTAGGGAAGCAGATCACCAGATCTGAGTAGGTTCAAACCATCAGCCTTTTGGTTAGTAGCTGAGTGTTTAAGCACTGTGCAGCCCAGGCTCCTAATTACAGTATCAACTCAGCCAAACCATTTCAGGGGAGCTGATTCTGACTCAGTCACCCCCACAAGGCAGAACAAACAGCCTGTGTCGTTTCCAAGGCTGTAATCTTTGAGTCAGCAGACTGTCACATCTTCCTCCTGTCTGGTAGCCTGTGGATTTGAACTGTTTACTTCAGTCAGCAGCCCTGTGCTTAACAGATGTGCCAGCAGGATACCTTTAACTACTATATGTTGGTGTTGATTGCCCAACTCATAGCAACCCTATCAACAAAAGGCCTGAAGCCTTTCTATAACTATTATCATTTATCAAAGTTTATAAGGACTGCCTTTTATTCATTCAATGCTTACCATATCAATGATACATTCTCATCTGTGGTGGGCATCTGTTGGCTTTGTTTAACGTCCATGGCATCTCTTGAATGCCCCTCTACACATATTCATACTGCTTTTGGGAAAATCATCTCATTTTTTCTTCCAAGGGAGCCTCCCATTCTTTCACTCTCAGTCCACAAGGAATCTTCTCAGCCCTTCTGTTTCCAAACACTGATATGTCACTTAAACCAGACCAATAAGATCCTCAGGCTTGTGGGTTGAATCCTGTCTATACAACAAAGATGCCTCAGGGACAAGCACAGCTATAAGTGGAAGGACTAAGGCCAGATGCCATAATTTGAATTTCTGGATCCTGCCCTACCTGAATTCAGAAGTGTCTAGAATTCCCAGTTTCTATGTGCCTTTAAAACTGCACAGTCATATAGCCATTACCAGCTACATGTGTATTATTTAAATTAAAATGAAATTTAATTTCACATTCTATTTCTCAGTAGTACTGGTCACGTTAACTGGCGTTCACTGTGCATCTGTGGCTAGTGGCCACCATATTGGATAGGGCAGAAATAGAAGTTTTCTACCACAGCATAGAGTTCCACTGGCCGGCACAAGCCCATAGGTATTGGGTCCATGTGTGAGCCCTGGTGACCAAAATCCAACACGCAGAAATTCTCAGGTTCCTCTGCTCAGGATTTTCTAGCCTGAATCTTGCTACAATTTAGGGTTCTGTTTATATTTCAGCTGATATTGGTGTTCAGTTAGCGATTTGGACCTTGGTCTGGGGACTTATGCTCAGTCCAGGTTTGCCCATGGCCCCAGGGCCCCCAGCATGTGGTGGTAGCTCACCTTAGACCAGGAGTTCTCCTTGCTGAGAAGGTCAGCGTAGAAGTAAGCCATCTTCCACTGGCTCTTGTAAGTGAAGCACCACATCAGCTCCCAGTAGCACATGTGATGGAACTGCTTCCAGTGCTGCTGGGCCTCACAGCACTCCTCGAACCGCCGGATGGCCTGTGGGTACCCATCTGTTAATACCTTAGGGGGTGCTCCCCCAGCACAGCAGACCCAAGGCCTCCCCAGGGCCTGGCGGGCAGGCTGAGGTGGGGGAAGAAGGTGAGCTGGCCTCCAGTGACAGTTCTACACCCCAAGTCTTAGGTGACCTTGGTCACCATTATACCCTTCCCTGGGACTATGACTTCCTGGTCACAAGCTGAGAACTAGTGCCATAATGGAGGAGCAACATAGTAGAAAATATTGGTGTTATCATGATATAGTAATGTCCGTGTCTCATAGCATCTCCAAGGATTCTAACAGTCTGTGAAGTTGCGTGGGCTCGGAGCTTTTGTCTTGCTGCCTGACGAATCATCGCTAGGGCCAGCAAGACACCTCAAAACTCCGCACTGTACAGTCTGTGCTGGGTCTTGGCTTAGCGGGGGATCTCTTCCAGGACTGTGACCTTCCCATCTCAAACTCCTTCATTGGCTCCCTACCACCTATGAAGTCCAGACTCCGCACCCTACCCCTGTGCTACTCCCCAAGTTTCAGCCTAATCACTGAGCCCTAATAAGCAGGGACCCTTCCCACCTCACAGCCTTAGTCAAATAATTCACTCTGCCAAGAGTATTTTTTTTTCTTCCTCCATCCATTCCCTTTCAAAATTCTAGTCTACAAGTGCCACCTCCTCCCTGGTCCTCCCAAGGGCCTCTCTCACCTCTGCCCTCTCAATGCCCCTCTTGTGCGGCCTGTCTCCCAGTAAGCTCACTCCCTGAGCTATATGTCCAAGTGTGTCTGACTTCCCACTGGCCTGGAAGCTACCATCTGGGTCCTGAGAGCTCACACCACTCACTGTGTCAATGTTGCCTTTAATGGCTTCAATCCGCCCTGCGAAGAACAGGAAGATGGCGCCCTGCAAGGACACAGAGACATGGAAGGCTCCATGTGGGTCCACAGGGACACATGGGGGTGGGGGTTCTAGCAGGGGGGCAGGGCTCACCTTAGGGTAGCGCTTCAGGTACGGCTTCAAGAGCTTCTCTGCTTCCTCAATGTTAACATTCCCGGTGCCTGGGGAGTGGAGAGACACCACATCACCACCATCAGCTCCTGCTATCCATCCAGCAGCTGACCAAGGGACCTCTCAAGACCTCCATTTCCTCCCTCTGTGAACTAAGGAGAGAAACACTTCCCGTCTCCAGGTAATGTGAGGAGTAAAGAAGAGAGTGCGGCTTTCACCCTGGTACCTCACAGGCCCATAAGTAGGGGCCCACGTTCACCGAGGCTTTATCCAGAACCACAAGGGGCTACCTCCTGCATCCTCAAAAGCTCTCCAAGGTGAGCACAGCCATCTCTATTTCACAGATGTGAAAACTGAGGCCAGTAACATCAGGATAGGCCTCAGGATAGTTGATGCAGCTGTGTTGCTTCTGGTTCAGTATCACCCCTCAGTCTCTGCGCCCTCACCCCTGCTCTCAGAGCTGACCGCAGCCCAGGGGCCCAGCCCTCCCCTTGGCCCTTGGGGCTCCTACCAAGCACAAAGGTGAGGAAAGTGTGGTAGCAGAGCAGCAGCATGACGCAGAGCACCGCACGGAAGCTGTGTCCTGAAGCGCCCTCCTCCAACTGCAGCAGCCCATAGTCCTGGGGATACAGGAATGGGAAGGAGGGTAGGGGGGACGACACTGAGGCAGGAGAGGCATAGGCTCCCTGGGCCCATCCCAGGAAACTCAGGGCTGTCGAGAACCTCACAGGAGAGGACAGGACCACGAGCCCGGAATCCCATAGGTCAAGGCTGAGGTCCAAGACGGCCATGGCAAAAGTCTGCCCACCAGTTCCTCAGCAGCCCCTCTCTCTATTCACCGAGATCCCTAGCCCTGCTACCACCCTGTGGTGGCCACCTGGACAGCAGCCCCAGCCTGGTGAAGAGGAGGAACAACAAGGAAGCACATCCAGCCCCAGCTCAGTTACCGGGGCCATGAGGGTCTGGAGAGGCTTCCTGGGGGAAGAGCTCACGGCTCTTCTGGAGAGGAGTCACGGGCCTGACACCACTTGTTCCCCTGCCTCGGTCTGGGCCCTGTCTGTCCTCCACACGGTTCTACCTAAAACATAAACCTCACCTGCCTGGTCCTCCTTCCACAGCTCCCCACCTCTAGGATGAAGACGGGAAAGGAGGCAGTGGCCCTCACAGCCCTTCTCTTCTCTGTCAAGTGGGTATGCTCTCTCACCTACAGGCCTTCTCTCACGGTGTTTCCTTCTGTCATTGTCCCAAAATTCTACTCATTTCTCAGGGACTTCTTAAAAAAACAAAATCAAAAGGAACCTTTGGTGCCCCTGGTCAGTTTCCCTAGGCATGACTACTGACCACAGATGGCAACTGAGCCCACCTCAGGGGCCCATGAACAGGCCCTGGGACACACTGAGTCACAGTAAAGGCCGTCCCTTTTCTGTCCTATGGTGTCCAAGAGATGCCTCAGTTTTCAAGGTCTCTCTTCTAAACTCCATTTCCCTCAAAAAGAGAAGCAGTCTCAACCGACCATGCAACCCGGCTGGGCTGTCTTAAGATAGGGTGGTCTTCCAGTATTTCTTTTAATGATTGCTTTCCTATCATACTACATAATATGAGCTTATCATGTGCAGTAATTATAGATCTTCTACAAAGTGAAATAAAAATTATGAGTTACTTTGGAGGTGGAAAAAATCTGTAAGTCAATAATACAAAGATCTGCAGTGGATATGACAAAAACCAGAAAGGGATGGAGAAATTGCAAGTTTGGGAAGCACTGATCTATCTGTTCCAATCCCTTGTTTTGAAAAAAAAAAAATCTAAAGGAAGGAGGGCTTTGTCCAGGGTCACAGGGAGCAGAGATGAAACTGGACTGGCCCAGGTGTCCTGCCTTCTCACCAGGGCTGCTCTATTCCAGACTGCCTCCATCAGGAAGTCCTCTCTGATCTGCTATTGTCTAATGGGGTTCCCACATCAAACTCAGATTCCTTCTCTTGGCAAAGGCTGTGGGGGGCTGTAAGTGCTGGAGTTCCCTCTTCCCTCCTGCTCCCCACCAAGGCCAAATGCTTACTAGGGACTCCCCTGACCATCTATCTCTCAGAGGAGGGACAGCCCCAGAAGACAAGTTCAGAGGAAAGGTCTCGAAAGTAAAGGTGGCTCAAGGTCATAAAGTGTCATCAGAGGGTCCTGGCATCTGTCACGCTCAGAGAACATGGTTTGTGGGCACTGCATTTGACTGGAGAGGGGAATGAACCTTGTCTAGGGTCACATGGTGATGGGGGCTGAACCAAGACTGGCACCTAGGCCTGTAACACGTCGCCTTCACCCTGGACATCTGGCTGCAGTCCTGGGGCTGAGAGGGTCAGGGCAGGCCAAGAGGCAGGCAGTTACCTTGTTTCCTGAAAACCCCACGAACTCCAGCAGTCGTAGGATCCTGGTAGGAAGCATGGATAGCGTCTGCAGGAACAGGGGCAAGTGGGCATTTGACACAGTGGGAGCTGTCTCTTTCTCTCTCTCCCACCCCAAACCTCCCAGGGTCTTTGAGCTGATGTGAGGGGTGCAGTGCTGTACCCAGATCCACCACGAGGATGCTCAGGCTTTCTGGCCTACAAGCTAGCCCAGGAAGAGGCACAAAGCGTGAGCTGGGGCACACTGCCCATGTCTGAATTCCAGCGTCACCACCCAGTGGGTCCCAGTGGGCAAGCTGCTTATCCTCTCTCTCTTTCACTTTTGTCATCTGAAAAATGGAGTAGCCTCTGCCTCGTAGGGGTATTACCCAGACAGGGAAAAAATTTAATATACATAAAGCACATAGAACAGGACCTGCATGTAGGTGTTAACTACATGCATTGTTGTCACTGTTCTTGTACCAAACCCTCACTTCATGCCAGGCGCTCTGTCATGGTGTTTGATCCTAACGGGATTGCTGCTGTTTGTTGCCTTCAAGTCAGCCCCAACTCACGGTGAATAGGATTGGACCATTGTGAGCCATAAGGTTTTTATTGGCTGATTTTTGAGATGTAGGTTGCCAGGCCTTTCTTCCTAGTCTGCTTTGTCTGGACACTTTGCTGTAAGCTGTTCAGCATGGGTGGTGGCTGTGCTTGAGGTGCACTGCCCAAGATCAAACCTGGGTCTCCTACATGGAAGGCAAGAATCCTACCACTGTACCTACACTGTTTCATTTAACAGATGTGAAACTGAGGTATGGATAGGTGAGGGGACTTATCCAAGGTCCCAGGTCTTATAAGAGGTGGAGCTACTCCTTGAACTTGAGATGGTCCAGCCATGACCTATTAGAGCATCCAGTGTACTGTGCTGCAGCTTTTATTTCTCAGCTTCTGGACCAGGAACACTGCTGCCACTAATTATATAAGAGGAAGCTGGAAGCCACCACAGGACAGAGACCACTGCCCCCAAGGCTGCTCTCTGTACAGGACAGAGGCACCCCATACCCACCTCAGCCTTTGGAAAGGTCACTAAGGCAGGGGTGTCTGAATCTTTCTCCTGTGAGCATGTTATTCTCTTCTAAGACTCCTGTCCCAGTACACAGTGTTCCCTGTGCCTGAAATGCCCTTCCCTGACATCAGAAAAGCCAAGATCCAGCTCAAACATCCTACTCCCACCTCCCAAGGAAGCTGTCTGACATTCCCAAGGAGGGGCCTTGGGTCTATCTCCTGTGGGACACCAGTTATTTATAGCCTGTCTTCTCTGCCACCTGTTTAACAAGGAGCTCTCTCAGGGTACAATCCTTAGTTTGTGGTGAATGTTGTCAATTTTTGTGCTGCGAGTCCGCTGTTAACTGAAAGGCTAGAGGTTCATGTACACCCAGAAGCACCTCAGAAGAAAGGTCTGGCAATCTACTTGGGAAGAATATGGCCATTGACACCCCCTGGGGCACAGTTCTATTCTGGCACATGTGTGGTCACTTTATCCAAATCCACTACTGCTGACTACTCAACGTCACCCAGTGGGAACCGACTCAGAGCTGACTCTTCATTGGGTTTCTGAAGCTGTCAATTGCCCACGAGATTACCCATTTCTCTTGATTGGAGCAGCTGATGGATTCAAACCTCCACCCAGCTTCAGTCAGCAGTGATTTTGTTACCATTTGCAGGGCTACACCACCACAGCTCCCCTAATCTTAACTGTTGTTCTGTGCCCTTGAGTTGGAAGGATTCGGCCACGTTTTCAGAGGCTGTTAATCGCATGGGGAGGAGACTGCTTTTCTTTCTTCCACAGAGCAGCTGGTAGATTCCAACCACTTGCCTTTGGGTTGGTAGTGCAATTCCTTACCACTAAGCTACCAGAACTCCCTCTAAAACAACTAGATGGCACATATTGCCACAACATAAATACTTTCCCCATGGCCAGTCTCAAACTTCCCACTTGACTTGGGGAGAAACAGAATGGGTTCTCCTGAGGTGACCCAGTACACTAGGCTGATAACACAGTTAATGGCTGGGCCTCACACCTGGCACACAGCCAGGCAGAGCAAGTGCTCAGTAGAGTCCTCGTGTGAGTCAAGGCCCCACAAGGCAGTTGGGACAGAAGGGGGCACACCCACTCACCAGGTTGAAGGCTCCCACGCCGAGCTTCACCCCTCCTTCAAAGTGCCTGTGGCTCTCCCCCTTGCAGTACTGTGAGGACTGGACCAGGCTGTCCAGCTCCCTGTGCAGACACAGCCCTGGTTCAGCCACATGTTGAGGGCAGGGTCCCATCTCCAGTCAGGCATAAGGCTCCCTCCCTGGCTCCTCTCAGAACTCCCTACTGGGGGTTCTAGAACAGCCTGGTAATGCAGAGAGCTTTCACTGTCTGTCAGACTTTCCAGTTCTACCTCCCACCAAGATGACAGCCTCCTTGTCCCTGAATTTCAGCCACATCTGCTGTGTCATCATGGATGCACAGGAACTGATGACCCTGTGTCTGCCCCAAACCTCCCTCTCCACACACACAGCCATCTGTGCAGAATCTGTGTATGTTTCGCCAAGGACAGGATCAGACACATAATAGGGCCTCAGGGTAGTGAATGGATAGATACAGCTAGAAAAGCATAGGAAGGAGGATTCCAAGAAACCAAAGTCCTGCATGTGCACAGATCTGCCTGAGGTCATGCAGCATCCTGGCTTCCTGTCTCCAGACAGTGTTCTCACCCATACAGCAGCTTGAGGGTAACCGCGGGCCCCCATCACACCACACCACACCCAACCCACTCACTTATAGGTCTGGTAGCTGTTTCGGACTTTGATGCCGCCCTTGATGAAGCTCACCATGTTCTCATCCTGCAGGAGGGAGAGATGCTAAGAGCTGGCATAGTGGGTAGCCACCGGGTTGAGAGGGTCCTGTCTGGCCCTTCCTGTGCCCAGGTCTGAGAGCCAGCCTTAAGGGGAGGGAACTAGAGCTCAGTCGAACAAGGACTCACCACTCCTGAGGTTTCAGATGAGTTCTTATTTGCCGAACACAGCTTTTTTAAATTGAGATTTTAATGAAAGACTATAGAGAACTTTATCACTCCTATGATATGTGTTCATACAGAGTCATGTTCTTGGTGAAAAGACTTGAAGAAACACACCAGATAGTTAAAAGGGGCTCCATCTGGGTGAAGGGGCTGCTGGAGGGGAGGCTGCTCATTTGTTTGTGTTTTTACAAAATTTAGGTATTTTTGGCATTTACTAAAAAAGCTGAGCACAGAAATTCCATAGAACTCAGTTATCCCACTACTAAGAATATATCCCAAGGAAATCAGAACTAAGACATGAATGGAGACATGCATACCTGTATTTACAGCAGCATTTTCACAACAGCAAGGAAATGGATGCAGCCCAAATACCGATCAACTAACAAATGGACTGAGAAACCCTGGTACATTCACATACAATAGAACACCATGCCACAGTGGGGAGAGTCTAGGGAGCAGTTTAGGCCTCAGTTTTGAATCTGCCATCTGCTCTGTGGGAGAAAGATGGGAAATTCCTCCCGTGTAATTTATTGTCTCTGAAAAGCAGCTGGAGGGTCAGCTATGAGTCGGTTCTGACTCAATGTACACAACAACAGAGAACATTTTGCTGAGTGAAATGACCAGTCACATAAGAACAAATATTGCCTCAGACCACTATTCTGAAAATAGGAAGATAACTGGGTAAGATACGTAGAAATGTTCAAAAGGGGACAAGGAAGAGAAGGGGGATATAAAAAGGGAAAGGGAGAAAATAACTAGCACAATAGAGATTACTGGGCAGGGAGTGAAGGAATAGGAAAGAGTCAATGGGGACTTGAATAGGTGGGGTGATAACAAGCATGGATGAACAGTAATTAATTCTATAAAAGGCAATGTATTTTAATTATTATATAAAACACAATGCACACAAATGAAACGCAATTTATGTGAATAGTTGTACGCAAACCAATTAAAAAAGTAAGTTTTTATCACACTTGTAATATGAAGCAGCAACACCTATTGCCCTGCAGGTCCATATATCCATGGGCTGCAGAAAGTCATGTTCAAGAGTGTCCAGAATAGCCAAGAACAAGGAACAACCCAAAGGACTGTCAATAAAATGGATATAACAAACTGTGGCATATTCATGAATGGAATTAGAATACAGCTATATTGAGCTGAGAGAAGAAAGCAGTCCATAAAGACTGAGACCAAGTGAAGCTCAAAACCAACCAATACTTAATCTGTTATTCAGACATGAACAAGAATCTAACGGAACTATGTTTTTAGAAGCAGTATGTTGTCAGGTACTGTCTAGTTGGCTCCGACTCCTAGCAGTCTCACGTGATACAGAACAAAGCACCATTTAATCCTGCACCATCTTCACAGTCCCTCCTGTGCTTCTGCCCATTGCTGCAGCCACTGTGTCAGTTCATCTAGCTGAGGATCTTCCTATTCTTTGCTGATCCTATACTTCTCAAAGTATGATGCCTTTTCCCAAGGACGGCTGCCTCCTGATTGCTGTTGTTACGTGCCATTGAGTCAAGTACGACTCACAACAACCTTATGAACAGTGGATCTGAACCCTGTTGTGTCCTGCACCATCTCACACTTCCTGACACATTAGAGCCCATTGCAACAGTCACTGCATCAATCCACCTGGTCAAGGTCTTCCTCTCCTTTGCTGACCCTCCACCCTTCCCAGCATCGTGTCCTTCTCCAAGGAATAGTCTCTCCTAGCAACATGCCCAAAGTATGTGAGGCAAAGCCTCATCATCCTTGCCTCCAAAGAGCACTCCAGCTGCACCCATATTTATTTGTTCTTTAGCAAGACCCTGGGATATTCAGTGCTCTTCTCCAACAACTCAAAGCCCTATTCATTGTTCAGCTCTCAGTTGCATGGCAAGCGATCGGAAAAACTATGTTGCCTCCTGATAGTATACCCAAAATATATGAAACAAAGTCTTATCACCCTCTCTTCTAAAGAGCATCTGTCTGCACTTATTCCAAAACAGATTTGTTTATTTTTTCCCTTGTTAGGGCATGACAATTTCTTCCCGTGCAATTTACTGTCTCTAAAAACCCACTGGATGGTAACCTATGAGTCAGTTCCAACCAAATGGCATAACAACAACATGGTATATTCAATATTCTTCATTAAAACCACATTCAAAGGCATCAACATTTTTTCCAATTTTCTTTATTTATCATACAACTTTCACATAAGAGAAAATACCAGGGTTTGAGTCAGGAACATCTTAATCCTAAAAGGGACTTTTTGCTCTTTAACGCTTCAAAGAGGTCTCTGATAGCAGATTTGCCCAGTGCAACATGTCTTTTGATTTTTTTTTTAAAACCAAACATATTTCCTTTTGACTTCTTGACAGCTGCTTCCATAACATTTGTTTTTCAAGTAAAATGAAATCATTGATAACGTCAATCTATTTTCCATTTATCATGATGTTGCTTATTTTATCCAGTTCTGAGGATTTTTGTTTTCTTTGTGTTGAGATCTAACACTTACCGAAGAGTACAGACTTGGGGATGCATCATAAGTGTTTCAAATAGGGTTTCTCTCTGTTTTCTGCAAGAAAGATTGTGTCATCTGCATATCACAAGTTATTAATAAGTCTCCTTGCAATCAATGAGATCTACTGACCCAGTGACTTGAGTATGACAGAGATCATGAAGATGGTGTGGCAAGATTTTGATCTGTTTGTTCACAGGATCATTATGAGTTGCAACTGACTCAATGATGTCTAACAATAATAACTTCCAATCCTGATACTTCATTCTTCTTCATGTAGTCCAACTTCTTAGATTATTTGTTCAGCATGTAAACTGAATAGATATGGTGAAAGGATACAGCCATGATTGACACTTTTCTTGATTTTAAACCATGCCCTTTTTCTATTCAAATGATTGCTTCTTGGTCTTTGTTCCACATAAGCACAATTAAGTGTTCTGGAATTCCATTCTTCTCAAAGTTCTCCATAATTTATTATTATATGCATAATCAAATATCTTCACACAGACAACAAAACACAAAGAAACATATTTGGGGTATTTTTAATATTCTATGCTTTCAGCCCGATGCTATCAAGCCAAAGGTGGGTGACTTTTAATCCGCGGCCCTTGGGCCTGTCTTTCATTGTTTTTGTTCAGACATTCCTTTAGGTCGTATAGCCCTGGTGTACAACTTGCCGTACAGCAGTAATATGTGGTGCTGTGAGGCTGAACATCGTGACACTGATGTGTCAAATGCATTAATGGCTGGTTACCCAATGCAGACAGAGAGCAGGTTGGAGCTCCCTGACTAAAACAAGCTTGGAAGGAGGAGTGGCATCCACTTCCGTAATAGCTTGCCTCCAGAAACCCTGTGAACCTGGAGAGAGGATGAAAGGCACCCAAGCGTCGAGGACTCTCCTTCATAGGGTCACTATGAGTCGCCTGCAGCTCAACGGCACTAACAACAACAATATGCTTTCAGCCAGGATCCATCAGACATCAGCGAATATATCACTTGTTCCACAGCTTCTTCTGAATCCAGTTTGAATTTTAGACAGTTCCTTACCAACATGCTTGTCATGGACTGAACTCTGTATTCCTAAAAGCAATGTATGTAATGATGTAATGTGGAAGCTTTTTAAATGACCTCCCATGATTTGATGTACCAAGCAGCTGTAAAAGGATTAGGATGAGATGTAGCATCCTAGTTCCCATGTATGCAGAGGGTCCCTGAGGTGTAGCCTGCATTGCCTAGTAACAAAAAAGGACCAGACCTCAGTACCACCAAGAAAGTATCTCCAAAAGTGAAGTGGGGATGTTTGGACTCAAGTCTCTGCGCTGCGAAGCTCCTTGACATAGGGAAAGGCTAAGACTCATGGAGATCTCCAAGGAACATAGATGCTGAACGAGACGTGGAACTTCCTCCAGAACCAGCAGAAAGTCTAGAGCCAACATTCTAAATTGAGGCTTCTAGACTCCTGGACTGTGAGAGAATAAATTTGTAAAAATCATCTACTTGGGATATCGCTGACACAGCTAAGGCAGTACTGCTATGTTGTTGTTGCTGTTATGTGCCATCGAGTCGCTTGCGACTCATAGCGACCCTATGTACAACAGCCCTAAACTCCGCTCTGTCCTGTGCCAATCGCACTGCCTCTGACACACCCATCCCGATTATCCCAGTCACTGAATCAATCCACCTCAAAGAGGGCCTTCCCCTCCTGCGCTGTCTCTCCACCCTCCCAAGCATGACGTCCTTCTCCAAGGACTGGTCCTTCCTCGCAACATGTCCAAACTACTGTTCTAGCCATTTTGAAATGGTCTTCAGCAAGATTGTAAATGACTGCAATATGAATAATTTTTTTTATAATTTCAATATTCTGTTGGATCACTTTCTTTTGGAATGGGCACAAAGTGTTAGCTCTCTTCCAGTCAGCTGTCTCTTAAATTTCTTGGCACAGACGAATGTATTCAGCACTGTATCCTTTTGTTGAGACATCTCAGTTGGTATTCTGTCAGTTCCTGGAACCTTGTTTTCTTCAGTGCACTTTGGACTTCTTCCTCCAGTATTTTCAGCTGAGTATCTTCAGGTTCCTCTGGAGGGGGGTGGGGTGGGTGTGAACGTGAATTGAGTGAAGTTTATAAACCATTATGGTTAGCCATTCATACATATCTTGTTTTATAACATTAATGACAATACCTACAATATAACTGTATTCTCTCCACTTTCTCCCTGCAATTCTCATTTCCATCAATCCTTCTATTTTATGCCTTCCTGTTCTCTGGGCTTTATCTTGGGCAAAATACTGCTCTTTTGATTTTATATGATTAGTTATCCTAAGGGTTGTGTGCTTCCCTAGTATTTCTATTCACCTTATAAGCCTGTCTAGATTCCTACATTATACAGATGATACAGGCTTGCTTGCTTAAAGTAAAAAAAAACTTGAAACACTTGCTGCAGAAGCTCAGTGACTATAGTCTTCAATATGAATTGCATCTCAACATCAAAAACACAAAAATTCTCACCACTGGACTAATCAGCAATATGATAGATGAAAAAAAGATTCAAATTGTCAACTACTTCATTTTACTTGGATCCAAAATCAACATCCATGGTAACAGCCATCAAGAAACCAAAGGACATGTTTCACTGGGGAAATCTCCTGTCAAAGTCCTCTCCAAAGCACCAAAGAGCAAGGATGACAGTTTAAAGACTAAGATGCACCTGATGTAAGCCATGACCTTTTAAATTACTTCCTATGCATCTGACAGTTTGACAGTGAATAAGGAGGGCAGAAGAGCTGTTGTCTTTGAGTTGTGGTGTTGGAGAAGAGTACTGAACACCTCACGCATGGCCAAAAGAACAAACATGGCTGTCTTGGAGCAAGTGCAGCTAGATGCTTGCTAGAGGCAAGGATGGTGAAAATTGGTCTCACGTATTTTGGGCTGTTGTCAGGAGGGGCCAAGTCTTGGAAAAAGACATCATGGAAAAGGCAGAGGGTCAGAGATAAGACTCTCAACAAGATGGACTGACACAGTGGTTGCGACAATAGACTTGAGCATAACAAAGATTATGAGGATGGCTCAAGATGAATACGGTTCAGAGCTGTTGTTCATAGGGTCTGTATGACTTGTAGTCAACTCAATGGCACCTAACAACAAAAACATTATTTGGCTCAACATTGAGCCATGGGGGACAGTTGTGGTGATGCGTGTTTTGTCCCAGTGTCTGGTTTAAAGATTTAGTAAAGTAATTCAACAAATAAAACTTACCTTATAAGGAAAAAAAAAGATTTAGTAAAGGCCATCGTCTCAGGGATATCACAGGTTCTTGATCATATGCTACCTCAAGAAATGGTTGAGCATCAATCAATCCTTCATTACATAACAACCCTGTATATTCTTCCTTCTGTCTTCTTGTGACGCTTTCTATGACATTTGAAGGGCATTTTTATGGCCTAGTTTGTGGGGAATCACAGTACTAAACCAAAGGCTGCACCTCTCTAACAGTCTGAAGCCACCCGGAGCTCCAAGGGAGAAAGATGGGCAACCTCCTCCCATGCAATTTATTGCCTTGGAAACCCAGCGGAGGGTCAGCAATGAGTTGGTGCCAACTTGACAGCAGTGAGCCTTCATTCAATATTTCAGGATCAAAGCAAAACACATTATGAAAGTAAAAGACCAATTTAGAAAACAGGAAAGAAGGAAAGACAAAGATGCCTGGAAGATCAACAAATGGATAGAGAAACTGTGGTACATTCACACAAAGGAATATTATGCAGCAATAAAAAACAATGAACTCATAAAATATTACACAGCATGGGCGAGCCTGGAACGACATTATCCTGAGGTGAATATCTCAATCACAAATTAACAAACACTTCTATTATAAAATAGGGCTAACACAGGGGGTGTTGGGTGGAGGAAAGAGTGTAAACTGCATCGGAACAGATGAGGGAAAGAACTGTCTGAAAGGAGTATGTGATTAGGCCTTATATGTATGACAGTCTACAAAAATAGGGCATTGCAGAGTGGACTCTGGTGCTGGGAAAGGAAGAGGAGGGAGGTAGATGTGCAACAGTGAATGAATAAAAATCCAACCTTTCTGTAAACTTTCATTAAAATCATAATTCTTTTAACATGTTGGTCAGAAGAGTTTCTGTATTCTGAAGAATACAGAGAAGTTAAAGCAGAAGAAAGAATGATGACGTGAGAGCTGAACTGAAGATTTCAAGAGCAACTCCCAAAGACAGAACAAAGAATTGTGATAAAATGTGTAAAGACCTGGTTGTTGTTGTTGTTATGTGTCGTTGAGTCGCCTGCGACCTAGCATTAGAAAATAAAAAGGGAGGGGAGCTCTGGTGGCCTAGTGGCAAGGAACTGCAACTACAATCCCAGAGGCGCACGGTTCGAATCCACCAGATGCTCTGCCGGGGAAGGAGGGACAATCTCCTCCTGTACCAGTCAGATCTGATTTGATGGTACATGCACACAAAAATAAATAAAATTAAAAAAAGAAAATAAAAAGGGAAGAACACGCTCAGAATTTTTCAAGCAAATGGAACTGCAGAACAAATTCAAGCCTTGAGTTGTAATACTGACAGATCCTATGGGAACAATGCTGAATGAGGCAGGAAGCATCAAAAGAAAATGGAAGGAGGTACAATGATTATATGGCATAATTGTAACCCAAAATTTTTTTGTAAAATCAAATACTGATTCTCATGATTCACTAAATTTCCTGCTGTGTGAAGAGAGAAGACACAACTTCCAAGTCATCGAGTCTGGGTTCAAATCCTAGCTCTATCACTTGCTAACCACAAGAGTTGGAAAAGTGTCTCCTTCCCTCTTTCTCCTCTTTTCAGACCTGTGAGATGAAGATGAAAGAAAAGATGCTGACACCTGTGCAAATAAACAGGTGATGTGAATAACAAATGTAAAAACAAAGTAATGAATGAAAAAAGCCTGGTAGATTGTAGATGCTGCCAGTGTTTGTTAATAAACCAAGTGTTACTCAGGCTTTGTGAGGATGCCTGTCTGTCCTGCGTGACCGTGACCGTGACCTAAAGCAGCAGTCATAGGGGGCTGCCATCCTGATGATGTGTGAGCTCAGTGTGTGGTGAGGTGAATGGACCACCTCTGTTACTGAGCCTGGCCAGGGTTCAGGAGTATTGAGGTGTAATAAGGGATTGTTTGGGCTTGGATGTGGTGACTGAGTTTCCGAAATGTCTGGCCTCCTTGTGCAGGTGGTGGGTTCCTACCTGTAGGAAGGTCAGGGCAGCTCTTTGCAGCAGACACTCTGCGTAGCACACCTCAGCGTGGATTTCCTCTGCAGGGAAAAATCCAAATCCCTTTGACTTCCTGGGATCTTGGCAGCAGTCTTAGGCCAAACCCTCCCTGCTCTGCTCTCCAAAGGGAATCCCGGTCAGCACACATACCACCCCCATACACATTCCCCTCTTTCTACCCCATTTCTCAGGTAACGTTAGCTGAAGTTTCTTCCCTGTGGACAGTCTGGTTCCCCTCTCCACCTTTGCCCAGTTCAGGTTGTCATGCATCCTGCAGATGCTGTGCACTCAGCACCTCCAGCCAGTGCTGGACAAGATGCACAGGGCAGAATGAAAGAAGGGGGGGGAAATGCTATCTAGGCAAGCCCAGAGGCAGTGGGGATAAGGGGAAAGAGCTTAACACAGCTAGTGGACCAGGGAACATTTCTAGAAGCAAGGACATTTGCATTGGTCTTTTGAGGAAAGTGGAAAGATAATGTGAGAAGGGCCTTCTTCCTAGCAAAAGTCGAGTGAAGCCCAAGAACTCAGATATTTGGGAACAAGTAGCTGAAATGGGGGTGGTGTCGAGAGAGATTCAGAGCACAAGGGAAGATGAGATACAAGGCCCTTGACCATCGGAGGGGGTGATCACAGGCTTCGGCGGCAGGGAGCCATGGAAGGTATGGTGGAGGAATCAGTGCCATCAGCCTTAAGGGCTCACCCGGTGAGTTAGGCCATTGGGCTCTGCTCTGGAGAGCCAGCCACAAAGTGCTCATGGTTGGCTACTGCTAAATCCAGTGCTGCCTACCACAGATGGTCATGGCACAAAGACACCACACTCGCCACGGCAGCCCAGACCATCTTTTCCACTGCTGCCTGCTGTCTCTTTCCATGTGCCACACTCCCTGCGGGAACACGGGACCTCACACTGCTCATTAAGGCAGCAAACCTAACTGCATGCACCCTGGACGGAGGAGAAAAGCACACGGGCCTTGTGGCAGCTTCTTCTTTCCTCAACTTGCAGTTTTTCAGAAAGTAATGCTGTCAGGTACCTGGTCTCACCTGTTCTCAACATCCTCATCTCAGAGCCACTCCTCAAAAGGCCCAGGTCTGGTCCATTCATATCCCAGCATCTACACCAGGGCCAGACCCCTGGGTGATGCTGGAGATAATTACCATCTACACAAACACACACACCCACACACCCTTACACTCCCTGAGCTGGAGCAGGGCTGCCTGGCGCTAGGAGGGTTACTGGGAGGGTTAGGACGACACCCCAGTGTCATACCTTCTGTAAACTGGTCCATGGTGGTGCGGTGCACCAGACTGCTGAAGGAATCTGTTACAGAGGACTTCTTTCGGTGCCTGAAAAGGAAAATGGGTCATTCAGTGAGCGAGAGGGGGTGTCCAAGTGCCAGGTCACTTCACACTTTAGAGAATTCAGTGCTAGCAGAAAGAATATGGATTTGGTGCTCAAAGAGAGTTTGAGATTCTGATCAAACAAAGAGGTCAGTTTACCTCTTTGAGCCTCAGTTTCCTCATCTGTAAAATGGGGACAATGAACACCCAGAGAAAGCATGAGCTGTGGTATATATACAATTCCCACAGCCAGTCAGTTACCTAGTCTGGGTGATGCTGTTCTTGGCAGCTTCCAATTTGTCCCACTTCTGTATTCCCTTCTTTAGTTCGGGTCTCTCTGTACCAGACCTAGCTGTCCACCTCTGCCCACACAGGCCTGGGCATCTGCTCACCCTCCACCTGTCTGCAGAGGGTTTTCCTCAGATTCTCCTCTGCTCAGAACACTTCTGGCTCTGCACTACGCTCTGCATGCAGCAGTGCTCTGTGTGTGGTTCCACAGCCCACAGGTTCTGACCATTTCTGCCTTCCCGTTGGGACTCTCCAGCCACACTGAACCCTGCACAGCATCCCTGAGTTCAGACACCATGTCTCTGCTGCCACCTCCACTTGGAGCCTCATCTTCTCCTTCCTTTGCTCTGGTGAGCTCCTAGTCCCCCTTTAATATCTGGCCCAGGCATCACCTCATCCAGGAAGTCTTTCCTGTCCTTCTTGCCCCCAAGAATCTCCTCAAGCCTCTCACGCTGGGATAGGAAGGTCTACGCCTGTCTCCCTAAAGGGGGCGAGGATACCAAGCCTCGATCTGATAATTCTGAATTGCCAACCTAAAGCAGACTCCGAGCAGGTTCATATATATATGTAAGACTGAGAGGTAATTCTACCTGCCATGTACACAAAGGGACTAGCAGTACATTCATTCAGGTGTTAGGTGTGTTGTGTTAGGTGCCAGCAAGTCAAGTACAATTCATAGTGACCCTATGAACAACAGATCTGAACCTTGTCCTGTCCTGTGCCATCCTCAAAATCTCTGACATACCAGGGCCCACTGCTGCAGTCACTGTGTCAATCCACCTGGTTGATCTTTTTCTCTCTCACCCTCCCTCCACTTTTCCAAGCAAAATGTCCCTCTCCAAGGAATAGACACTCCTGGTAACATGCCCAGAGTATGTGAGACAAAGATTTTCTATCGTTGCCTCTAAAGAGCACTCTGGCCGCACCTTCTCCATGACATATCTATTTGTTCTTTTGGCAGTCCATGGCATATCCAGGTCACTCAAGTAACTAACACATATTGAGCATCAGTGACACACCAGATTCTGTGCAGGCATTTTCATTCAGTCCCCACAGCAACCTTATGCTGTCCATACTATCCTACTAATTTTACAGATGAGGAAAAGTGGAATCTAGAGAAGGGCTTTTGCAAAGTCAGAGAGTTAGTAAATCACACAGTTAGAATTTATCTCCTCCCAGTCAGACCTGGCTCCTACATGCAACAAGATTCCTCAGGAGGTGCACAGAACAGCTCTGAGCTGTGGGGCAAGTGACCTCTTAGCCCAAAGGAGCAGGGCTGATAGAGGCATTGTAAGCACTGGGATCCAACCCACATCCCACCTGCACCCACCCACCCTCTGACCTCTGACACAGTGACTGTGCCTCCTTCATCATGTTGCCAGCAAGCAGGATATCCTGTGGGTCAAAGGTCATCATGGCTTGCATCTCCAGGATGGTGGCATATGTCAGCGAGTGGTACATGCTCTCCTTGGTTCTGCCAGAGAGAAAGGGCATGAGGCAACCACCTCCTAAAACTCCAGAGCAAACTGCACAATGCAGCTCATTTGCCGTCCCTTCTCCACGAACAGATGAGGAAACTGAGGCCCAGTTTGTTGAAGGTCTCCCCCTCTCATACTCAAAAGGCACTGACTCCCTTTCCCAGATCCTCCTGTTCCTGCAGAGTGCCCCTAAGTGATCCCCCAATCTGAGTCTCAGTTTCTCATCTGTTTGGCTCTTTGTAGGAAGGGGTAGCAGCAAGAAGGATACCATTGAGCAGTATGTACCCTCCTGGCATCTAGACCCTGACTCTCACCTTCTGCCTTCATCTCCAGCAGACAGAACACAAGTCTTGTACTAGGTGGGCTCCCAGAAGAGTTCTTGCCCCTTCCTTAGGTCCACCCAGGCCTTGCCCGGGCCCTGCTCTATAAGGATAGCACCTCCCCCCTCTCCCAGCCCACGACCTCCTGCCTCTCATCGTCCTCTCCGTAAACACCCCAAGAGGTCCACACCCCACGAGATGAGTACCCAAGCCCTCTGCCAGGCATCTGGGATCTGTAAGCACTGCCCACCTCACTAGGCCCCTAGCCCCTGCTAATCCTAACACCCTGATCCCATCAGGCCTCAGACTGTAGCCCAGGTAACACCAAACTATACGTTTTCCAGAAAATTCTGTTCTCTAGGCCTTTGACTATGCTGTTCATGCACCTTGAAATGCCTTTCCCTTTGCCATCTCTTCACAAGACAGCTAATCCATCAGGTCTCTTAAAAGCCTCCAAGTCCCCTGGGAATCCAGGGTTCCCCTTCTAGGCTTGTTATTATTGTTAAGCAATTATGCAGTGTTGAGCTGCAGCAAACTCATAGCTCAACCTCCAGTGGGTTTACAGAGGCAGTAAATCATACGGGAAGAGACTGCCCATCTTTCTCCTGTGGAGCAGCCTGTGGATTTGAACCACATGTTTTTGGGTTGGCAACACAGCTCCTTACCACTAGGCCACTGGAGCTCCCTCCTCTAGGGTTCCATGTCTGTAAATAACTCAGGCACACAGAATGTATTTCAGCTCCCTCCCTAGACTGGAGCACCTCAAGGCCGAGCTTATATTCGCCTCACCTCTGCTCAGCACACACAGCAGGCTTCCCATCTAACGGTGCTAAGGGGACATTTACTCCAACACATGATTGTTGTTGTTGTCACCATCAAGTCCACTATGACTCTCAACGACTCTATGAATAATGGATCCGAACCCTGCCCTCTCCTGGGCCACCCTCACCATCTCTGACATCCTCGAGCCCATTGTTATGGTCACTGTCTAACCATCTTGTTGGGGGTCTTCCTCTCTTTCTCTGACCCCACACTTTTCCCAGTGTGTCTTTCTCCAAGGACTGGCTCTTCCTAACCAGATGATCAAAGAATGTGAGATGAGGTTTTGCCATCCTTGCCTCTAAGAGGCAAATTCCGTGGAGACAGAAGCAATGCCAGACGGGCCCTGCCCTGCAGGCGTCCCTTCACATATCTGGGTTTTGCTTCCTACTTCTGTAAAACGGGGACAGCGTCCTGGGCTGCTGAGTCTTGTGGGGCCACGGTGGACGGCCTGTGCCTGATGCACAGTAGGTGCTGCGGCTGCTTCCCGTCCTCCCCGCTCACTCCCTTCATTAATTATTTACGATTCTCCTCAGTGCCAAGCTTATGCTGGGAACTTGGGAGGAAAGAGAGATGACTAAGGTTTATAGATTGTTTATTACAAAAATCACATGACCCTTTTCTTGCCTTGCTGGCTCATAAAACAAATCTACACATTAAGTTGGTTCCCCTACACCTGCTTCTGGTTGAATGGAGCTCTCGTGGCCTAGTCTGGAAGGAGCTGGCACTGACAGGGCCTTTCTGGTTCAAATTCACCAGTGTGGCCTTGGGAGAAATATAGCAATTCTCCTTCCTCCTCTGATTTACAGCCTCCATAAACCTACTGGAGGGGCAGG
Organism: Elephantulus edwardii; assembly: GCF_000299155.1. Classification (NCBI taxonomy): domain Eukaryota; kingdom Metazoa; phylum Chordata; class Mammalia; order Macroscelidea; family Macroscelididae; genus Elephantulus; species Elephantulus edwardii. The sequence continues at coordinate 6,301,697 of NW_006399755.1, forward strand.
TATCCGTTGGTTCTGACTCCATTACAATGAGTTTTGAGACTTCTGGGCAACTCTCAGGAGTTTTTGTTCTCAAGGATCAAAAGTTTTGAAGGAAACAAAAGGCTCTGTCCTCCTTCCTGGCCCCAGTAGCCATCAGGACACCGTCTGGGTCTTTGCTGGGTCAACTTTCCCTGAGGAGGGGGCTGGGGGCTCCTGTGGGCACAGAACTTGGACTTTAGAGTTCCTCAGACAGGGGCTTTCTGAGTCTCGATTTTCTCCTCCACAAAATGGGCACAATAGCTACTCTCTCACAAGGCTAAGCAACTGAAATAGGACATCTAGTCCTCAGGGCAGACCTCAGATGCTCAATAATTCTGAGTCCACGCTTTTCCTGACAGGGTCAAGGGTCACCTCCCTGGAGACCACAAAACTCCTGAAGGAAGAGCTTCCCTGGGAGCATTCAGACACAGCTTCCCATGCGGACCTTTCAGCTCTCATGCCCCTGCGCTTCAATGTCTTTCCCACCAAGGACCAGGACTCAATCCCACCCACCCACTCAGCCCCCACTGCTGGGGCCCGCAGGAAGGGTGGCCCTTCCTGGAGAGCTGGCAGACAAAGTAGAATTTCTAGTCTGAGGCCCAAAGCCCAACATGCACCAGTGGCTGGGAATTCTGTCCCCTCCCAGGCCCCTAGTCTGGGCTAGGAATCACGGCACAGAGGATGGCAACCCCTCAGACCTCAGATACTTCAAGTGACCATTTCCACCCACAAAGTTCTTGTTTCTACATATAACACTGGGAACAACTGCTCTCAGCCCTGAACTGGACCCAACCCTGGGACAAGACGCCCATGGGGTCCTATCTTCAGGGGTGTCAGGAAATAGAGGGTGCTAGATCAAGATCAAGGTGTAGGACCAGAGACTCTGACCACTTGGGGTCAGTTAAACCCAATGGCCTCCAGGTTTTCCCTCCTGGGCAGTAGCCAAGCCTGATTATCAAACACCTGGTCCATCTTTGTCTTTACCCACCTGTTCCTTGCTGGGGCAGCCCCCACCTTCCCCAGGTCCTGTGTGGCCCTCCCTGATGTATGGTCTCACATCCCTGGAACCTGTAGATGAGGCTTCTCCAGGCTGGAAGGCAGAGTCTGCCTCTCCACCTCTCCACGTTCCTACTCCTTCATTCTCATCAGACTGTCGCCCTCAGCCCCCTTCTCTGGTCTATTCAGACTCATTTTCTAGCTATGGACCCCAGCTCACTGCCATCCTCTCCACCCACTGTCCTCTCACTCTGCGACATGCCGGCCAGGCTGAGTGTCTCAGTTCCTCCGTGGTTTGCACAGGCCCTTCTCTCTGCTGGATCACTCTCAAATACCCGCTCCATCTAGCTGACTCTTCAACTGGCCCATCTCAGCTTAAACACCACTTCACCCAGGACACCTTCGTGAGCCCTACAGGGGCTTCCCAGAGAGAAATTTGTTCTGTTTCATGCTCTGCTGGTGCCATCCTGAATTTGTGACAGCTTCTGGATACGGGACCTGCATTTTCATTTTGTGATGATGGGTCCTACAAACTGTGTTGTTGTTACGTGTTGTGGAGTAGGAACTAATTCCTAGCTAATCTTCCAGGGGGGTTTCAGAGACTTTAAATCACATGGGAAGAGAATGCCCATTCTTCTGTCTCAGAGTAGTTGATGGATTTGAACCTGTGCCAAGAACCGGCCCCAAACCCTTGAGATCCATGTACTTCCTCTAGCCTCTCTCTCATAAACCACATTGCTAATGCTACCTTTCTGTATTCCAGAAAGCACGCCCATGTCTTGCTTGGTATTGTTACCCCAGCATAGATGTGTAACCCATGGAAGACAGCCATGAGATGCTGTTTGCTAAATGAACCAGGGTCAGCTGCAACTGCCCATGTGTAACTACAGCACGGGGGGCACCTCATAATTATTACACAGAATAGCTCTGCTTCTGGAATCTTCTTAGCTATCCATCCCCCACCCTCTCTTCCAGAGTCCCAACTCCTACTGCCTCATGCCACCCCTCACTCGTGAAAATAGTGTTAAACCCACTCACTTTCTGCTACACCCATCTGGAATCCATTAGGTCCAGGGGCCACACAACTGCATGCATTCTCCACACTGCCCCTGAGCAACAGAGGAGAAAACTGCCCACCACACGGACAGACATTATCTTAAACTCAAGGCCACTGGCCTGGGCCAGATCCACCACACTCCTTAGCAATGTCTTCTCATCACTCCCCAATTCCTGCATGGTCCTTCACTCTAGGTAGAGAACTGGTTCTTCCTCACACACCTGAACTCCCTGCACCCCATCCACTCCAACTTATCTCTGCTGATCCCACACCCTTCTCTGCCTCCTTCACTCCACTCCTTAGAAGAGGCAAACGAGAGGCTCTCCCACCCAGTGGACTCCACCCTGCTCCACATCAAGACAGCATGGCAGTCAGAGTGCGAGCTGTGGTGCCTGGTGGGCCTGGCTTTGATCGTGACTCTGCAACCTGCTCAAGCAGTCAGTTGCTAATTGAAACGTCAGTGGTTTGAATCCAACAGCTCCACCACAGGAGAAAGTGTGGCAGTGTATTTCTGCGAAGGTTACAGCTTTGGGCCCCTGTGAAGTAGTTCTACTCCCTGTAAGTCACCATGTTGGGTGATTTTAAAAATTGTTTTGCTTTCTGCAATCTATGAATTATGTCTTGGAGAAAGTGCAAGCAGATTGGTCTTCAGAGGCAAGGATGAGGAAACCTGATCTCACCTACTTTGGCCATGCTGTTAGGAGAGGCCAGTCCTTGGAAAGGACATCATGCTAGGAAAGGTGAAGGGTCAGCGGAGGAGAGTAAGACCCTCAACTAGAGGGACTGACACCATGGGCTGGAGCATAGCGGGATGGCACGGGATAGGGCCAGGTTCAGATCTGTTGTTCATAGGGTCATTATGAATTGAAGTTGATTTGATGGCACCTAACAACAGCAACAACATTCATCAAGAACACGTAACTAGTAGCCAGTGTTCCAAAGACAATGCTTAGAGGATAGATACCTTGGTAAGTACAAGAAACTGGAAACAGTTGAAGTTGATTTGATGGCACCTAACAACAGCAACAACATTCATCAAGAACACGTAACTAGTAGCCAGTGTTCCAAAGACAATGCTTAGAGGATAGATACCTTGGTAAGTACAAGAAACTGGAAACAGTTGAAGTTGATTTGATGGCACCTAACAACAGCAACAACATTCATCAAGAACACGTAACTAGTAGCCAGTGTTCCAAAGACAATGCTTAGAGGATAGATACCTTGGTAAGTACAAGAAACTGGAAACAGAGACAGCACTAGTTAGAGAAGTGGCATATGGAAAGCAAATACCAGGGCAAGGGCAGAGGCAAACAGCTCACTGCCCACAGCCCAGAATTACAACAGTTAAATGAGACCATGTCTGTGCAGCGAGAAACAGCAGAGGAGACTGAATCCTAGTCTCTTTTGAAGCCTAAATGACCACAAATAGTGAAGGCAGGCTGTTTCTGGGGTCTTTTTTTTTTTTTTCAAGACTTGTTTCCTTTCTCTAGATCAGTGATCCTCACTGGGGACAGGGAGGCAATTGTGATATCCTCTCTTAGGGGAAATAGCACCATCTCTGGAGACACTTTTGGTTGTCATGAGGTGGGGATAGAAGGGGCTGGCACAAGGGGCTGGAGAAACACCCTAAAACACAAAAGGAAAGATCCTTTTCCAAATGAGGTGGAGGTTAAGGTAAGGAAGGGTTAAACTGCTTCCAAGGTCTCTGACAGGGAAGCGGTTAAGCACCCGGCTGCTAACTAAAGGGTTGGCAGTTTAAACCCACCGAGTAGCTGCAAGGGAGAAATGTCTGGCGATCTGCTTCTGTAAAGATTATGGCAAGAAAACCCCGCAGGATACTTCTACTTTGTCACAAGGAGGTCTCTATGAGTCAGAAGTGACTGCTTCCAGCCTGTTCCAGGTGCTGGGAGAGGCACAGTGGTGGCTTCTCCCCAGATGCCTCCCTTCAGGAGACCAGCATTTCTTCCCCAGGGATTCCTGGCAGACTTTCCTTCTGACCCAAGGAAGGGGAGCCATTTCATTAATGTAAACATTGAGGGGAAAGCTGGGTTAGGAATCCTGAAGTGGGCACAGCTTGGGGGTCTAGTGTAGCATCGCATCAGTTCTACAATTTTCTTCTATGTTCTGACTATCTTGTTGTTGTTGTTGTTGATTGCTGTCAAGTCAAACACAACTCATAGTGACCCTATGAACAAAAGACCTGAAGCTTTTCTGTAACTATTTTTTTTTCTCTCAAAGTTCATAGAATATCTACTTTGGTCCAAAATCTGGAGCACAATTTAGACCATTCAGACTAGAACATGGTGTGGCCTGGTCTTCGCTGAGGGATTGGCAGAAAGGCCATTATCAGTGCTCAGGGTGGGATGGGACAGAATGGGAAGCTGAGCACCTGGGACAGCCAGATACCAAGGACAGGAGGGTGATTAGAGTTAGGGTCCCTCTGAGTGAGACCAAGAAAGAGCCAGGAGGGAAGAGCGAGCCAGGAAATCTTGGCCCACCCTGCCTGGCACAGCCCAGACCCCCTCAGACCATGTGAGTGACAAAAGACAGTCTAGAGACATGTAGCTGAAAAGAGAAGCATTAAAATAAAAAGATCCAGTGAGCATGACGAAACCCATGGTTCCCCCATCAGTCTCAGAACTCAGGGTTCACTGTGCAGGCCCAGGAAAAAACATGTTCTCTCTGGAGAAACTAGACCCTTTCAAATGCTGACTGCCGCCTCTCTGCTGGAACCTGCAACAGCCAATCCCACCAATTACAAGTCAGCTTGAACACAGATCTTTAAGTAAACTTATTCTTAAACATCATCAGACATCCAAGTTTGAAGAAGCCCCCCATGAGAATGAGATTCCCAAACCATTAGACAGCAAATAGTTAAGACTATGTAGGAAACAATAAAACATTTTAAACAGAGATACTAATCTCAGACGATAACATTAAAGACTAATTAGAGAACAGACTACAAGCCATGCACTGTCCTATACGCATTCATTTCCAAATGTAGATGTAAAGATAACATACCAACAAAAAGAGAACAAAATGTTATAGGGGTGGAGATGGGAGTACAGTCCAAGAGAAACATTGAAATTAATTGAATGATTAGAGAAATACAGAAAAAGCAATAGAAAGGTTGACTGATAAAGTGGAGATAATTTCTGGAAATTAGAAAACAAGCAAAAGAAATGGAAAATGGAGATGGACTAAAAGATAAGTAGCTTAGAAAAGTGATGCTGAAAGTCTAAGATGGGACTTAAAGAACGTCCAACAGGATGTGGCATCCCAGAGAACTTCCCTGGAATGAAAGTATTGTGTTTTAAAACAAAACAAAACAAAAACCCCCAAAGCTGCACAGCCATGTTTATTGTGGCTTTGTTCACAATTGCAAGGAGCTAGAAACAACCTAAGTGCCCATCAACAAATGAGTGGATAGAGAAGCTGTGGTATATTCACACAATGGAATACTACGCTGCATTAAAAAACAAGGAACTCATGCAATATTATTCAAAATGGGTGACCCTGGAAAACATTATGCTGAGTGAAATATCCCAGTCACAAAAGGACAAATACTGCATAGTGCCACTATTGTAAAACAGGACTGAATCAGGGTTGGAGGGAGACTGAGAAAGATGGAATAAATAATGTATACTGCATTGAAACAGATGAGGGAGAAAACTGTTTAAAAGGACTATGTGATTAGGTATTTTTGTCATGATGGGAGTCAGAACGAAGGCTGCATAGTGGAGTGGACCTGGGGGGAGGGATTGTAAAACAATGAAAGAATTTTTCTTTTACTTTTCCAAGAGGGGAGTGTACTGGGGGGGGGGAGAGTGGATGGGGAGAAAAGTGCAAAGTCTGTAAATTTTCATTGAAATTAATAATTAAAAAAAAGTTTTTTAAAAAAAAAAACAACGAAGCAACTGCATTAAAAAAGACCTATACTCTGGTCATCATTGTGATTGTTCAGATTTGATGAGAGAAAGAGAAGATCCTAATCATTTATATAAAGGTGGTAGGGAGGAGATCACAAGTAAAAAGCGTTAGTGCCATATTCACAGCTACACTGCGTCAAATAAAAACCTGACTGTAGTTAAGGAGATTTCAACTCCTAGGGACACTATGAGACAGAGTGTCCCATAGGGCTGCAAAGACGATAACCCCTAAGGAAGTATACTTTAAGGGAAACTGGGAGGTTTGAACCACTGACCCTTTGGTTGGCAGTAGGCAAGAACTTTAAACCAGTGCACCACCACGGCTCATAATTCCCTTATGTGATAGAAAACAGGGTGCAATGCCTTCAAAATTCTGAAGGGAAAATTATCTAGTAGTCATGTAACTCTTTCTTGGGAAGTTCCTAGAGTAAATCTCTAGTAAAATGAGAGAGGATATGATAGAGAGAATGAGAAAGGATCAAGGAAGCAGGAGAGTAGCAAGAGGAGTTTCAGGAAACATCAGAGCAAAGGACTGCCACCTCCCAGGCCATCCCAGGAAGCAAGACTGGGAGCTCCTGGAGTGGCTAAAAAGATTTAAGTATAAAGGTACAGAAATTAAACCAAAACCCACAGCCATCGAGTCACTTCTGACAGTAATTTCTATCAACAGGTTTCTGAGGTCATAAATCTCAAGGGAAGAGACTGCATTATCTTTCTTCCATAAAACAGCTGGTGGACTCAAACCTCTGACCATTTGATTAGCAGCCTGATAAACTGCACACTACACTGCCAGAGCTCCCTAGCAAATTAGGGAAATGAGAAAAGAAAAAAAGATAATGATTAACTCTAAAGAGGAAACATAAGGTAATATACTACTTGTCTCTGCAGTAAACACTAACTACATAATTAGGATAATGCAAACACTGATTATTGATTTAGCCAAATATTGTGATATAATGATAAGAGGATGACGAAAGGGAGGAGGTACAGCAGTGTAAGAAAGTTAAATTCTAGTCTACCAGTGGCAAGACTTTTTAAAAAGATAAGGGGAAATGTATGCCATGTAAGCTCAATTTTTAAAAATGGAAAAAGTTATAAGGAAGAGCAGGATAAGCACGCATATTCTTTAGCGCCAAGGTAGTAGAAGGTAGTATTGGCTAAATGAGTGACCTTCATTATTACTCTAACATGCTTAGTAAAGTATGCAGCTCCAATGTTTGAAGCTGTGAGGAAAAGCAAAGGAAAGCAATTGCTGATAACGAGGGAGAAAACATGAGTGGATTCACTGGGATCAAGAAGTAAAAAAAAAAATCCACAAAAAAACCAAACCCAAAATATAAGTGTACAAAATAATGTATGTGAATGATTATATAAATATGGTGTTGTTGTTGTTGTTAAGTGCTATCAAGTCGCAGGTGACTCATAGTGACCCTATGAAGGAGAGTCCTCAACGCTTGGGTGTCTGTCATCCTCTCTCCAGGTTCATAGGGTTTCCGGAGTGGATGCCACTCCTCCTTCCAAATATAAATATATAGAAAACATTTTATAAATGAAAGAAACATCATGTATATGAATGATTGTATGCAAACCAATAAACCCTCAAACGGGGAGGGGAGAAAAAAAGAAGTCATAATACAAAGAAGCTTCAAATACTGAAGGCCCAGAAAGTCACAGTGACATTGATGGGGCCCTGGCTGCTCACAGGTTATGGGATGGAAAGATGGGGTCATTTATAAAAAAAAATTATTTTAGTGAAGGTTCTCAAAGAAACTGGTTTTCATTCATTCCTGAACATTTTCTTCCCTCCCTCTCCCCTGATCCCCTTTGTAATGCTTGTCCTGTTCTACACTATTGTCCTAAACATAATTTCTAATTGTCTGTTCTTTTCAGATGGTCCTTCCTTTCACCCATTCCAATGCAGTATTATCTCTACCTCTACCCTACCTTCTTTAAGGGACTCGAGTTCTGGTGGCCTAGTGGTAAGGAGCTGTGCTGCCAACACGAAGCATATGGTTCCAATCCACCAGCTGCTCTGTGGCAGAAAGATGGGCACTCTCCTCCTGTAAGATTTACTGCCTCTGAAACCCTCTGGAGGGTCAGCTATGGGTTGGTTCTGACTCGATGGTACACAACAACTGAAGGGTCAGAGTGATTGAGGAGGCTGAGAAGTCAACTCACATAGGGTTCCTGTCAGAAAAAAAGCTTTTGGTTCTCCATGACCTAATACTGCTAATCCCTTCCTTTACAGACTTCCTCAAGTGTGTGTACACATCCATCCACGTAGCTCGCGCACACATGCATGCACCCACCTCCCCATCCCTCATCCTGCTCTTAAGTCTTACCTGGGCTTGAGGTAGCTGAGTGCTTCTGAGAACTGGTTGGTGAGGAACAGATCCAGGGCAGTCATGCACTGGTCCAGGGCCTCATGGAGGCTGTTCACGGATGTCCTGAAGGGAAAGACACAAGGACATGGTCCTAGAATAACCAGCCCACTTCCTGTCTGGAGCAGAGCCTCACAGAACCCCACTCAGTCTCCCTGGGCAGCTTGGGATGTGTGTCAGGAGCTCTTCAGGCCCACTGCTTGCTGGAACAAGGGCCATTTGGATGCCTCTCTAAATGTCTCTAAGGGTGAGAAGAACAAAATGGGTGTGTCATCCAAGACCTGAATGGGATTAAAGGCCTTGATAGGGGCAGGGAGATCTCAAGGATAAATGTATATTTTACTCATCACAAGGGTAAGAGGACTCTTTGTGGCCATTCTTACCCATTAGGATGTGCTTCCCCCCTCATGGGGGTGAAACCCACCCTCTGAATCTACTTCAGTCGTCCACTTCCTTCTCTGAGTCTTCTGTCCACCCCCAAGGCCTCAGATTATAGAGCCTCAGACACTGTCACAATGGCCTGCAGAGGCAGGGGACCCGTGAGAATGGCTCAGCATCTTTCATCTCAGGAGTCAGCTCCATGGGACATCTCCAGGGGGTACACATGACCCAGTCCTATGTCACTCTGCTTCTCTTATCAGCCTCTGATGTGTTATATTTTTCACTTGTTTTTATGCTATTATTCACCTCCCTCCAGTAATATGGATGGAAACATTGTTTTGTTCATGGCTTTATCTTCAGCATCTAGGCTTTTAATGAATATCTGTTAGATAAAGGAAGGGAAGGGAAGAGGAATGGAAGAGCATAAGCCTAACTGGGCAAAGTCCTGCCTTTTCGGGCCTCAGCTTCCTCATTAGAAAAGTGAGAGATGAAAATTCTAAAAGGCTGGTCCATCTAATGGTCTTGAGAACTCCTAGTCTCACTATTTCGAATGATAGAGGGCTCCAGAAAGGATTTTGACAATCTCAATAAAAGGAGATCTCTTCCTCATCCCTTGTCCTCCAGTAATTTGTTGAGATAAAGTCTCTTCTCTACTTGGTAGGAATCTTTGGTGGCCTAGTGATAAGAAGCTCCACTGAAATCCCAAAGGCACGCAGTTCAAATCTCCTCCCATGAGATTAACTGCCTCTGAAAACTCACTAGGTAGGGAGCTATGAGTGGTTCCAACTCAATGGCAAACAACAACTCTACTTGGTAAAATACTACACATACTTTAAAGCCCAGCTCTAAAGTCTAATTATTTATGATTGTCTCAACAGATGTCCAAACAAAGTGAAATACGCATCATATTAAAAAAAATATTCATCTACCCAAATCTGTTTTTCTCAGGTTTTGCCACCTTAGTAAATGAGACCCTCTCTACCTAATTCTACATGTCAGAATTCTTTTTTTTGGGGGGGGGGATTCTCATTTTTTTCTATAATTATATTTTATTAATTTTCATAAACATTTACAGAGATTTTGGGTTTCCA
>NW_006399755.1:6312209-6330200 GCF_000299155.1 Elephantulus edwardii
TTACCCAAGTCTGTTGAAAGACTCAACCGTCTACTCCTATTACCCCCATCCACTCCTATTATGTAACATCTCTCTCCTCATTCAATCCTTTTACTTTCTATTTCCTGATATTTAACTCTCTTCTTTTTCATCTCCTTGTCATTTTCCCTGCTAGATCTTGAGTCATTTCTTTAGATCTTTCATTTCACTAATTTTTTTTCTTTAGGTGTATTTGATAATCTTATCCACTGAGTTTTACATTTCAATGATAATTTTTAATTTCTAGAAGTTCCACTTGGTCCTTTTTCAAATATACTTGGCCATTTTGGGGATGTTATTTTGTCCCCAAGTATTTGGAAAGGTGGAAGGTCGGCAAAAGAGAGGAAGATCCTCAGTGAGATAGACTGACAAAGTGACCGCTGCAGTGGGTTTAAGCAATGGTTTAGGACAAGGCTCAGATTTTTTGTTCATAAGGTCATTGTGAGTTGGACTCTACTCAGTGGCACCTAACAACAACGACCACATTTTGTCTCAGACTTACGGTTTCAGGTCCACCTTTGATTCCTTTACATATTTTAAAAAACACGTATTGATATTCTATAGTTTATGATTCTAGTAGATCAGAGAAACAAATTCTGTTATTTGCCGTTAGTGGTGCCTGCAGTTCACAGTGGCTTGTTTTAGATCATAAATTCATATAGACTTATTCCCAAGTAGGAAGATACATTCCTCCAGGGATTTTATTTTTACTTTATTAAGGTTTCCTGAGGCACTAATACTTTGAGACAATGTTTAAAATTTCCAGGAACAGAAAAGTAGTTTGTACTCAAATCCTAAATTTGTGTTTTTTAAAAACAAACAAACAAATCAATTTTAAGTTTTTCTATGAAACCTTTCTTCTTCACCAGAACTATTGTTTCATTTTGCTGGTAGATGGATTCCCCCCCTCCAGATAATTTCGCAATTTGTTGATGATAAAGCCCTTTGAGAATTCTAGATTTATATTGGGTTGGAGAGGGAAAAGATGCAAGTTAAAGATCCAACTTCTAATCAGTACTGTGTAGACTCAGGTACTGTTTTCTATCCCTTGCCACCCACTGCCATCAAGTCAAATTAAACTCATAGCAAACCTTCCATTAGGTTGCCAAGGCTATAAATCTTCATATATATATATATATAACCTGTTTTCTTACAAAGCTCATATACATTGTTTTTGACACCAGCTCTTTCCCAGTTACTTAACCCACCCCTCCCTCCACCCATCAAATTGTGAGACCCTATGATTAAACATTACCCCACCCACCCTCACCTTTCCCTCTGCCCCCTTAGATCTTCATACACATTTTATTAGTTATCTGTTTCTACAAGAATGCTCTTATATAGTATTTGTCCTTATAGGACTGCTCATCTTTCTCTAGCAAAGGGATTCAAACTGTCGCCCTTCTGGTGAGCAGCCCGATAAGTTATCATCAATATCACTGCCATTAGGGCTCTTTGGGTTTCCAGGGTTTCTGGAATTTGTAAATACCCTCAAATTTGCTAAAACTTCTTCATCTAGTTTACCATCTAGTTTCAGTTCCTTCATTCTTAGTTCCAGGGGATTTCTGCTGCTTTCAGAAATGCATTTTAAAAAGTTTGCTGAAACTTATTCTGCATTTAACTTTTTTAAAAAATGGATAACAGTAGAAACAACTCTCTCATAGTATCCAAAGGAGCCTTTTCAAAATTCAAGTCCAGTTGGTTCACTTCTGGACTTCAAATGCTTCAGTCCATTCCTCACTGACCCTCCATCAGGTTTCTGAGGCTGTAAATAGGCATGAGAAGAGACGGTCCATACTACTCCCAAGGGGCTTCTGGTGGATTTGAACTGCAAGAGATGTGCAACCTTTGGGTAAGCAGCACAACACCCATTACACAGGATAAAGACCAAGTTCCTTCCCATGACTTTCAAAGCCCACCCAAAGCAGCCTCTGAGCCCTCTCCACCAAGGCCCAGATAGTGCCGAGTTCTCTTTTCCATGGGGCTTCGGCTGGTGATAGGCACCTAGCAGGTGGCACAATTCAGCTCTGTTGTATTAATTAGAGAATTATTTCCTCAACAAGGGGGCATTGGGTATTTAACAAGCATTCTCTTCTCCTGCCCACTCCTGTGGTGTGGCATTATTATCCTCACCACAGATGAGCAGTCATTATAAATTGTACTCGACTTGAGGGCATCCAGAAACAACAACAGATGAAGGCACAGGGGGGAGGTGATTCGACCAAGGTCACACTCTCACACTTGAACTTTCACTCAAGTTTCTGCCTGAGCCAGCATCTACCAGCCCAGCCCAAGGAGTCTTCAACACTGGTGTCGCTTGGGCTGGTGGACTCCTCATGGACCTCTCTTCCTGTTCCAGATCACACAGAATCCTTTAAAAAAACACTCTAATTGCCACTGTGTCAGAACTGACACATAGTTGATTCTCCACTGGGATTTTGAGGTTGTAAATCACATGGAAGGAGATGTTCATTTTTCTCTCATAGAGCAGCTGGTGGATTTGAACTACCAGAGGTGTGGCCTTTGGATGAGCAGAGCAACTACCAGAGCTCTCCTCGTTATTGTATATAATTGAGTTGGAACTGACACATAGCTGAGCCTCCAGCAGGTTTTCAGAGGCAGCTGCCTGTGGAGTAACTGATAGATTCGAACTGCGCGCCTTTGGGTTGGCAGTGCAACTCCTTACCACCAAGCCACCAGAGCTCTCCTTAGTAATATATATTATCAGTTTTAATCATAGAACGTTGTTGTTGTTGCTAGGTACCATAAAGTACAGCTCACGTGACCCTATGAAAACAGGACCTGAATTCTGTCCTATCTGTACCATCCTCATCATCTCTGACACACTTGAGCCCACTGCTGCAGTCACCATGTCAATCAGTCTCATTGGGAGTCCTCTCTTCTGCTGACCTTCCACCTTTCTAAGCACTATGCTCCTTTCCAAAGACTTATTAGTTGTTGTTAGGTACTGTTGAGTAGAGTACAACTCAAAACGACCCTATGAACAAAAGATCTGAACCCTGTTCTATCCTGCGTCATCCTCACACTTCCCAACACAAAAGCCCATTGAGGTGAAGCCTCATCATTCTTGCCTCCAAAGAGCACTCTGGCTGCCCCCTCTCCAAGACATATCTGCTTGTTCTCTTGGCCGTCTGTGGGATGTTCAGTGCTCTTCTCCAACACCATAGATAAAGGCGTCAACTCTTCTTCTGTCATCCTTATTCACTGTCCAGCTCTCAGAGGCATAGCAGGTGATTGGAAAGACTACGGCCTGAATCAGACCCACCTTAGTCCTCAAACTGACATCACTACTCCTTAATAATCTGGAGAGGTTCCAAAGACTAGGTGATAAATATATTGCTTACATGTAGCATTATTTTTTTTAGATAATATAAACTGTTGTTGTTAGGTCCCATCAGGTTGGCTCTGACTCACAGCAAGTCCATCTACGCACACAACAGATAAAAAATCTGACAGATCCTGCAGCGTCCTCACAATCTCGTTGTGCTTAGCCATTGTTCTAGACACTCTATCAGTCCATCTTGCTGAAGATTTTCCCATACTAATGACAAGATTGTTTTGTAAACTCTTTCTACATTGAACTACATACTTAGTGATTGAGCCGAAGTCTTTTTGAAATTTTTATCCTTTTCTTATAAAGTATTGCTTCAATCTACAAAAAAAGTAATTTATGTAGGTTCACAAATACTAAATACCTCAATATTGTAGCTAAAACACTAAAATATTTGACAAAATCTGGAACTTTAAAATCACCAGCAGCAATGAAAACAGACCTAGCTTCTAACTCAGCTATCTAATAAGCTTTATCAGGGAGCTCTGGTAGCCTAAAGGTAAGGAGCTGTGCCTTCCAACACAAAGATAAGTAGTTCAAATCTACCAACTGCTCCACAGGAGAAAGATGGGCAATCTCTTCCCATGAAATTGACAATCTCTGAAAACCTACAGGAGGGTCAGTTGTGAGTTGGTTCTAAGTCAACCACACATAACAACAAGAAAAACAACAGCATGTGCATGTAGCATGTGAAGAGGAAACAGATTTGAAAAGTCATTAAAATCAGATGATAAAGACAGTTCTGATTGGAGCTCATTAAAAACTCAAACTCATAGCTGTTGAGTTGGAACTGACTCATAGCTGACTCTCTAGTGGATTTTAAACCAAACAGGAGGAGACTGTCCCTCTTTCTTGAGCACATTGTTGTTGTTAGGTACCATCGAGTCGAGTACGACTCCTAACGACCCTATGAACAACAGATCTGAACCCTGTCCTGTCTTCTGCTGACCTGGTCATCTCTGACACACTCGATCCCATTGCTGCAGTCACCATTTCAATCCGAATGGTTGGGGGTGGAGGTCTTCCTTTCCTTCGTTGACCCTCCACCTTTCTAAGCATAGCCTCTCCAAAGAACAACCTCTCATAGCAACATGCCCAAAGTATAGAAGACAAAGCTTTGCCATCTTTGCCTCAAAGAAGCACTCTGGCCGCACCTTCTCCAAAGACATATCTATTTGTTCTTTTGGCAGTCCGTGAGAGTACTATTCTCCAACACCACAGTTCAAAGGCTCTTCAATTCTTCTTTCTGTCATCCTTGTTCATTGTCCATTTCTCAGCAAGTGATAAAAAAGGACCATGGTCTGAATGAGAGGTTTCTTACACCTCAAATTAACATCATTGCTCAATAAGTTAGGGAGGTTCTTGACTACAAATTTTCCCAGTGCAACACATCTCCTGATCTCCTGACCACTGGTGTTGATTGTGGTTCCATGTAAAATGAAGTCATTGACCATCTCATTCTTTTCTCCACCTATCATGATGTTGCCTAGCAGTCCAGTGGTGAAAATTCTTGTTTTCTTGAAATTGAGATGCAATCCATATTGAAGGCTGCAGTGTTTGATATTCTACAGCAAGTGTTTCAAATCCTCCTCAGTTTCAGCAAGCAAGGTTGGGTTATCTGCTACAGAAGATTATTAATGACTCTTCCTCAATCCTGATGCCACATTCCTTCTTCATAGAGTCCAGCTTCTCAAATGATTTGCTAGGCATAGATTGAATAAGTATAGAGAAAGGAAACACCTGATGCACGCCTTTCTTGATTTTAGTAGTAGTGTTGTTACAACAGCTTCTTGGTCTAGGTATAGGTTTTGCATGAGCACAATTAAATGTTCTGGGACTCCATTCTTCTCAGTGTTATCCATAATTTGTCAATGATCCACACAGTCAAATGCCTTTGCATAGCCAACAAAGCACAAATAGACATTCTTCTGGTATTCTTTTGCTTTCAGCCAGGATCCATCTGACATCAGCAATGATATCAGGTGCTACAATCTCTTTTAAATCCAGCTTTAACTTCTTTTTTTTTTTTGAATTCTGTATATTCAATGATTTATTCATAGTAAACACCTTTTTAAAGAAACACAGACTATGCACATGGACTTCACCAGATGGACTGCACAGGCATCAGACTGACTACATCTGTGGAAAGAATCACTGGAGATGCTCAATATCAGCAGTTAAAACCAGGCAAGGTGCTGACTATAGAGCAGACCATCTGCTGCTTCATATTATTCATGTGCAAGTTCAAATTGAAGTTGAATAAAATTAAAGCAAGTCCACAAGAACCAGTGAGTCTATTCCACCTGAATTTAAAACGAATTTCAATAACAGGTTTGATGCAAGCTTTAACTTCTAGCAGTTCTCTATCTACTATTCTAGCCATTTTTAAATTATCTCCAATAGTATTTTTCTTGTATGTGATATTAATGATATCGTATGCCAAGCCAAAGTTGAGTGATTTTGATCTGTGGCTCTCAGGCCTGGTTTACAACAGTGGCACTATACCATATTTGTCCTTTTGTGACCGAGATATTTCACTCAGCATAATGTCCTCCAGGGTCACCCATTTTGTATAATATTTAATCAGTTTCTTATTTTTCAACACAGCATAGTATTTCATTGTGTGATTATATCAGAGCTTCTCTATCTGTTTGTTGATGAGCACTTAGGTTGTTCCCAACTCTTTGCTATTGTGAACAAAGCTGTGATAAACCTGGGTGTGCATGTATCTGCTTGGGTGGTGGTTATGGTCTCTTTGGGGTATATTCCCAGTAGTGGAATTGCTGGGTCAAATGGTATTTCTATTTGCAACTTTTTGAGAAAGCACTGTACAGCTTTCCATGCAATCTTCTTAGAATAGGATTTCAATACAGTCACCATCAGTCTTTATGATAGCTCCCATAAATCATGGTGCTTCCAGTTCTTTGTTGTTGAAGTTAATCACGATTATATATTAAACACTACCAGGAAGCTATGATTATAAAAAAGAAGAGGAAGAGATCCTGAAAACTGCACTAGGGCACTGAGAAGTCAAAACAAAGGGAAGAGATGCTGAAATAAATGAGCTGAAAAGAAGATTTCAAAGTACAGCTTGAGAAGACAAAGCAAACCATTTTAACGGAATATGCAAAGACCTAGAATTAGAAAATAAAAGAAATGAACTCGCTCAGCATTTTTCGAGCTGAAAGAATTGAAAACCAAATTCAAACCTAGAGTTGTAATAGAGATGTTATGGGCAAAATCTTGAATGATCCAGGAAGCATCAAAAAGAGATGGAAGGAATACACAAGAGTCACTGTAGAACTGCCTAACAATGAAATATTTCAGAAAATACATGATCAAGAGCCAATGGTAAAAAAAGAAGTTCAAGCCGCATTGAGGTATTGCTAAAAAATAAGGCCCCAGAAATCCATGGAATGAATTGAGCACATCCAATAATTTAAAAAGTAAGTTAGTTTAGAGTTTTAGCCTTTTAAGTATATTGATACACATACATTTGGCCTATGAAAATGATTTCTGTTTTTATAAAATATCAATGTTGTTGTCATGACCCATAGCTGACATTTCAGCGGGTTTTCAGAAGCAATTAATAACATGGGATAAGACTGTCCATCCTTCTCCCCTGGAGTGGCTGATGGCCTCGAACTACATGCCTTTGAGATTGCAGCTCAGCGTCTTGCCATTAGGGCACCTATAATGGTTTGGTTGGGGGGTTTCCAACAGAAGATAATACATTTCTACTAAAACACAGCACAAAAATTTTTAGACATTTTAGTCATTTTAGTGTCACCCCTCTCTGACCATATCACCCTCTGTCAGTTTTTGTATCTTTATGGGGGAAAGACTGTCCATCTTTCTCCTATGGAATACCTGCTACATTCATAATGCTGACCCTTCGTGTAACATACCTCATTCCTCAAACCCATCGCCCTAACTGTGTCCATTCCTAACAATTTGAGAGCTAAGAGTCAGTCTTCTATTTCTACAGATATACCATCATTATCCCTACCTCACCAGAAAAAGATTCTGACCCATTTGGTCTACCTGAAGAGAAAGATGCACAGCTCAGAGGACAGACAGCACAGAGAGAGGTATTCCTTCTCTCAGACATCTCTCAAAAGACTGGGGGCTGCTTCAGGATGTCTCTGGGCAGACTTGCTCCCTAGCTTCCTCAAGTACTCACTATCTCCTACTCTGGCCAGACCTGGGGCTGGGCTCTGGGAACCAGGACCTGCCCTGAGGAGTTCAATGAGGAGCTCATGGTCTACAGGAGGAACAGGCCTAGGCAGCCACTATCAGCCAGTGCCATCAGAGGTGTGAGGATGGAAATGACTTAAGGCAGGTTTCCAGCCCAACCTAAAACCATCCCACAGGAAATGGCACTGAGTGAAGAAGAAGGAAAAAGAAATTGGGGGGATGAGCAAAAGGCCTAGGGCAAGCCTGCTGCTTAAAGAAAGGACATCAGTTTGCCAGACCTGGAAGACAGGCTCTGTAAACAGTCAGCTAAGTGGTTGCTGCTGAGTTGATTCTGACTCTGGCAAGAGACTTGCTAAATGCAAGGGGAGCTGGGGCACCCCAACTGCCTGGGGAACTCAGGATGGCTGGGGACATCCGCCTTAGTAATTTGATTTAATAATGGCATTAACAACCACCAGGATCATGACAAGAATATCACTACAAGTTATCTAAATTGATGCCTGTAGTATTTTACTCAGTCTTCCACCAGCACTAAGAGGCAAGCACTCTTATCTGCATTTGACAGATAAGGAAGTGCACACTTGAATCCAGTATGACTCCCCTGAAGGCCTGGAGAGGACAGAAATGCTTTCTGCCTAAGCAAGCAAACAGCAGGTCCAAAACTTTCCTCTCCCTTGGCCACTACTGAGGCCTCTACTTTTCCACAGGCTTTCCCTGTACCTTTCTGCTCCAGGATTCCCTGCTGGGGCCAAAACATAAAACTAATCGCCATGAGTCTATTCTAACATATAGTGACTCCACGTGTGCAATGCAGAACCACTTCTTTGCAAGGCTGGGACTTTCAAAAGGGGGTAGCCAGGCTTTTGTTCCAAAGCACCTTCCAACTACCAGCCTTAGGTCACCTAGGGACCAGACCACACACCTTTCTAAGTGGTGATGGTGGCTTCCTTAGCAAGCCTTGGGGAAACTGAGGCTGGAGGAGGTTCTGGGATGAAGGGAACATGGAGGATAGAGCATGGAGCATGGGGTAGGACCGATCGCTGGAAATAGAAGCTGTGGCATAGTGTTAGGGAGGAACAAAGGTGTCTGATCCCCCAATCAATTCTACAAGCAGTTGAGGCCAACATGTGAAGAGAGCTGGAGGGTGAGGAGGGGTATCGGCAGCCTCAGCCACCCCAGCTTTCCCTCCCTTCTCCGCCCCGCTGCTCTGTTCTGCCTGGAGCTCTGCTTATTTGGTGATGGAAGGGCAGATCCAGGCTGGAAGACCCTCAGTCCTCACCAGGAACAGAAAATTCTATCTAACCTTGACTTTTTTTCCCCCCCGAGGGCCCAAAACTATTTCTCTGGCAATGGCATCCTTGGGGGTCCCTTTCCCATCTTCCCAGGGTACCTAAGACAAGGTGAGTCAACATGCTTGCCCAAATTTTTCAGTGAGCAGCTGAGAGTCAGACAAGCCAATCCCAGAGACCACTGTGCTGGGGTTCCTTCACACTCAAGGGCATCTTTCACTGGTGTCCGAAGCTGTCAATCTTGAGAGCAGACTGCTTTATCTTTCTCCCTTGAACCAGCTAGTGGGTTAGAAGCACCAATGTTTCCATCAGCAGCCTATAGTTAACTCACTCTGCCAGTAAAACTAGTCTCTAATGCCTGTTCCACCCTCCAGGCAGGAACTTTGGCTCAGAAGGTGAAGCAAACTGATTCCAAAGTGAACCTTCTCCATTGCAAACATGATTGTGACTTTTGTCCAAAGTGTCCTCCTTCACTGTGCACGAAAAGCCCTGATAGTGGTCACCTGGCCAGCCATCCTTGGAGTATGTGGAGTGTCATGTGGTGCATTGTCATGGCATGGCTCTTGACAATGTGGCCTTCAGGAGTTCTGAAAGGAATTTCAGTTTCCTCATCAATGAAATGAGAACGACAGTGCCTACCTCCCAGGGTCCAACCTGAGGGATAGACTGAGACAAAGTGAAAACTGACAAAACCACAACCAAAAAATGACCATGGAGTGGAAACCAACTCAAAGCTGACCTTCCATGGGATTAGCGAGACTATAAATGGAACTGGGGGAGATTACCCATCCTTCTCACATTGAGCCCCTGGTGGATCTGAACCACCAGCAGCCTCTGAGCTAGCAGAACTCTCCTTGGACTAAACCCCCAGAGCTCCCTGAGACAAAAGGTACAACACAAACATTCACTGGGAAATGTTAGCAATTGTTAATTTTTCTAACCTTTGTGTATTTCCATCCTTTTCCTTACTAAGCATCACAGCTTTTATAATGAGGTTAAATAACTTTAAACACATAAATGCATCCTAAACAATAATGCACTGCCATCAAATTGATTTGGACTTGCCACAGTGCAGAAAGGCACCCTGGGGTTTCAAAGGCCAAACAGATCTTTACAAGAATTGACTACCTTATCTTTCATTCTGTGGAGCAGCTGCTGGGTTTGAACTGCCATCTTTTTGGTTCGCAGTCCCATGCTTAACTTACTAAGCAACAGAGTCCCTGCACATGCCCTTTTAGGTGCCATGAAGTCAGCTCTAACTCATAGTGACTCTATACACAACAGAAGGAAACCTGCTTGGTCTGGTACCGTTCTCACAATGTCTGCTGTGCTTCCGTTCACTTTTGCAGCCACTGTGTCAATCCATTTTAAGGAGCGTCTTCTCCTTTGCTGACCCAACACTTTTCCAAGCATGATGTCCATTTCTAGGGACTAGCCCTAACAACATGCCCAAAGCATGTGAGACGGCGTCACCACTTTTGCATCTCAAAACCCCTCCAGCTGCACTTCTTTCAAGACAGATATGTTCATTCATTTGGCTGCTCATGGGATATACACCTCCTATAACCCAGCAATTCCATGCTTAGGTGGCACCCTGGGGAGTTTGTTCAAATAGCAAAACACCAAGCACAATGAAAAACCTACAACCAGGAAATAATAAAATAAATGGGACCTTCTAAGAATTAAATTCCTATGAACATCAAAAAACTTCCCCAACAGGGTGAAAAAGAAACCCACAGAATGGGAAAAATATTTGGCAATAATATATCTGATAAGGGATTATATCTAAAATTTATAGAATACTCGAGCACCTCAACAAAAAAAAGGTAAGCAATACAACCACAGAATAGGCACAGGATATAATTGACACTTCACCAAAGAAGATATTCAGATGGCAAACAAACACATGAGGAAATGTTCAAAATCCCTAGCTATAGGAGATATGCAAATCAAAACCACTATGAAATATTTCACCCCAACAATACTAGCAAGGTTAAACAGAGCAGCAAACAACAAATGCTGGCAAGGTTGTAGAGAGACTGGAACTCTTACTCACTGCTGGTGAGAATGTAAAATGGTACAACCACTATGGAACGCAGTCTGGTGTTTTCTCAAAAAGTTGGAAATAGAAATAACATTTGACCCAGTAATTCCACTACTGGAAATATATCCTAAAGAAACCAGACCTGTAACTCAAACAGATGTGTGCACATCCATGTTTATTGCTGCATTAGTCACAATAGCAAAGAGATGGAAAAAACCCAAGTGTCCATCAACAAACGAATGGATAGGAAAACAATGGTACCTTGACATACTGTAATATTATGCAGCATTGACAACAATGAACTTGCAAACCATTACACAACATGAGGACATTATGCTGACTGAAATATCTCAGTCATAAAAGGACAAATACTGCGTAACACCACTGTTATAAAATAGGATTGACATGAGGGGTTAGGGGGAGAATAGAAAAAGTGTGGACAGAAAATGAACACTGCATGGGAACATATGAGGGGAAGAATAATCTGAAAGGAATATTGTTGCTGTTGCTGTGTACTGTCGAGTCAGAACTGGTTCAGAGCTGACCCTCTGGCAGGTTTACAGAGGAAGTTAATTGCACAGGAGGAGATTGCCCATCCATCTCCCATGGAACAGCTTCTGTTTTCAAACCATGTACTTTCAGGAATGCAGCACAGATTCTTGCCACTAGGCCACCAGAGCTCCAGGAATACATGACTAGGTATTAACATATATGACAACAATCTGAAACAACAGGTGTATTGCAAAGTGGACTGGGGAAGGGGGCGGGAAGGAGAGGGAAGAAAATGCAACAATGACTTAAATTAAACTTTTTTAAAAAAATTAAAGCATATAGGGAGCTCTGGTGGCTTAGTGGCAAGAAGCTGCACTGCAATCCCAGAGGTACATGGTTCAAATCCACCAGATGCTCTGCTGGAGAAAGAGGGGCAATCTCCTCCTGTACCAGTCAGATGTGAATTAACTGTAAACACAAAAAATACTAATTTTTTAAATTAAAAAAATATAAAGCATAAAGAAAAGGGGGAAAACCCCAAATAGCAAGACAGTCACTATTAGAATATTCATTGTTTGAATGGCAAGACACAGAGACCACCTCAATGTCCAGGAAGAAGGATAGATACAGAAGTGAGGTCTCTCCATATGGTAGTGCACCCATTCATCAGGGAAAGTGGGGACCAGAGGTGCAAAGATCAACAAGGTTACTTTTTAGAAATCTACTGATGAGAAAAAAGTAAAATGCAGAATGAGATGTACTGTCTGATTCAACTTTATATAAAATTTCAAAGGGAGAATAACACTTGTAAAGGACCACAGGGAGCTGTGGTGGCGTAGTCTGCAGCGGGTTGTGCTGCTCACCCAGAGGTGGTGCCTCTTTACAGGATCCACCAGTGGCTTCATGAGAGAAAGAATGGCAATCTCTTTCCATGAAATTTACAGCCTCCAAAAACCCACTGGAGGCTTGCCTATGAGTTGGTTCTGACTCAACAGCAACAACTTTGACTTTTGAAAAAGGATCAAAGTAGAAGATCCTGGAGAGAGTGGAGGAAAATGTGTTACAAAACTAATATATATACACACATATATTTGCTGTTGTAATGTGCTGTTGAGTCACCTGCAACTCAAAGCAACACTGTGTACAACAGCTCTGAACCTGCTCTATCTTAAGCCAGCCTCATTGTCTCTGACACACCTATTTATCCATTACTGTAGTCACTGAGTCAATCCATCTCATCGATGGTCTTCCTCTCTTGGCTGTCCCTCCACCCTTCCAAGCATGTGTCCCTCTCCAAAGATTAATCTGTCCTTGCAACATGCACACAATATGACAAATGGAGCTTTAGAAACCTTGCCTCCAAGGAGCAGCCTGGCTTCACCCTCTCCAGACTGAACCTGTTTGTTCTCCCACCAGTAAACAAACACTCTTCTCCAGCACCACAGCTCAAAATCAATCCTCCTATTATCATTAGTCTTGTCCAGCTTTCTGATGCATAGCAAGTAACTGCAAAGACAATGGCCTAGATCAGGCGAACCTTAGTCTCTAGACTGGCATTGTTACTTTTCAGTACTCTGGTGAGGTCCCTGACAGCAGATTTTCCCAATGCAATTCATCTTTTGATTTCCTGGCTGCTAGTACTGAGAATATTGATTGTGAAGCCAAGCAAACTGAAGCTGTTAACAATCTCAATCTCTTCACCACTTACCATGATGCTGCCAAATGGCCCAGTGATGAGAATCTTTGTGTTTTTTTTTAATGTTGAGCTTCAATCCATATTGAAGGCTGCAGTCCTTGACCTTCTGCAGCAAATGCCTCAGGTCCTCCTCAGTTTCGGCAAGCAAGGTTGTACCATCTTCAAAACAGATTGTTGATGAGTCTTCCTCCAATCTTGATGCCACATTCCTCTTCACAGAGCCCAGCCTCCCAAATGATCTGTTCTGAATATAGATTGAAAAGGTTTGGAAATGGGATGCATCCCTGGTATATACTTTCCCTGATTTTGAACCATGCAGTGTTTCCTTGTTTTATTCTGATGACTCTCTCCTGGCCCAAGTATAGGTTTCGAGTAGCAATCAAGTGCTCTGGGATTCCCATTCTTCTCAGAGTCAGCCACAGTTTGTTGTAATCCACAGAGTCAAGTGCCTTTGCATAGTCAATGAAACACAGACATTCCTCTGGTACTCTCTGCTTTCAGCCAAGATCCATCTAACATTAGCTATAATATCTCTAGTGTCACGTTCTCTTCTAAACTCAGCCTGCACATCTAGTAGTTCTCTGTTGAGGTGCTGGTCCAGTCATTTTGGGATATTTTAGCAGAATCTTGCTTGTATATGATATTAACATAGTTCAATAATTTCCACACTCTGTTGGATTACTTTTTTTTTTTTTTTTTTTTAACGAGAACAAATAGGATCTCTTCTAGTCAGCTGGTCAGGTGGCTGTCCTCCAGATTTCTTGGCACAACTTAATGAGTGCATCCAGGGCAGCATCTGTTTGTTGAAATATGTCAATTTGTATTCCATCAATTCATGGGTTTTTTGTTTTGTTTTGTTTTTCCAATTCTTTCAGAGCAGCTTGAACTTGCTCCTTCATCGCCACAGGCTCTTAATAATGTTTCATGAAATTTCTTCTGTGTCAGCCAATTCTTTTTGGTACTCTGTATACTCCTTCCAATCTTCTTTAAATGTTTCCTGGATCATTTAATCATATACATACATACATACATACATACATACATACATACATACATACATACATATATACCTCCAGACTTTATTGGGAAAATGCAGATTGCTGTTGTTAGGTGCCATAAGTCAAGTATGACTCATAGCGACTCTATCAACACAAGATCTGAACCCTGTTCTATCCTGCACCATCCTCACATTTCCTGACACATAAGAGCCCATTGCAGCAGTCACCACGTCAATCTACCTGGTTGAGTCTTCTTCTCCTTTCCCGACCCTCCACCCTTCCCAACATCATGTCCCTCTTCAAGGAATAGCCCCTCCTAGCAACATGCCCAAAGTATGTGAGGTGAAGCCTCATCATTCTTGCCTCCAAAAAGCACTCTGGCTGCACCCTCTCTGAGACATATCTGTTTGTTCTCTTGGTTGTCATGAGATGTTCGTCCTCTTCTCCAACCCCACAGCTCAAAGGACTCAATTCTTCTTCTGTCATCCTTATTCATTGTCTAGCTCTAGTCCAAAGAGTTTTAAAAAAAATGTGAACTACAGCCATATTCAGTTCTAATGTGGTTCCAAGGACAATATTAAGCATGTCCCTTGAGCTGGCAATGTTCAGATTTCAAACAAGAAAGTAATTATTTCAAAGGTCTCTTCCAAATGTGGCTCCAAGGCTAATATAAAGCACAAACCTGGTGAGTGAGCCTGCCAACTTGGGCTGAGGAGGGTCTTGTTTCCACACTTTATCATGCTACAAGTATTCAAGCATCTACCTCCCACTAGTCAGAACACAGAGTGGAAGCAACAGTCTGTAAAGAGCGCAATAGGGATGCATCTTAGTTGAAGGAAGAATAACGTGTTAAAGCTACCTTCTGGGAGGATCAGTGGAATTCTATCAGAATTAAGAGGAAAGGTGTACCAGGCAAGAAGGAAGGTGTAGAGCAAGCCCATTTTAAAATCATTCATTCATGAATATTCATTGACCATCCACTTCATGTCAGGTACCAGGAGGATCCATTCAGACCAAGATGCCAGTGGTTGGTTAAAGTCCTTGAACATGCCCAATCAACACAATTAATGTTTAAGAATATGTCCAGTGAGAAGTATGCAGTGTTGGTTGGGAAGGATGATGACAGAAGAGGCCTTGTGATCCACACCCATGTTTATTGCTGCATTATTCACTAGAGCAATGAGATGCAAGCAACCCAAGTGCTAATTAACAAATGAATAGATAAAAAACCACAGTATATCCACACAATTGAATACCACACACACAGGGGAGTCTGGAGGACATTATACTGAATGAAATGATCTCCGTTACAAAAGGATGAACACTGCATCACACTGACTGCTGTTATAAAACAGGACAGACATGGAGAGGGTTGGGAAAAGAATGGGAGAAAAGTGGATAATGAACACTTATTAGAACAGATGAAGGGAAGAACTGTCTGAAAGGAACTTATGATTAGGCATTATATGAAAAAAACCTGGAACAAGGAGTACATTTCAGGGTGGGCTGCAGGTGGAGGAAGAAGAAAATGTGCAAAATGAATAAAAAATTAATTTTTTTAAAAAAATCCAGGCTTACTGGTCCTATAAAGACTACTGGAACTCCAAGACCATGGCCCTTAGTCACCCTTCAACCTGGAACAAAACTCACTTTCATGGCTCAGCTTTCACTCAAACATGGAGGCACTCTTTCTTTGAATAACCAATCAGCATTTGTCCAAGAATAAAAGTCCAGATGGCAGGAAGCCATAGCAAAGAAGGACTGATGAAAATGAGCATTACAGGGAGGAAGTGGGGAAAGTATGATTACATTGTAATTACTATTAGAAAACAAAACGTGTATGAATGGTTGAGCAGAACACCTTCACTACAATCACAATTAAAATACAGGTAAGTAAATAAAAACAAATTCATTGCCCTCAAGTTGGACTAACTCAGGGCTGACCTTTCATGGGAGGAAGACTGCTCATCCTTTTCCCTCAGAGCCACTGGTGGATTCCAACCTCAGAGAGGTGCTTGGGTTAGTAGTACAACTTCCTATGGGATATACCATGAGAGTTCCCTCGTAAGTAAATAAGGGAATTAGAACAAATTACTTTTTTAAAAAAAAAAAGATGACACACTCAGCAAAATAGAAACAAACAGGAAAATAATAAACCTAGAATTCAGGATGGGGGTTATCTCTGGAGAGGGAGAACAAAGGGAAAAATTTGTAGAAGGCCCAGGGGTTTCAAAGAGTTTATATTTCTTTCTTAAGGATACTATTATTCTTAGTTTATTTCTTAAGAAGAAGAAGGAAGAAAAAAGGCACAATGTCAACATCTAAAGCTGGGTGCCAAGGACATGGAAGTTTATTTTTATTCATTTGCTGTATTTTTCCAAAATTATTTTCTTAAGTCATTTCATAATTTGGAAAGATGTGAGGCTTGGTTTGTTCATCTCACATTTTGGGTTGGGCCCAGAGGCCTTGGTGAGGGTCTGTTGAGTGTCTACAGTGAAGTGGGATAGGTCCTATATCAACCGTGCTCTGCTCCCCACCAGAATAAAGTTCACTGCCCTGGAGGTACAAAAGTCTGGCAAGATTCTGATGTTGTAGAGGAGAATGACACGGGTGCCAGGAGTAAGGAAAAGGGATGAATGTGGTTTCTGGCCTGAGAGTCTAGGATTCTTTGGTAGGTGTGTGCTCCAGCCTTGAGTTCTCTTCTGAAACCACTTCCCTGAACCAAACAGATGATACTCAATCAGAGATGGGCAAAAAGAGCCTACCCAGGTTCCAGATTTATGAAATGTTAGCCCAGAAAAGAAAGGGAGCATCTCTCTTCCCCCTAAAAGAAAAGTTCGCTATTAATTCCAATAAGAGAGAGTAACTAATTGCCTCATAGGATTTCCAAGAAGTATTTATGAGTTCTGGTGGCCTCATCCCCAGGGAGATGCACTGCAAACCCAAAGGCAGGCAGGCTTCCCTAACTGTTCAAATCCACCAGAAGCTCCTCAATATGAGTCAGTTCCAACAAGAAATATGTACAAATGTAGAGTGCTACATCTTTCTCTTCCAGAGTGGCTGGTGGCTTCAAATTGCCAATCTTTCAGTTAGCTGCTCAGCTCTTAACCACTATACCACCAGCCTGGCTGGTCTCTCACCCTGTTCTTCGCACAGGAGAGAACAGGCGTTAGAGAGGGTGAAGAACTTGACCAAAGCTATCGACAATTTGGTCAAGTAAAAATGGTCAAGCAGGTTCCAACCTATTCAGCTGCCAGGCACCAGCCCTAGGTAAGTGGCAGGCTCTGGAGGCCTTCAGCTGCTGGCTGGCACCAGCTTCCTCACCTCCCTGTTCACGTGTTCGCCCTGAGGCCCTTGGCAAATATTGTCTCTGGTGGTGAGGCTCTAAGCAGGGACACCCCTCCCAGCTCACTGGGGCAGGATCCCAGGACTTAGGGCCTCCAAAGCTGCCTCCCTCCCCACTGGGGTCTGGAAAAGCAGTGAGTTGCTCTGGGCTCGACTAGCAGCTGTCACTGCTACGGAGGCCCAGTAAGAATCCCACAGGGTACCTGATGAATGGGGGTGTCGGCAGGCTTCACCCAGGTTCTGGCTGTACCCAAAGGGCCAGGACTCTATCTTAGCCCTTTAACTCTCCCCAAATAACCTTGAAGATGAGGCAGTGTGGCCAGCGCGTGGGGGGCCTGGCATCTCACTGAGGTGGGCTTAATGTTAGCCCTACCTGTCACCTCCTGGTGACAGACGACAGGCCAGTTAAGAGCTGTGCCCTCATCTGTAATGGGGGCGAGAACCGGCGAGTCCGCAGAGGTAGAAAAGCCAGGAGTCGAGGAAGGAGCCACAGCACCGCGAACGTGGCTGTTACTACAGCTTCGCGAGAAAGTTGGGAGCTGGGGGAGTGACCGACCCAG
>NW_006399755.1:6330674-6337347 GCF_000299155.1 Elephantulus edwardii
GGGCTGGGCCTCGGTCTGCCCACCCGCGCAGTGGGGCCATGGCCACCGCCGGCAGCAGCCGAGACTGGATTCGACCGGGCTAGGGGGCGGCGGCGGCCTGGACCCGGCTCGCTCTGGGCAGTCTCCGCTGCCCCCACCCCTAGCTTGGGCAGGTGAGAGACCCAGGCTCACCAGGTCGGTCAGACAGATTCCAGTGTATCCTCACTGCGCACATCCCAAGGACAGGGAGTTCGCTCTCACCCTGAACAGCCCTCATTATGTGAGACCAGAAAGTTAGTTCTTTTTCCTAGACTTGAGGACCATTCTCCCTCTCATTTCCTCGCCTTCACAGCTCCTGCCCTCCAGCGGCTCCGCCTGAGCTCTTCATCTTCTTCCTCTCTGCTGGTGGAGCCACTCATGCAGAGACACAGGCTCCAGAGTCAGGAATGGATGTTGCTCCCTCCGGCTTGCCCACTGAGAGAGTGTGTTCACAGAAGACCAGAAGACTGGAAATCACCCAGTTTAGCACTCAACTGCTAGCCAGGAGTTCACACTGCATAGCAGCTATTTATAGATGGGGAAACAGGTACAGAACATTTGAGTGACTTAATGTCAAAGTGGGATTAGAACCCAGCCTTCTTGACTCCAAAGCTCACATATTGTCTCCTTTCCTGTTGGTCTCCTCTCCCCTGGGCCTACCCTGGATGTTGCCGTTCACCTAGTCCTAACCTGGGGTCTAGGATTAAGTCTGATGTAGACTGTGGCCTTCTGGTAGAGAGAGCCACTGGCCGTGGGGGTTAACCAGCCAACAACCACTTCCAGGCCCCAGATGCTCTGGATCATGACTCATCAGAGCACGTGGTTGCCATTGGAGCTGTCCTTTCACAAAGGCAGGGACAGAAGGAGGAGGGACTCCAGCTCCCCTGAGTCAGCCAGGAGCTCCAGGATGTCAGAAGAGGAAGCGGGAGGGAGCAGCCTGCAACCTGTTTACATGGTGGGAAGAGGACTTGGATCAGGTCCCAGGGGAGCCTGGCAGGTTGACAGATTTGAGAAGTGGCTGTGTAAATATAAACAGGCTGTCCAGAAAGGTAGTGAGTTCCCTGTCCTCATGTGCCAGAAGAGGCCAGATGCTTACTTGCAAGGATTATCCCACCTCTCAGATTTTCAGACACAGGCACACCTGGCCCATAGGGGTTCCTGTGCTTTACAGTAGTTGACTGCCTCATCTTTCTCTGAGATTGTGCTTAGAGTGGCTGGTGGGTTTAACTTCTTTATTCTTTAATCAGGGCTTGATCCAGAAGTTTGCAACTGGTGGGGTCTCATTTTAACAAGAACACAAGCTTGTCAAAGTAAAATTGCCAGGACCTTCTCAAGGCCCTACAAGGGGCCATACAAATGGCAGGTCCTAAGAGAGCTCTTCCAGAACTCTTGATTGCACTCATGCAAAACCTACATTAAGACTAGGAAGCAGTCTTCAGAACACAGCAAGGAAACACTGCATTGTTCAAAATCAGGAAAGGAATGTGTCAGGGATGCATCCTGTCTCCATACCTTTTCAATCTATATCCAGAATAGATCATTCGGGAGGCTGAGCTCTATGAGGAAGAATGTGGCATCAGGATTGAAGGAAGACTCATTAACAACCTGCGTTATGCAGATGACACAACCTTGCTTGCTGAAACTGAAGAAGATCTGAAGGAAGCTCTTGCTGCAGAATGTCAAGGACTGTAGTCTTCAATATGGATTGAAGCTCAACATCAAGAAGACAAAGATTCTCAACACTGGGTAAATTGGCACCACCATGATGGATGAAGAAGAGATTGAAGTTGTTAACAATTTCAGTTTGCTTGGCTCCACAATCAACACTCTTGGCACCAGCAGTCAGGAAATCAAAAGATAAACTGCACTGGGAAAATCTGCTACCAGGGACCTCTCCAGAGTACTAAGAAGCAACAATGTCAGTCTAGAGACTAGGATGCACCTCGTCCAGGCTAGGGTCTTTGCAATTACTTGCTATGCATCAGAGAGCTGGATAATAATGATTAAGTATGGCAGAAGAAGAAGTGATGCCTTCGAGTTGTGGTGAGGGTGAAGAGTCTTGAAAATACCATGGACCTCCAAGAAACAAATAGGTCTGTCTTGGAGAGGGTAAAACCAAGTTTCTCCTTGGAGGCTAAGATTTTGAAGCTCCATTTCACAAACTTTGGGCATGGGTCCAGGAAGGACCAGTCCTTGGAGGACATTATGCTCAGAAGGATGGAAGGACAGCACAGGAGAATAGATCCTAGATGAGATGGACTGACATAGTAACTGAGCAATGTGTGTAGGTGTGTCAGAGTCAGTGAGACTGGCTCAAGACAGGATAGGCTTCAGAACTGTTGTACATAAGTTCACAATGAGTTGCAAGTGACGCAAGAGCACATAAAAACAACAAAGAGAGATGTGGTGGCCAAGTGGAAGAAACTACGTTGCAATTCCAAAGGTAAGCAGTTCGAGTCCACCAGTGGCTTGGAGGGGAAAAGGTGGGCCATCTCCTCTCATGCGATTAACTGCCTCTGGAGACCTGCCAAAAGGTCAGTGACTCAATGGTACACAATAACAAAGTTAAGCTGAAATTGTTTCAAGGTAAATCTCTGTTTTGACCAATATTTATTACGAGTCTGACATGTGGCAAAACTCCTATCCACCATATAGGTTTCAGTTAAACAGTTGCCTCATCCATGAAGCCCTCCTTCCATGGTTGGGTTAGAGGCCTCCTGGTCCCCCACTGCCTCTTGGGTCTTCTGACCCATCCCAGTCAATGAGATGTCATTGTTTTGGTATGCTGTGTGAGGTGATAGAGTTTGAGCGGGGTGGGGGAACAGAGCTTAATGCGACAATCTCTACCATCAGACTGGAAGCTTCTTGAGGGAAGGACTTGGTCAGATTTACTTCTGTGTCCCCCGTACCTGACATTATGTGCCTGACTAATCACCAACACAAGGCTCAGCATTTTACAGTTTCCTGCTGAGGTTATTAATGGAATAGTGGATGTCATTCATTAAAGCCTTCCTATGTGCTGGCTGTTATTTTAAGGTCTAAAGAGGCACCTGGCCCAAGCCAAGATTCATTCAATTGCTTCACAAACAGCAAACATACACATGGACCTCACCTGCTAGATGGCACAAAAACCAGATTGACTACATCTGAAAGAATTGTTGGAGAAGCACAATATCAGCTGTCAAAAGCCGGCCAGGTACTGACTGTGGAACAGTCCATCAACTACTCTTATGAAAGTGCAAATTAAAATGGAAGAAAATGAAAACAAGTCCACAAGAGCCAAAATATGACTTTAAGTCTGCCCCATCTGAATTTAAAAAGCATCTCAAGAATAGGTTTAAGACATTGAACATTAATGATTGCACACCAGATGAATGTGGGATGACATCAAGGATAACATCCATGAAGAAAGGCAGTGTCATCACAAAGACAGAGGAGAAGAAGAAGACCAAAACAGATGTCAGAAGAGACACTGGAAATTGTACTCGAGTGTCAAGAAACCAAAACAAAAGGAAAAGATGCTGAAGTAAAAGAGTTGAACAGAGGATTTCAAAAAGCAGCTCAAGAAGACAAAGCAAAGTATTAGAACAGAATGTTCAAAGAGCTGGAGTTCGAAATTAAAAAGGGAAAAACTTGCTCAGCATTTCTGAAATGGAAAGAACTAAGAGACAAATGCAAACCTCAAGTTGTAGTTCTGAAGAATGCTTTGGGTAAAATCTTGAATGATCCAGAAAAAATAAAAAAAGAGAGAATACACAGAGTCATTGTACCAAAAAGAATTGGCTGACACAGAGCCATGTTAGGAAGTACCATATGAACAAAAACCAATGATAATGAAAAAAAGTTCAAGCTGCACTGGTTGTGGTTGGTGTGTACTGGTAGAGTCAGAACCCACCCACAGTTGACCCTCTGACAACTTTTCAGAGGCAGTTAATTAAATGGGAAGAGATTACCCATCCTTCTCCCACAGAGCAGGTGGTGGCCTTGAACCACGAATGTCTGGGATTGCATTACAGCACAGTTTTGGTGGCCTAGGGACAAGAAACTATGCTGCAATCCTGAAGGCATGTGGTTCAAATCCACCAGATGCTCCATGGGAGGATGGGTAATCTCCTGTGCGAGTCATATCTGACTTGATAGTATACAACAACAATGCTTTAAAACCCCTCAAACCCATATTTTAAAAAAACACTGAAGGTACTAGTAAAAACTAAGGCCCTGGGAAGGGATGTGATACCAATTAACATGTTTCAACAAACAGATGCAGTCCTGGATGTGCTCACCAGTCTGTGTGGGGAAATTTGGAAGACAGCTTCCCTGAACAACTGACTGGAAGAGATCCACATTTGTTCCCATCCCGAAGAATGGTGATACAACAGAATACAGAATTTATCAAACAATATCATTAATATCTCAAACAAGTAAAATCTTGCTGACGACCATGGGGGAAAATAGCTAGAATAATCCATTGAAAAAGAACTGCCAGAAATTCAAGCTAGATTTAGAAGTGGCAGTGGTACTAGAGATATCTTTGTTAACATCAGATGGCTAAAAGCAGAGAATAACAGAAGAATGCCTATTTGTATTTTATCTATTATTCAAAGACGTTTGATTGTGAGTATCATAACAAATTATAACTAACATTAAAAAGAATGGGAAACCCAGAACACTTAGTTGTACTCACTCAAAATCTGCACCTAGGCCATGAAGGTGTTATGTAAACAGAGAAAGAAAACACAGTATAGCTTAAAATCAAGAAAGGTGAGTATAAGGGTTGTATCTTTTTTCCATACCAATTCAGTCTGCATGCTAAGCAAATAATTTGAGAAGATGGACTACATGAAGAAGAATATAGCATCAGGATTGGAGGAAGACTCTTCAGTAACCTGTGCTGTACAAATGACACAATCCTGTTTGCTGTCAGTGAGGAGGACTTGAAATGCTTGCTGCTGAAGATCAAGGATTACAGCCTTCAATATGAATTACATCTCAACATCAAGAAGACAAAAGATCCAAGGCCAATCAGGCAGCATCATGATAGATGAAAAAAGATTGAAGTAGCCAATGATTTCATCTTACTTGAATCCACAATCAACACCCTTGTACCAGCAGTAAGGAATGAATGTGTTTCATTAGGTGAATTCATCTGTCAAGCACCTCTTAAAAGTGCTAAAAAGCAGTGATTTTTTTAAAAGACTAAGGTGCATCTGATTCAGACCATGGTCTTTTCAGTCACTTGCTATACATCTGAGAATTGGACAATGAATAAGGATGACTGAAGAACTCATGCCTTTGAGATGTGGTGTCGGAAAAGAATCCTGAATATCCATTGCCTGCCAAAAGAACAAACAAATATGTCTTGGAGAACATGGAACCAGAGTGATTTTTAGAGGCAAGGATGGTGAAACTTCCTCTAACATACTTTGGGCATGTTTTAGGGAAGCCTGTTCCTTGGAAAAAGACGTCATGTTTGGAAATGTGTAGGATCAGCTAAAAAGGGAAAGATTTTCCATGAAGTGGATTGACGTCGTGACTGCAGCAATGGGCTCAAGTATATTTGAAATGGTGAGGATGGCACAGGATAAAACATTATCCACAGGGTTTCTCTGAGTCACACTAGACATGATGGCACCTAAACAAACACAACAATGCGTATAATATATATGAAAATTATATAATGAATAAAGAAGATGAAAGAAGAATAATAATGCCTTTGAATTATGCTGTTGGTGAAGAATATGGAATACATCATAGAATTCCACAAGAACAAAGTTAACGTCTTGGAAGAAGTGCATCCAAGGTGTACCCTGGAAATAAGGATGGTGCAACTTTGGACATGTCATCAGGAGGGGCCAGTTTCTGCCAAAAGATATCATTCATGCTTGGTAGAGGATCAGCAAAAAAGCAAAAGGTTCTCCGTGGGATGGACTGGCACAGTGACTTCAACAGTGGACTGTAAACGCAGGAAAGATTATGAGGTTGTCACAGGATCAGGCAGGGTTTTGTTCTGTTGTACACTGGGAGTCAGAGCCGACCTGATGACACCTAATATGTACTGACCATGGTATCCTGCACACAACATGAATTGTCATTTAATTATCATTTAGTGATAATTTTTCTCATTTCTTTGTGCCTCCGTTTCTCCATCTGTAAAATGAGAACAACACTATCTTCTTCAGAAAGTTGTGAGATTTAAGAATTCCTAAGGGAGCTCTGCTGGCCTAGTGGCAAGAAGTTGTGCTACAATCCTGAAGGCACACAGTTCGTATCCACCAGAAGCTCTGCTGGAGAAGGAGGGGCAATCTCCTGTGCAAGTCAGACCTGATTTGACTCAACGATACACAACAAGAAAAAGAAAAGAAATATATATATATATGGCCTGGACAACGAGCAAGGATGACAGAAGTATTGATGCCTTTGAGCTGTAGTGTTAGAAGAGTGCTAAGCATGCCATGAACTGCTGAGAGAACAAACAAATAAATATATCATGGAAAAAGAGCAGTCAGAGTGCTCTTTGGAGACAAAGATGATAAAGCTTTGCCTCACATACTTGGGCATATTTCTTCTTCTTCTTCTTCTTCTTCTTCTTCTTCTTCTTCTTCTTCTTCTTCTTCTTCTTCTTCTTCTTCTTCTTCTTCTTCTTCTTCTTCTTCTT
>NW_006399755.1:6343767-6353752 GCF_000299155.1 Elephantulus edwardii
GAGTCCAGCTTCTCAAATAATTTGCTCAGCATACAGATTAAATAGGTATGTAGAAAGAATACAACCCTGACACGCTCCTTGGGAAGCAACAAGATGCTTAGAAAGATGGAGGATTGGTGAAGAAAGGGAAGACCCTCAACCAGGTAGATTGTCACAGTGACTGCCACAATGGGCTCTAGAGTGTAAGGAAGTATGAGGATGGCACAGGGAAAGCACAGGGTTCAGACCTGTTCATAGGGTTGCTATGGGTCATACTCAACTTGATAGCACCTAACAATAACAACAAAGTACCTCCTAAAAAGCACTAAAAATCCCATGGATTGACAGTAGAACAAACAGTATGTCTCAGAGAGAGTGCAGCCAGGATACTCCTTAGAGGGAAGATGGTAAAACTATGTCTCACATACTCGGGGCATGCTGGAGGAGGGGCTAGTCTTTGGAGGAAGACATCATGCTCTGAAAAGTGTAGGGTCAGCAAAGGAGAAGACCCTCAACAAGATGGATTAACACGGAGATTGTAACAATGGGCTCTAGTGTGGCAGATAGGGGAGAGTTCAGAACGGTTGTTCAAAGGATCTCTATGAGGAGTTGACTCGATGGCCCTTATCAATAACAACAAGGACAATGTGCTGATGAATAAAAAGCCTTGGTGATACAGTGGGTTGAATGCTTGGCTGCTAACAGAAAGGTCAGTGGTTCCAACCCACCAGCCTTGGAAACCCTCTAGCGCAGTTCCATCCTCTGATGCAGCATTGGATCTATGGCAACGAGTTTGGTTTGCGGTTCATAATGAATACTAGGGACCTTGATGACACAGAGGGTAAGTGCCCCACTTCTAAGCAAAAGGTGGATGATTTAATCTACTAGCCACATTGAGGGAGAAAGATGCGACAGTCGGCTTCCGTAAAGACTTACAGCCTTAGAAACCTGATGTGCGGGGGGGGGGGGCAGGGAGGAAAATGTGCAACAATATTCATTGAATGGAACATCCAAGTTCTTTATAAACTGACAATAAAATATCAATTTAAAAAATGAAAAACACAACACTCTATGGAGCAGTTCTGCCCTGTCCTACAGGGTCCCAATCGGTAGGCATTGTCTCGACAGTGACAGGTATGATGATGGTGGTGGCAGTGTGGTTGTTGGCTTGTGTGGTCAGTTCAGTACTGACTCATGGCTGACCCTCCAGATGGCCCATCTTTCTCCCATAGAGCTGCTGGTGGATCTGAACTGTCTGCCTTTAGGTTGGCAAATCCTTACCTTTAGGCCTCCAGAGCTCCCCAGACACTGTGGTAGAAGATGCTATTTTCCCTCCCATTTTACAGATGAAAACTGAAGCTCAGCAAAGTAAGCAGCAGATGGTGGCAATGATGCTGGAGCCAGTCATGGCATGAGTCAGAGCATCAAATGGCCCACCTTTCAGGAGGGCCCCGCCCAGACTGTTCCCCAGAAGGAAGCCCAGCCCCAGCCCTGGGCAGACTGTGAGTCAGCACTATTTTTTTTCCATCACCCTACCCAGACCTAGAGTCACCTGCCCATCTAGACCTTGAGCTGGCAGTCAAGTTCCAGGAACCAAGAGAATATCCCAACTCCTGGATGCCCCATAAGGAACTAGTCTCCGGGTGCTCCATGCCTGGGAGGAGCCAGGCCTGCTTTCCTCCCCATCCAGCAGAACAAGCCACTGGGGCCTCTCATGGCCCTGAGGAACTCCATGGGTAACTTCCACTTAAGGCAATTCTCAGCCCAAGCAAGCCTTCAGCACACATCTGTCCAGTAAAGCCTCAAGACAATCCAGAAAGATTCTTATTAGCTCTGCCTCCCATCTGCTGGGTCCATTTCTGATCTGCACTAAGGTCTAGCTTTAGTTTGGACCCAAGTATCAACTCCTTATACTGTAGGAAAACGGAGAGGAGCGAAAGGAGAGGTAAGTGGAATAGGGGCCTGCCATAAAGATGGAGCTTCATATACATAAAAAGCAATGCAGATAGAGAGAAAGAGCTTACAAAGTGAAGTCATGTAGCCTGTTACTTCCTAGCTCTGCATCTGCCCCTCTTAATCTCAGTCTTCCCATCTGTGAACCAGAGCTAATAGCCCTATCATCTGAGGGATGTTGTGAGTATCATGGAGCATTACTGTGGACACCCCCTTGCTCCCTTCCCTCTTCTCAGTCCCCTTCTATGCCTTTTCCTGACCCTCTCTACCTGCTAGCCCAGAACTCCCTGTCTAAAGCGGGTTTTCTTAAAGTGACAGAGCCCCACCCGTTGGGTTACAGGCTTGTTAATAATTGACCAGTGGACAGGCCTATCCTCTAAGAGGGCTGGGTTCGCCACAGCTCTTCAATATCCCCTAGAGAGGCCTTCTCTCTTCCGAGGACTCTGCCCCCACTAGCTGTATGACCTTGGACAAGTTCCTGCCTCCTCTCTGGTCCTTAGTTCTTCTCTTCCTCCAAATATAAAGGGAGAGAAGTTTGGGTCAGAAGCTCAAGGGTCTTCTGTGCTTAGAGCTCTCAGTTCAGCTGTCTGGGCTTTCCTACTAGGCTCGTCTCCAGGAGCTGCCAGGGTTGAGTCCGAGGACCGAGTTGGGGTCAGACCAATTTTGATTGAAAGGATCACAGTGCACATGAGGGGGTTGCAGGCACTGAGTGATATATGGATGGGGTTAGAATTTGGACTACAGAACCAGAAAGATCTGAACTGCATCCTGGACAGGCAGCCCCAAGCAAATGATCTGACTCACGCAAGGCAGGGTGGTTCAGAGAGCAGGCTCCAGGGCCAGGGCTGGCAGCCCGGTCCTGACACCCAGGCCAGATACTGCACCTCACAGATGTGAATGACGATGGCACCCACTTGGCGACGTTGAGGCAAGAATGAAATGAGTAATCACATAAAGTACTTGGAATAGGGCCTGAATATCATTATTGGAGCTTTGGTTTCCTCACCAATAAAGGAAGGAGAACAGGATTGCTGTGAGGAGTAAATAAGAAAATGAGCCTGAAAGGCCTTTGGAAGTAAGGTTGTACTGCGAAGAGGGATTTTTCTAGATGATGTATACCCTGAGCTGGCCAAGACCACAAGCACAGACCAGCAGCCCCCACTGGACATTTGTCACAGACCTTGGGGCCAATGTGCTGTCCTGTGTACTGCTAGGGGAAGAGGAAGAAGGTGTGGGAAGAGAGTGGTGCCAGCTTTCTGGACAGTAATTAGAATGATGGATTGAAAGTCTTAGGTTACCCAGAAACATCTAGACAGCAATCTGTCCTATGAAGAGAATCATGGTTCTAAGGATTTATGGATAAGAAGTTTCAACATACACCAAAACAAGATAAAGATAAACAATCCAGTTAAAAAATGGGCACAGGATATGAGCAGACACTTCACCAAAGAAGACATTCAAGTGGCCAACAAGCACGTGAAGAAATGTTCAAAATCCCTAGCTCTAAGAGAGATGCAAATCAAAACAACTATGAGATATCATCTTACCCAAGTCAGAATAGCAAAATTTAACAGCTAGTGAGGTTGTGGAGAAACTGGAACCCTTATTCACTGTTGGCGGGAGTGTAAAATGGTGCAACCTCTGTGGAAGGTGGTGTGGCGCTTTCTCAAAAAGTTGGAAATAGAAATACCATTTGACCCAGCAATTCCACTACTGGGAATATACCCCAAAGAGACCATAAGTGCCACCCAAGCAGATATACGCACACCCATGTT
Source organism: Elephantulus edwardii (assembly GCF_000299155.1). Classification (NCBI taxonomy): domain Eukaryota; kingdom Metazoa; phylum Chordata; class Mammalia; order Macroscelidea; family Macroscelididae; genus Elephantulus; species Elephantulus edwardii. The sequence continues at coordinate 6,347,475 of NW_006399755.1, forward strand.
TATTGCAGCTTTGTTCACAATTGCAAGGAGTTGGAAACAACTTATGTGCTCATCAACAAATGAATGGATAGAAAAGCTGTGGTATATTCACTCAATGGAATACTATGTTGTGTTGAAAAACAAGGAACTCATGCAATATTATTCAAAATGGGTGACTCTGGAAAACATTATGCTGAGTGAAATATCTCAATCACAAAAGGACAAATACTGCATAGTGCCACTGTTGTTAAACAGGACTGACATCGAGGTTGGGGGAATACTGAGAAAGATGGGATAAATAATGTACACTGCATTGAAACAGATGAGGGAGAAAACTGTTTAAAAGGGATATGTGATTAGTTATTATTGTCATGATGGAAGTCCAGAGTGAAGGCTGCATAGTGGAGTGGACCTGGTGTGGTGGGGGGAGAGATTGTAAAACAATGAAAGAATTTTTCCTTTACTTTTCAAAGAGAAGAGTGGTGGGGGGAGGTGAGCAGGGAGAAAAGTGCAACACTGAATGAATGGAAATCCAAAGTCTCTGTAAATTTTCATTAAAATTAATAATAAAAAAAGAAGGTTCATCATAGTGTTTACTATAGGAAGGATACAACTAGAATCTGCCTACATCTATAAGGGATTAATGTAGAGTGTTAGCGAATGCATAGGGTGAATTACTCTGCTGATGTTCAACCTGGATCTATGAAGAATTTGTTCACCTGTATTCCTGCCTCCTGACTGCTTTCTCTCTTCTCATATCTGTCCTTTTGTTATCTTTGTCCTCTACATAGCAACAAACTCCTTTGATGCTCAGGTCAGCTCCTGTGCACTCTTGTGCTCAACGTCCTGCTGTGGTGCCCGTGCTGCTTAGTCTTGTGGCTCTTGAGTTCTGGTGTGGCCTGCACCATTCTCTCTCTGATACCATCTCCCTTTATTCTCTCTCTTATTTCAATCACACTGGCCTCTTTGCTCTTCTCTGCTGTGCCAGCACTTTCCCACGTCAGGCCCTTTGTACTGTTATTCCCGCTGCCTGGAATGCTCTTCTCTTAGATATCCACACGGTTTATTTTCTCACCATCTTCAAGACCAGGATCAACTGTCACCTTCTCAGAGAGGCTTTTCGTGTCCTACTTAAAACTGAATCTCCACTTCTAGGGATACCTTTTCCCAGCATCATACTTAAGAGTTCTCTGACCTTCTGTGTACTTTGTAGGAGCTTCTGAGTAGCACACAGTTAACATGCTCAGCTTTGAATCAAATGTAGGCTCAAGTCCACCTAGAAGTGCCTCAGAAGAAAGGCCTGGTGACGTGATAATTCAGTCACTGAAAACCCTGTGGGGCACAACTCTGCTTGGAGCCACATGGTGGTCACCATGAATCAGAATCAACGGGAAAGCAACTGGGTATATTTTATTTATTTATTTATTCTGCCTCTAAGCTCTATAAAGACAGGTTGTTTTCAATTTTGTTTATTCTATTTTATTCTCAAATATATTTCCAGTGCCTAGAACACTGAATAGGGCCAGCCACAATGCAGGTGCTCATTATTTTTTGTTTCATAAACAAACTTGCTAGAATGTTGGAAAATATATTTTAAAAGAATACAAGAGAATGTGCAACAATATATTATTATTAATACTGTTCATATTTTTATTATTACTGTATTACTTTACTAAAGATTTTTTGTTATCTTTGCTTCTTTATGTATAGAAAGTATACAATTATAAATATTTTACTGACATTAGACATAATCTATATCTAGCTATTCTGATTGGTGTACAAATCAGAAATTGACTTAAAGATAGATTTAAGAGTGCAATTTATTTGTAATATGGATGGATACTAACTGTACCTGTTATGGTACTCACCACACTAAACCAATAATTCTGCTTTCAAATCAATTTCAACTACATCAGTTTTCTGAAGATGTTAATCTTTAGAGAAGAAGACTGTAGAGTGACTAGTGAATTCCAATTGCCCTTCTCTTCACTGTTTGCAAAAGTATATTGTAATTTAGAATTGTCTTAAAGTCACCCTTTATATCTCTTTGCAGTATGGCCAGGTCAAGAAATAGTAATTTTTTAAAAGGCTTTCAATAAATTAAATTAATAAAAAAGAAAATTTAAGATCTGAAAATCCTTTGCGGATTCCAACTTCAGGTGCAATATTATATAATTTCTTCTCCTCTATTTTTTCTTTTCTGTCCCTCCTCCCTTTATTTTTCTTTAAAATACATATCTATCATTCAATAAAGAGCTTTATCACTAAAAAAAAGAATACAAGATTATATATATTTTATAAAAAGGAAATTCAAATATCAATGCATTTGAAAAAATGTGAGGGGGAGTTTGAGCCATTTCTGGAGGAGGAAAGGGGCGCAGCAGTGGTGGCAGGAACTTAGATCTGCAGTCTGTTTTCACCACAATCTGGGGCGACTCTCTGAACCTCCTTGAGTCTCCATTTCCTGATCTATCAGTGGGGAGATAATTGATAGATGGAGCTGTCAGAGTGGTATCATGGGTCTAAGGCAATGATGTCTGTGGAGTGCTGGCTCTGGAGCGGCCGCTCTTATTACAGCTCATTTGACAGCAGAGCAGCAGAGATTATGGATGTGTTTTAGGAACGAGGTTCAGAGGATGTCAGGGAGAGGAAACTGGACCATGACAAGCAGAGGAAGAGAAGGCTAACAATCCACCTACAGTACTGTACGCAGAACCCAGGGAGCTGTCACCCCCTCTAGCTGGCCTGGCCAGTGCTCAGGGACAGTTCCTGGTTGTGCCCATTAACCACTAGCAATTAAGCAGTGTGCCCTCCCCCATTCCCACACAGGGTTTTTTGAAAGAGCAGAATTTTTAATCTCAGACTTAGCTGCTCTATGTGGGAAAAAGCGTTACTAGCTGGACATGGGTTAGAGAGCTGTGCTGCTGCTTCTTGTAGGTAGTGTGAGCAGAGAGATTGTGGGACAGTGTGAGAGGCTACAAAATGAAAAACACAAACTTTACTCCATGAGAAGAAAAAGGTTCAAGACGAGTGGCTTGGCCCACAAAGTAGGCCACTGTCTGGTCTACCTCCACAAAATGCCTCATTGTCCCACCCAAGGGACTAGCTCCTAATAGAAAAGTCTAGTGAGGAGCAAACCCAGCTGCTGGGTGAAAGGAAGATATTACCTGAAAGTGATGGATTTCTGTACTCACTGTTATTCACCTGCAAAAGTACTGATCTAGGGCTTGTGAAAGTCATAAAAAATGCAATGCATTAAGACTGATATCATTGAGCTCTGGTGGCCTAATGGATAAAGAGTTGTGCTGCCAACCCAGAGACAAGGGATTAAAATGTACTATCTTCTCAGAGAGAAAAAGATGAGCAATTGCCTCCTGTGCGATTTACAGCCTCTGAAAATCCAATGGAGGGTCAGCTATGAGTCAGTTCCAACTCCACAGCACATAACAACATGACTTACTAGAAAGCTCTAGTAGGGTGTTTCACAGGGAGTTGTGCTGCGAGTCCAAAGGCCATAGTTCAAACCCTCCAGTTGTTCTGTGGGAGGAAAAAGATGTAATCTCCTCTTATGAGATTTACAGCCTCTGAAAACCTGCTGGAAGGTCAGCTAAGCATTGGTTCTGACTTGATGGTACAAAGCAATAACAAATAATAAAAGTATTATTTAAACTTTCGCCTCAACCATTAATGCCAAAGATGAAGAAATTAAAGACTTTACCAATTTCTGCAGTCGGAAATTGATCAAACATGCACTCAACATGCATTGGTAAGCAGGCAATAGGATAATATACACAGAAAACTCCAAAGATTCAACAAAAAACTGTTAGACCTAGTAGACCAACTTAGTAGGGTGGTCGGATTCAAGCTCAATATACAAAAACCAGTGGGATTCCTCCACAGAAAACACAAAGATACTAAGAAAGCAATACCATTTATAATGGCAAACCACAAATTGAGATACTTTTGAATAAACCTCACTAGAGACACAAAATACCTTTATAAATAAAACTAAGAAACTACTGTAAGAAACAATAAGAGATTTAAATAAATGGAAAAATGTTCTCTGTTCATGGATGTTGTTGTTGATTGTCATAGAGACGAGCACGACTCATAGCAACACTATGAACAAAAGGCCTGAAGCCTTTATATAACTATTGTCATTTATCAAACTTTATAGTTTCCAGAGGCATGTTGATTAGGAAGTGGATGCCACTCCTGCTCAATATAGTGAAAATTACAGTGCTACTAAAAGAAATACCAAGGATACCAACACCCTTGGTTCTAGCAGTCAGGAAATCAGGAGACACATTACACTGGGAAAATATGCAGTTAGGAACCTCTCCAAATTATTAAAGAGTAAGGATGTCAGCTTGAGGACTAAGGCGCATCTGATTCAGGCCATAGTCTTTCCAATCACTAGCTATACATCTGAGAGCTAGATAATGAATGAAGATGACAGAAGAATTGATGCCTTTGAGCTGTGGTGTTGGAGACGAATGCTGAACATCCCATGGACTGTCAAAAGAACAAATATATCTTGCGAAAAGTGCAGGAAGAGTGCTCCTTGGAGGTAAAAATGACAAAGCTTTGCCTCACATACTACAGGCATGTTGGTAGGAGGGGTTATTCCTTGGAGAGAAACATGATGCTCAGAAAGATGGAGGGTGGATGAAGAAAAGGAAGACCCTCAACCAGGTGAATTGGCACTATGGCTGTGTCAGGAAGTGTGAAGGATGGCACAGGATAGGACAGGATTGTTCATAGGGTCGCTATGGGTTGCAGTCAATTCGACAACACCTAATAGCAACAATTAAAACCAATCGGCATGTTTAATGCAATCCCAATACAGATACCAAATTTCTTTTTCAGAGAGATAGAAAAAGGCAGTTTGTAAGTTTATTTGAAAAGAAAGAGATCTCAAATAAGCAAAGCGTTTCAAAACAAAATAAAAATGAAGTGGGAGGCATAGCACTCCCTGATCTCAAAACCTACTACACAGTTGTAATAACCAAAACAGCATGATACTTGTACAATGACAGACACATAGACCAATGGAACCGAATTGAGAACCCAGAAGTTGACCCATCTGCCTTTGGTCAGCTGGTGTTTGACAAGGAAAAAAACCCTATGAAATGGGGAAATAAGCTCTTCAACAAATGGTGCCAGCAAAACTGGACTTTTCTTGCAGAAAACTGAAGCAGGATCCACATTTCGTATCACACACAAAAATCAACTCAAGATGGATCAAAGATCTAGAGGTAAAGCCCCAAACCATAAAGATTATAAGAGACAAACTAGCATCAAACGTAAAAGGCCTACATATGGTATAAATGTTGTGTTGTTGTTGGGTGCCGTTGAGTCGAGTACTACTCACAGTGACCCTATGAACAATAGATCTGAACCCTACCCTTCCTGTGCCGTCTTCAGACTTCTGGTTTTAATTGTGGCTCCAAGTAAGATGAAGTTGCTGACAGTTTTATTCTTTTTTATTAATTTTTTTTAAAATTCTCCATCTATCATGACGTTGCCTATCGGTCTTGTGTTAAGAATCTTTTTCTTGATGTTGAGATGCAATCCATATTGAAGACTGTATTCTTTGATCTTCTGCAACAAGTACTTCAAGTCGTCCTCACTTTTAGTAAGCGAGGTTATGTCTACTGCACAACACAGGTTATTAATGAGTCTTCCTCTGATCTGGTGTCACATTCCTCTTCATTGAGTCCAGCTTCTCAAATAATTTGCTTAGAAAATTTATGGTGTACGTAAGCTGGTAAATACAGCCAATAATGCACAACCAGGAGGGAAAAAAATTGATAAGCAGGACCATGAAAAGATTAAGTTCCTGTGTGCATCAAAACCTTTTTCTCCTAAGGTGAAAAGAAAACCTACTGAGTGGGAAAAATATTTGGCAATGACATCTCAGACAAGGGTCTCACAACAAAAGTTTACAGAATAATTCAAGGTCTCCATAATAAAAAGACTAATAACCCAGTTACAAAATGAGCAAAAGCATGGAAAGACTTTTCACAGAGGAAGACATTCGGATGGCCCACGGACATATGAAGAAATGTTCAAAATCACTGGCAATAAGAGAGATGCAAATCACAACCACAATTGAGATATCATCTCACTCCAGTAGGAGTGGCAAAGTTTAACGGGACAGGAAGTAATAAATGGTTGGAGAGGATGTAAAGAGATTGGAACTCTCATACACTGTTGGTGGGATTGTAAAATGGTACGACAACTCCAGAAGGCAGTTTGGTGCTTCCTCAAAAAGCTGAACACAGAAATTCCATATG
>NW_006399755.1:6355885-6367551 GCF_000299155.1 Elephantulus edwardii
AACAACAACAACAACAACAACATACCACTGCTAGGAACATACCCTGAGGAAAATAGAGGCACAAAAGGAGATTTGTACACCAATGTTCACAGCAGTGTTATTCAAAATATAGCCCAAATGTCCGACAACAAACAGATGTCAACTAACAAACAATTGAATTGAGAAAGTAGTACCGCCACATGATGGAATACTACGCAGCACTCAGGAACAACGATTTAAAAAAAAAAAAAATACTGTATAACATGGGAAAGTCTGGAGAGCATTATGCTGAGTGAACTAACTGAGTCCCCTAAGGACAGATACTGCATAAGGCCATTATTAACAGAAGGATAACTAATAAGAAAACAAACAGATTCATCCAGAAAAGGGTTAAACCAGACTGCTCATTGGAGGCAAGGATTCTGAGGCTTCGTCTAATATACTTTCCACATGTTGTAAGGAGGGATCAGTCCTTGTAGAGGGACATCATGCTTGGGAGGGTGGAGGGACAGCACAGGAGGGGAAGACCCTCTATGAGGTGGATTGATTCAGTAACTGGGGTAATCGCGATGGGTGTGTCAGAAGCAGTCCTATTGGCACAAGATGGAGCAGGGTTTAGGGCTGTTGTACAAAGGGTTGCTATGAGCCACATGCGACTCAATGGCACATAACAACAACAACAACAACAAACTAATAAGATGTATATAAATATCCAAAGGGGGAGGGGAGAGAGCCAGAGGTCTGAGGGTAGGAAAAGGGAGGGAAATCATGGATTTACTGACATTGTTGGGCACAGAGAGGGAGTAAGTGAATTAGGAAAGATCCAGTAGGTGCCTGAAAAGATGAGGTTATAGTGGGCATAAATCAATGGTAATTGATTTTATTGTACAACGTATATGGGAATGATGGTATGAAACAGAGTGTGAGTGTGCAATATGTGAAACACAGTGTATACAAATGAAACACAATGTCTGAATTTGTATGAAAAACAATTTTAAATAGGAATAAACTTAAAATACCAAACAAAACAAAAGATGTGTTGGTAATTACCAATGAGTAAGGATTCATCTGCTTACTCATGGCCATGGAGTCAGAGCCAATTCAGGTCTGACCCACCAGGGGGTTTCTCAGGTGGTAAGTCCCATAGAAAAAGATTGTCCATCTTTCCCCCTCAGAACTGCTGGAGGATTTGAACCACAGAGAAGCTTGGTCTTTGGGTAAGCAGTGCACTTTCCTAAGGATTAGGCCACTAGAATGCCCTACGGAAAAATAAGTAGTTGAAAAATTTGGTGTAGACAATAACGGGATTTTGCAAAGCTAATAATTTACTTACTGGGAAAAAAGTATAAATGGCAATTACACATGTGTACCTTGCTAGATGGAATCAAACTGACTACATCTGCGAAAAGAGGCTGTGGAGAAACTCAGTATCATCAGTTAGAATAAGGTCAATGGACAACTACAGAAGAGACAATTTCTCATTTACAAGTTCACTTGAAACCATAGAAAATTAACCCAAATCCATTAAAGCAAAGTATTATCCTGAGTATATCCCATCTTAATTGAGAGACTATCTTAAGAACAGATTTGATGCATTGACTATAAATGACAAGATTGGACAAGTTGTGGGATGACACTAAATGACATCACATATGAAGACAGTAAAATGTCATTAACAAGACAACAAAGAAAGAAAAGGCCAAAATGAATTTTAGAAGAGATCTTGAAGCTTACTTTTGCATGTAGAGGGTAACTAAATAAAATGAATGAAACGATGAAGTATAAGATCTGGACAGAAGACTTTAAAGGGTGCCTTGAGAAGACAAAGTATTCTAGTGAAATGGGCAGAGACCTGGAGTTTGAGAATCAAACATGAACAACATGCTTGGCATTTTCTCAAGGTAAAAGAACTGAAGGGGGGAAAAAATTCAAGTCTTTAGGTGCAATATTAAAAGAACCTATAAACAACACAGGAAGGATCAAAAGAAGATGGAAGCAAGGTGGATAAGGGGTTAGAAAAGGAGAGGGCAAGAATACCGAGACTGGATACTGAGGCTGAAGAGTTCTCTGAGACATTTATGTCCGGCAAATTTCTGCTCATGTCCTTATATCGCCCACCTCTGCCTTTCCTCTCACATTCACAGAACAGGGCAGAGGCCTCCTCTTGACCAGACTTCTCTTTCTCCCTCCTCCTTGCTCTCACATATTTTCCCCATCGTTGGTGATTCTTGGATTTCATTCTTCAGCTTGTCCCTTTGCTGCTACTTGTAAGTTTTCCATTTTGAACTTTCCCTCCTAATCTGTCTTCCTAATCTACACTCCAGCATCTCTCTCTTGGACCTCATTTCTCATTTCCCAGCCACAGATTCTCCTCCCTCCACACAGTCACATCCAACATATTTCTCCCTCCTTCACTCTTTCCGTCTTCCTCTACTTCTCCCTCTTCCCCTTTCTCTCTCTCATGATTTTCCAGTCAGGACAGATCATAGCTGGGTAGACAGGACAAGAAATCCAGCTGAACCCAGTCTCTCACTGCTCCAAGAAGACATCCCTGATGTCTTCACTAAAACAAACTTCTCTCTGAGCTGTGTTATGGGCTGTGCTAGGGACATAGAAGCAGATGGTCCCTGTCCCTTTTACTGAGTTTATTGGAAACAGAGCAGGTGACAAAAAAACAGTGTTGCAATAATCTGCCCACACAAAGTTTTTCTCCATAGTGTTGTAGGGTCATTTTCAAATAAGTAAATATCCTTCCTTTCAGTCACTATTTCATTGTCTTCGTGTGTGTCAGAACTGTGCTCCATAGACTTTTCAGTGGTTGATTTTTCAGAAGTAGGTAGTCAACTCTTCCTTCTGAAGGGCCTCTAATTAGCAGCCAAACATGTCCACTCTTTGAATCACCTAGGTACTCTAGGCTAAAGTCTTCCTATGGCTTCTCAACACACAGTGACATATAAATTACTTGTCCCATAGCTTTGGGTGACCTCCCTCAAGGATCTCCTTAGGTACCAATTCTTTTTTGCCCCTCAACTTCTTTTGCTCCTCAGATACACTGTGGCCTTTGGCATGAGCTTCCTCACTGCCTAGAATGCTCTGGGTATGGTCAACTTTATTGTCTTTCACATCACGCATTTTCAAGTTGTATATGACATCTATTTCTTTTTTAAAATTTATTTTATTTTATTTTATTATTTTTGTGTGCATGTACCGTCAAATCAGATCTGACTGGTACAGGAGGAGATTGCCCCTCCTTCCCCGGCAGAGCATCTGGTGGATTCGAACCATGCACCTCTGGGATTGTAGTTGCAGCTTCTTGTCACTAGGCCACCAGAGCTCCCCTGACATCTATTTCTGATGTTTACTTGTTTATTTGCATGCTTACTGACATCTGTCTCTCCCACTTTTGTTAGGTATAGTTGAGTTGACTTCTCTTAGTGACCTTCCAGTCTATACAACAGATTGAAACTTTGCTGGACCCTGAGCCATCCTTACAGTCGCCACTGTGATGAAGCCCGTTGTTGCCAGTCTGTCTCCTTGAGGGTCTTCCTGTCATTTGCTGACTCTACCTTTCTCAATATGATGTCTTTTCTCAAGGACTGATCCTTTCCAACAACATACCCAAAGTATGTGAGAAAAAGTCTAGAGCATGGCAAAGTCTGAATGCAAGGGTCTGTATGTTTGAAGTAACAGCCCATCTATACTGCCTAGTATACAATTTCCGGACCATGTTCAGGGCACACCAATATTAAAAGATTGTGTCTGAACCACAGAAAGGAAGCAGAGATGTAGGAGCTCTGAATGCCGTCTGATCCTGCCTATGAGTGGGGTCAGAAAAACTCTCCAGAGGAAGTCTTGTCAAACTGAATCTTAGAGAGTAAATGTGGGTGGACAGATGGCATTCTGGACAGAGACGACCCATCAGCAATGACAGGAGAAGTCTTATAGATGTTGCTGGACAGAGAAAGGGCCAGGGAGTAATAGGAGCAGATCTGGACAGAACACAGTTTTTCTCCTTGATTGTCCAGCCTCTCAGTGATAGAGAACCATGGGAGCTTTTTAAAAGTGGGGGGTGGGGTGGGATGGGTGGGGAGTGGGGAGGTGGGGGTAAGGTGGTGGAAGGCATAGACTGGGTTGTTCTTTAGAAAGACCAGTTTGAAGGATCTATGGAGATTCCAGGACCCTGAGAAAGTTAGGAGCTGAAATAGCCCAAGAGGAAAGCAAAGCTTTGAGGGAGATTTCCAGCAGATAAAATCAGCATGGCTCAGGAGTAGGGTGGGAGTGAGGGAGGGAGTTGTCAGGATGACTCTTAGGTTTCGGGCTTGGGCAAGTGGGTGGATTCAGAGATGGGGACACAAGAGGAGAAACAGGTTTGGGGGTGAAGATAGTGAGCTGGGTTTGGGGCTTGTACAGTGCAAGGTGCTCCTAAGACAACCAGATGGGCATTCCAGGGGCGCAGTGGGATTGCGCTTTCCTTCAGAGTAGAGGATCGTCTTTAAAGAATACGAAAGCTTTGAGGGCCAAAGCTCGTTGGAAAGGCAGCGTTGTCCCTCTCATCTGGAGGCGTCAATATCCAGGTGGTGGGGACAGCTGGGGAGGTGACCCGTGGGAGGGGGACAGTGGCACATCCCTGAATTGGGGAGGAGCTGTAGTGTGTAATTCCACCCTGAATTCCAGGATTTCTTCCACATTGCTATTCTCAAGGGTGGAGAGTAAAATTCTCGGGGATACTCTTCTCCAGCCCACACACAGGGTGTCCACACTGCACTCGTGTAGCCGGGAGGAGCAGGTGCGTGAGCTGGGGGCTGCTGCGCAACCCCAAACCAGCCCCACCAGAGGCCTCCAACAGGGAGCCCAGGCAGCCCATTGGCAGTAGCATGAGATTTGGGGTTAAAGGGGGACCTGGGTGCATTTGGGGGCTGCAGCCCCTCATCCCACGGTCAGCCTCGCTAAGGATTATGCCACTTGAGCAGGGGCACAAGGGGGCGTGGGAAGCTTCGGGCTGCCCCTCGCTGCGGGGCTGGCCCTTACCGAGCACCAGGCACCCTGAGATCTCCGGCTGTGCCCCCTCAGCTGTCCTCCCGCCTTCCACAGAGTCCCTCAGAGCCGTCGGCCAGCCCCGGGTCCTGCCCCGTACCTGTGGTCGCGTTTCTCCGAGGCTGCCCTCCTCCAGGAGGTCCTAAAGGCCATGGGCGCAGCCGGGACTCGAGGGGGCGCGGGCAGCCCCTCGCGGCGGTGGCTGCGGCTCCCGGTGGTGGCACCTGGACGGGCGGGCGGGGCCGGCGGTTCCTCCCGCCCCCTGGCTGCGCCCGCCTCACCTGGGCGTCAGCGTCTTTCTTAAGCCTGGGGTCCAAGGGCAAATCCACTCTCACCTTGTGCCAGAAAGAGTCTCGAGACCATCCCTGAGCACAGGGAGAAGGTGTGACTCCAGATTTGCCCACGGGCACACAGGTCAATGACAAGAGCCAGGACACACCCCAGGTCTCTCCACTGCCAGCCTACAAGTGGTTCTGAAAAGTGCTGTGAAGTTAGTAGCAGGGTCTCTGCCAGACTAAATAGTACTACCAGCATCCAGATCTGCCTGACAGAACCCAGCCTTGTTAGGATCCTGCCTGAAAGGGCCAGGGGGCTTGGGACGGGTGCCAGGGTGGGGTACTAAACAAATGTGACAGAGAAGACAGACAAAGGTGTGAGGAGTGAGGCGGGTGGGACAGGGGCTGCCTGTGCTTGAAGTGGAGGCTGCAGGCCAAGGTCAGCGCTGAGGGTAATAATTTCTAATCCCCAGGGCCATGCCTGAGTTAGGGGACCGAGGAGAACCAGCCCAGTCTGTTCTTGGAATTCTTTCTTTGAAGCCCTACATTTTATCTGCATTTGGAGTAATATCCACAAAGAGACTCAACTCTGGTTCATTCCACCTTGTGGGGAGGGATAGGGTTTCAGCCAAGAGAAGCTCCCAGAGGAGGTATTTAAGAGAAACACTCCAGCTTGAAGGATGGATTCAGGGACGCTGACAGACATGACTGGTGGAAGAAGTGGAATTCAAAGCAGAGAGGCTAAGGAAAAAAACCAGCCTCTGCCTCCCTTCAGGTTGGATCTGTATCTTGATTACTTATGCAACACAGGTTGTGTTCAGTATATGGGGACTGATTCTGTTAAGTCTGAGAAATTCTCTAACTTCTCTAGTTGTCACAAATTTGCATTTCATATGGGATATTCATTAACCCCATTTTATAGTTGGTGACACTGAGGTTTCGAGGTATTAAATAACTTAGCTGGGTCCAAGAGCCTTGTCTTAACCCCAGTATTTCCTCCAACCCTGGCTGTGGCCTGCAGGTGGTGAGCATAGAGTGGGGCTCTGGGTAGACCCTGGCTGTGGCCTGCAGGTGGTGAGCATAAGAGTGGGGCTCTGGGTAGAAGGAAATTCCAAGAGCTATCTGGACGTTCAATTTGCACTGGAAGCACCAGAGGAGACATGACCTTTCTCCCTTTCTCTGGGCACTCATGTCATGGTCTTGGCAAATCCACAAGGGCCCAAGAATGCTGCCTAGCTGACCACAAAGCTAAATGTTTTTAGATCTGGAAATTCCAGTTACAGTGCACACAGGGGCCCAAACCCTCAGCCTACAGAGGTTTTTCAGCTTGGTAGCCATTGTCATTGCTAATAGCCAGCTTCCTCCTGGACACACGTCCAGGCCTCTCTCAGAAGCCTGGTCTCCTATAGGCCTGGACTCCAGTCTACCAAAGGGAGTATAAGAAGTCCTGCCCAGTTCCTGAGCTCACAGCCAACACTTCTGTAGGGTGCCCTCCTGAATCTTCCTAATAGCAGGAGTCTCTCCCTCTTCAGAGTTTACATTTTCATCTGTCTCTCACATACTACATATTTTATAATTTCTGTATTAGCTATCAACAATAATATTAGCATAACACTTCTATCTTACTATGGTTGGCTGGTTGATAAGTCAGAACTGATTAAGTTCTTAATCCCTCTGTGCCTTTTTTTCCTCATCTGTAAAATGAGGGTAACAAATGCATCTATTTCACATTAAGTCAGAACTGATTCACACCTGACCCTCCCTCCAGTGGGTTTTCAGAGGCAGTAAACCACATTGGAGAAGGTATCTCATCTTTGTGCCTCTGAGAAGCTGCTTGGATTTTAACTGTGTGCCTTTGGGTTGGCAGTGTAATTCCTTACCATTAAGCCACCAGAGTTCCTTACCTTATTATGTTGTTGTTGTTGTTACAGGTGCAGATAATGTCTCCTATCTGTGGTTTAACACCACTGCCATACACAGTCAGTACTCTGTGTTCAATCAATGCAGAAGGAGCTAATTCTACTCAGTGGCAGGCCCTATGCTGCGGGCCTTTTATATATGCTTCCTCTAATCTGGTCATGAATTTAGGAACATCCCTAAAAGCAACCCAAGAACTGTGATTCTATCCCATGCTGTCTTCACTCCACTGACTTGTTTCCTAGTCATCTTCTTCATCCTCACAAACACTGAGAACTCCTAGGCATTACTCTAACTCCTTCACATCCACCAAGTAATTTAATCCTCAGAAAAATTCCATCATGTTTGCCCTTTTACAAACTCAGTTTTTTAAGTTGAGCAAGTGAAGCAGAGAGGGATTATGTAATTTGCTTAAGATCATACATACCAGTTAGGTGGCAGAGCCAAGACTCAACTCAGGAAGGTGGACTGGAAAGCCTCCCCCTCCCCAGACCATGTGCCTGCCAGCCAAGCTCTTAGACTACACCAGCCTTTATGAATCTTTTCCAAAATTTCTCTGATTTTGAACCTCATAACCACAAGGCAAAACAAGTTTTATTTCTCCACCCCCTTAACTCTGGAGCCATACAGCCAGGGTTTAAATCTTGGCCATGTAATTTACTAGTTTTATGGAACTTTGGAAAAGTTACTTAATCCCTCTGTGCCTTTGTTTCCTCATCTGTAAAATGAGGGTAACAAATGCATCTATTTCACAGGTTGTTCCGAAGGTTAGAATGAAACAGAATAGTGCCTGACCTAAGGCACTATGAGAGGCCAATGTGCCCCTTCCCTATAATACTTTGCTCCAGAATGACTGGGGAGTGATGTATGCTACTATATTAAATGTCACATAAAAGAGAACTTCTGTCTCCTTGGGCAAAGGATTTTCCTTCAGAAATTGAATCATAGAGGAACATTTCCCTAAAATATATCATTTACCTTTTCTATCTTCTTCAACACGAACATGGCAGCACTTACTGATCGTCTGCCATGTAACAGGAACCGAGACTTTATCATGTTTAACCACCCTTATGAGGGAAGTGCTAGCCCACTGTAAAGATGTGGATACTCAGAACCAGGGAAATTAAGTGATTTACCCAAAGTCACATAGCTAACAAACAGTAAATCCACAATGGAAAACTATTTTTACAAAATTTAAAGCCCTCTCTGCCTTCTAAAAGGCAGAAACTCTCTCAGGAAGCTGTGATGAGACAGTTTGCTTGGAGAACCTTGGTTGCTGTGCTCATATTAAGACGGCCTTCTGCAAAAGGGTGGGGTGGAGGGCTCCTGACCAGCATCTGCCCTCTCTGGCAGAATTCTGCCTCACATAGGAACTATTTAGCTCAACTTGCATCTCTGTTAAGATGATAAAGTCGTGGTTCCTGTTACATAGCAGACATATAAGACATATACTAAGAGCTGTCATGTTTGTGTTGAAAAGATTGTTGCTGCTGTTGTGTACTGTACCAGCGAGTCACAACTGATCCATGGCTGACCCTCCAGCAGGTTTTCCGAGGAGTAAATCACGTATGAGGAGATTGTCCATCTTTCTCCCCTGGAGCAGCTGGTGGGTTCAAACCACTTACCTTTGCATTGGCAGTACGATTCCTTACTGCTAAGCCACTAGAGCTTCCGTTTTGAAGGAGACAAAAAAGGTAATGAATATCTTTTAGGAAAATGCTCGTCTATGATTAAATTTCTGAAAGAAAGTCCCAAGGAGACAGACATAAGTTCTTTTGGCCTCGCAGTGAGATCTTAATGGGAATAATTTAGGGCAGGCTTGCCACAGGTAATGTCCAGCCAATGTTACAAGCACCACGGCTAGATGGACAGTTGGTATGACTACCCTGTGTCCTGCAGCACTCCAGAGGGGTCCTGAGTGGAGTCTTCTTGCTTAGGGTCCACCAGAGTAGCTGCAATCTTGACATTTGCTGCAGCTTATGCTCAAAGGGCTAGATGAACAAAAGGCAGCTTGGTCTGGTGGGAGAGCAAATCTGAGCATTAACACTCCTGGGACAGGCACTGGCTTGGACTCACGTTGAGTGTTGTTTAGATTACTGAATTAAACTGAATTAAATTAAATTAAATTAAATTAGACTGAATTAAACCTAAAGCGTGCACAGAGGGGCCTCAAAGCACAGGGAAGGGAGAAGGAACCTTGTTCTAGATTAAATTAAATTAAATTAGACTGAATTAAACCTAAAGCGTGCACAGAGGGGCCTCAAAGCACAGGGAAGGGAGAAGGAACCTTGTTCTAGCAATTGTAAGTCCACCAGGACTTATGACAACTGTTTATTGTTACTGCAAACAGACAATCAGATTTCTAACTCAGTCCCTGTGAACTTGTTTAATGGGTGAGCTGGCCCTGTTTTACTATTTAAAGTTAGGTTTCTGAAATTGATGAGGTATTGTTTTTAAAAACTACCCCCACCAAACCCGGCACCACTGAGTTAGTTCCAATTCATGGTAACCCTCCACTGGGTTTCCAAGGTTGTGAATTACTTTATGGGAGGAGACTGTCCAGCTTCTGCAGAGCCACTCGCAGCTTCAAACTCCTTTTGGTTAGAAACCAAAGATGTAACACACTATGCCACTAGCTTCAATCTCCCAATATATCGAATTCTACCTGGTAGTGCAGTGGCTAAAATACTGTTTCTAACAGAAAGGCCAATGGTTTGAGTCCATCAACTGTGCTGCAGAAGAGAGACGGGGCAGTCTAACGTCTAACTCCACCTGGGAAATTCTACAGGCTGGCTCTACTCTGCCACTATGAGTCAAAATTGAGATAGCCATCTTCCCAACCACCACCACCACCACAAAACCCAAAAAGCCCCTCTCTACTGGCTTTCCCTATTCAACAGGGCTCAGACACCTAACAGTATGGCACCACTATCTTTACAGGTCTCATCTATGTTTTCACTAATGTCAGGAGCAGTGGAGAATAAATACCATGTTCTGAGAACACCTTCCTCAATCCTCTCAGAGATATCCCTTCCCTCTGTGCATGCCAGCTCTCCTTTCATAATTCTCAGTATGAAGCTATTATAATGAACTACAGGTAGCTGGCTATCCCCCTTTACTGTATCACTGACGGCAAGGCCCTCACCAGTGTCTCCTCCTTCCCTGACCTCACACAAAACAGGCCTTAGTAAAGGCAAATGATGACTTCCTCACTGTGCATTTTTTTTCCAACTCAGAAAAGATACAGCTTTCTGATAGTAATAGTTACACTACAAATCTGAAGCCAAACCTCTTGAGTTTGAAGCACAGCTCAGGCACTTTTTAGCTGTGATCTTGGGTGATATTTAACTCCTATGTGCCTCAAGAGTTCTCACAAATGCTAATGGCAATACTTACCTGAAATAGATGTTACAGAGAGTAAAATAATCAGATTAGTATACATAACATACTCAAAATAACACTGGGCACATAGTGTTAGCATGTAATTATTTGTCAAAAAATCCTTATCCCCAAAATTCCTGTGTTACTGTGTTTGACTACCAATCAAAACGCTAGAAATTGGAATCCACCTAGAGAGTGTTTTGGAAATCTATTATCTTGGTTTTCTATTTTTAAAAAATCAGTCACTGAAAACTATGGAGCTTTGACACATAAGATGATCATGACACAAATGGCACATGGCTCATTTTGAAAGCCACAAAAAAGATTAGAGGTGCCTTAGCCAATAAGTGGAATCCACAGGTCAGGCATACAATAAGGCACAAGAATACTGTTGCAAATTAAATTAAATGGACTTAAAATTTATAGAACAAAGGGACTATTTAAAAAGACTGTAACAGTAATTTATTAGAAATTACTTAGAGAAAAGGTCATTATTATAGGGGATATAGACTGATCACTATTAACAGAATAAACTCTCTCTTGAAAAGTATTTACCCCTTGGTCCAGCTGCGAGTCTTTTGATGTTTTTAACTCCAAGTGATGCTCCCAACTTGCATGCCTATGTTGGCTGTTAAAAGCGGTAGTAACAGAGCATCTCATTGCTCATGTCTGAAATGCCAGGATGCATAATTGAGGAGAGCTGGCCTTGTTGCTTTCAAGGATGTCTGTTACCTCTGATTCTCTTGTTTTTCTTCCACTTTTCAGGATGATGAAACTGATGTCTCTGAAGAGGTGAAAGAGGCATTGGTAAGTGACAAGCCAATGAGGCAAGTCCCCTTAGGGCTCAGCCTTGCTCTTATGCATGTAATTTTAGAAGAAAGAGCAGGCCCTGTACAGAGTTCTCAGTGGACTTACGACCATGTTGGCTTGAGGAAGAGTTTGGAGACAGACATTCCTCTGAGAAGTGGGGCAGTTGGTGATGCTATTTTCTTACGTGGTACAACAATACCTGTGCTCTTAAGTTTCTTGTTTTTGTGCATTTAAAGATTTGGGTCTAAAGGGAGCTCTGGTGGCCTAGTG
>NW_006399755.1:6367651-6368310 GCF_000299155.1 Elephantulus edwardii
TTCAAGGCCTCAAACCTTTTCCTGAGATGGTTCTGAAATTCAGGTGGGATAGACTCAAAGTCATATTTTGGTTCCCGTGGAATTGGTTTAATTTTCCTCAACTTCAGTATTAAAAGAATATGGAAAGAATATATTGAGTCACTGTATCGAAAGGAATTGGCAGACACAGAAGAATTTAATGAAACAACATATGAGCAAAAGCCTATGGTGATGAAAGAAGATGTACAGGCTGCTTTAGGCTTCAGGAATAGATGGTATACCAAAGATGGACGTGCTCACCAAGTTGTGCCAAGAGATCTGGAGAACAACCACTTGGCCAACTGACTGGAGGAGATCTATATTTGTTCCCATCCCAAAGAAAGGTGACCCATCAGAGTGTGGAAACTATAGAACAATCTCATTGATTTCACATGCAAGTAAGATTCTACTAAAGATTATCCAAAAACGACTGGAAGAGAACTGCCAGAAGTTCAGGCTGGGTTTAGAAGGGGTCGTGGTACTAGGGATATTGTAGCTAGTGTTAGATGGATCTTAGTTGAAAGCAGGGAATACCAGAAAAATGCCTATCTGTGTTTCATTGACTATGCAAAGGCGCTTGACTGTGTGGATCATAACAAACTGTGGCTGACTCTGAGAAGAATGGGAATCCCAGAACACTT
>NW_006399755.1:6371956-6397089 GCF_000299155.1 Elephantulus edwardii
ATTTGGGTCTAGCTTTCCGGAAGAAAAAAAATAAAAAGCCAGGTTCCTATAAGCCTCTCAGAAATAAATGTTAGGAAGTCACTGGCTTTCTAATTGGGTTGTTTTTAATTTTTTTTTTTTCAAGAAGTAACACATTTAGTTTTCACTAAGTGAATTGAGATATCATCATCTTTCTCTGTTGATAATACTGCTTCCTGAGATGGTCACATGTGACTTTGTGTATTCTATCTTCTTTTGGTGCTTCCTGGATCATTCAAAATGTTGCCCATAGAATCCGGTAGTATTGCAATTTGAGGCTTGAATTTTTCAGTTCTTTCCAGCCAAGAAATCCAAGTTCTTCCCTTTCTATTTTCTGACTCCAAATCTTCGCATATTTAGTTGTAGTACTTTGCTTGAACAATTGTGCTTTAGATAGCTGAGAGCAAACTTCTCAAGGTACCAAACACTATGCTATGAAGAATGAGATGTAAAAGCACTAAACATGCTCTTTAACTAGGATATTCCATGCTCTAAATCTCCAACCCAAGGAACCCCAGCAACTAGAACAGAGAGACTTTGAAGCTATTTGTGGTCCCAGGACCAGCAATCTCAGCATTAACTGGGAGCTTTGTAAAGTCATGGGTGACATTTTAGACCCACTGAATCAGAATCTTTGAGGGTTGGATCCAGTAATTTGTATTTAATAAGCCCCCTAGGTGATCAATTTAAGAACATCCTCCATCATCACCTATATCTAACCTGCTGATTCTAAATCTCTCCCCAATCAGTCCCTTTCCCTCAATTCTCAAACAAAAGTCACATTTTAGGTCCTTACCTTCTCATCTGGATGAGTTTAACAGCTCTGTCCACCTTACCTGTTTTTTTCCTAAAGCCACCTGACATGCCATCAATCAGATCATTCTAAACATACACTGAAAGTCCTGTTACACTGAACTACTTCAATACCTGTTGGCTTGTTAAGTACAACCTCACTGTTAGGTGCCATCGAATTGGGTTAACTCACTGTGAACCCATGAACAACAGATCAGAACCCTGAACCCTGTGTCAAACTCACGTGTCACATCTCTGACATGCTAAAGCCCACTGAGGCAGTCACTGTGTCAATCCATTTGGTTGAGGGTCTTCCTTTTCTTTGCCATCTCTCTATCTTTCCAAGCATGATGTCCCTCTCCAAGGAAGAGCCTCTCCTAGTAACATGCTCGAGTGTGTGAGACAAAGCTTCACCATCTTTGCCTCCAAGCACTCTGGCTAAGCATAGTCCAGAAAGAGAACATCCCGTGCCCTCTACCTAGAAGGGCCTGCCCTCTAACATGTGTGTTAAATTTTTCAAAAGCTGCTTTCTGCCTCCTTTATTCTTTCCAGAGACCAGCACTGAATTATTATTTTTCACCTTTGTTAGGTTTGTGGTTTTAAGATTTTTATTTCTTTAATGAACAGTAAAGTTGGCCATTTCTTCAAGACATTTATCACAATATGCTAATACTAGTAACCAGCATTGCATTTCACATGTCAGAAACTATTCTAAAGCCTATTGATAAATAGAATTGAAAAATGTTTTTTAAGATTCCATGTGTTATATGATTAATCCTCAAGAGGAGAGATCATACGATTTACATCTTTTCTCTGCCTTCTTACCTCTAACAGAAGTGTAGTGGTTGGGGGTGGGAGGAGTGGGCAGGGAGAAAAGTGCAACAATGAATGAATGGAAATCCAAAATCTCTGTAAATGTTCATGAAAATGAATAATTTAAAAAAAAGTGTAGTGGTTAAAGCTCTGGAGCCAGTCTCCAGGGTTCAAATTCCAACTTTGTCTCTTACTCAAAACTCACTGCTATTGGGTGGTACAGAATGACAGCTGACACTTTAATTACAGTAAGAGTTAACCTTAGGAGTTAATGCTGTGAGGATTAAACAAACTAATACATGTACTTATGATCATACCTAGAATAAACAAGTGCTACTTACTGTGTTTAAAATTATCCAGAAAAGACTTGATCAGTACATTGACAGAGAACTACCAGAAATACAATCTGGGTTTAGGAGAGGTCTTGACACTAGGGACATTTTTGCCAATGTCAGATGGATGCTGGCAGAGAGCAGAGTACCAGTATCTGTATTTCACTGAGTATGCAAGGGCATTTGACTGTGTGGATCACAATAAATTGTGGCTAACCTTGAGGAAAATGGGAATCTCAGAACACTTGATCATGCTTATATGAAATCAATCTTGGAACCAAAACAGTCCTCAGAACAGAGCAAGGAAACACTGCATGGTTCAAAATCAGGAAAGGAGTGCATCAGGGATGCATTCTGTCTCCATACCTTTTCAATCTATATGCAGAATAGATCATTCTGGAAGCTGGGCTTTATGAGGAGGAGTGTGGCACCAAGATTAGAGGAAGACTCATTAACAACCTATGATATGCAGATGACACAACCTTGCTTGCTGAAACTAAAGAAGACCTGAAGCACTTGCTGCAAAAGATCAAGGACTGTACTCTTCAATATGGACTGAAGTTCAACATCAAGATGACAAAGATTCTCACCACTGGCCCAACCATATTAGATAGAAAAGAGAATGAGGTTGTTAGCAATTACAGCTTGCTTGGATCCACAATCAACATTCATAACACTAGCAGTCAGGAAATCAAAAGATGGACTGCATTGGGAATATGTGCTGTCAGACCTTTCCAGTGCTGAAGAGCAATGATGTCTGTCTAGATACAAAGATGCGCCTAATCTAGGCCATGATCTTCTCAACTACTTGTTATAGTTCAAAGATTTGGACAGTAACTAAGGATGACAGAATAGATGCCTCGAGTTGTGGTACTGGAAGAGTCTTGAACACACCATACATAGACTGCAAAGAAAACAAATAGGTCTCTCTTTGGAGTCTAGGGTTTTGAAGCTCCACCTCTCTTACTGTGGGCACATGGCCAGGAGAGATCTGTCCTTGGAGAAGGACATCATGCTCAGAAGGGGTGGACGGACAACGCAGGAGAGGAAGACCCCGAATGAGATGGATTGATACAGTAACTGGGGCGATGGGGGTTGGTGTGTCGGAATTAGTGAGTCCAACTCAGGACAGGGAAGGGGTCAAAACTGCTGTACATACGGTTGTTATACATCACAGGTGACTCGATGGCACATAACAACAGTAAAATACTATCACAGGTTTGGAAGCAGGAGTGGCATCCACTTCCTAAATAACATGCCTCTGGAAACTCTATGAACAGACAAAGTTGTAGAGGGGCTGCAGGCATTTTGTTCATAGCATCACTATGAGTTGTGCTTGACTCAAAGGCAATCAATAACAAGAATTTACTCCATGGTTTGGGAAGGGAGTGCATCAGAGATGTATTCTGTCTCCGTAACTGTTCAATCTATATGCTGAGCAAATTATCTGAGATGCTGAACTCTATGAAGAGGAGTGTGGCATCGGGATTGGAGGGAGACTCATCAATAACCTGCATTATGCAGATGACACAACTTTGCTGCTGAAACTGAGGATTTGAAGGACTTGTTGTAGAAGATCAAGGAATGCAGCCTTCAGTATGTATTGGATCTCAATATCAAGAAAATAAAGATTTTTACCACTGCATCAGTAGGCAATGTCATGATGGAGAGGAGATTGAAATTGTCAACAGCTTCATCTTTCTTGGATCCATAATTAGCACCCTTGGTATGAGCAGTCAGGAAATGAGACACATTGCAATGAAAAAATAGGCAGTTAGGGACCTTTCCAAATTACTGAGTAGTGATGCCAGTTTGAGGGCTAAGGTGCATCTGATTCAGGCCATGGTCTTTCCAATTACTAACTAACTATGCATCTGAGACCTGGACAATGAATAAGTATGACAAAGAACTGATGCCTTTGAGCTGTGGTGTTAGAGAAGAGCACTGAACATCCCAAGGACAGCCAAGAAAACGAATAGATATGTCTTGGAGAGGGTGCAGCCAGAGTGCTCTCTGGAGTCAAGAATGATGCAGCTTTGCTTAACATACTTTGGACATATTGCTAGGAGGTGCTATTCTGTGGAGAGGGATATGATGTTGGGAAGGGTGGACGGTTGGCGAAGGAGAGGAAGACCTTCAACCAGGTGGATTGACAAAGTGATTGCTGCAATGGGCTCTTGTGTGTCAGGAATTGTGAGGATGGCGTAGAACAGGACTGGTTTCAGATTTTTTGTTCATAGGGTCGCTATGAGACATACTCAACTCGATGGCACCTAACAACAACAACAACAACTTATTGTATTTATTAATTAATCAATACCTTTGGTACTAGCAGTCAGGAGACGTTTTACATTAGTTAAGTCCACTGTCAGGGACTTCTCCAAATTACTGAGGAGTAATGATGTCAGTTTGAAGACTAAAGTGTGCCTGATTCAGGCCATGGTCTTTTCAATCACTAGTTATACATTTGAGAGCTGGACAATTAAAAAGGATGACAGAAAAGTTGATGCCTTCAAGTTGCTGTGTTGTACTGAATATCTCATAGACTGCCAAAAGAACAGATAAGTCTTGTGAAACATCACCTTATATACCTTGGGCATGTTGTTAGGAAAGGCTATTCCCTGGAAAAAGACATCATGCTTAGAAAGGAGGAGGGTCAGCGAAAGAGATGAAGACCCTCAACTAGACTGACTGACACAGTGCCTGCAGCAATGGGCTCAAAAGTATGTCAGAGATGATGAGGATGGCTCAGGATAGGTCAGGGTTCGGAGCTGTTGTTTATAGGGTCATTATGAGTCATAACTAATTCAATGGCACCAAACATCAACTTATCATTTTACTGTTACTCATGTACCCTGTTTCTAGCATTTCCTAGGAGTACTCACTGTCTACCCTCCCTCAGGCTCCCAAGTCAGGCAAAGCATGGTAAATTGTAGTTTCATGTTTTATAATGAGGAAGACCACAGTTTCATTCTTGGTTCAGCTATTTAGTGATATATTGATGATCCTGAACACATTTAAACATTTTGAGCCTTAGTTTTTCTATTCATAAAATAGTAGTAGCTGCTAAAGGCTAAAGTATTTCTAAAGCTGAAAGAAATGGACAACAAATTTAAGTTCTAAGGGGCAATGCTGAGGGATTCTACTGGCAAATCTTGAATGATGCACAAAGTGTCAAAAGAAGATGGAAGGAATACAGTCCCTGTATTAAAAAGAATTGGTGAGCACAAAATTATTTCAGGAAGTTGTACAGGATTAAGGAACCAATGGTAATGATGTCCAAGCTGTAAAAAATAAGGCCCCAGAAACTGATGAATATCAACTGAGGTGTTTCAGGAAACAGATACTGCCCTAGATGAGTTCACTATCCTATGCCAAACATTTGGAAATTGGCATCAACTAGAATAATTTGTTCCCATTAAAAGAAAAAACAAAACAAAACCACAACCCAACAGAATGTGGAAATAATTGAGAAATATCACATGCAAGTAAATTCTTGCTAAACTACTGACTATTCAAAGATGGTTGGAACATTACATTGAGAAGGAACTGCCAGAAATTAAAATCGGATTCAGAAGAGGCCATGGTACAAGGGATGTCACTGCTAATCTCAAATGGATCTTGGCTGAAAGCAGTGATTGCTAAAAGATGTTGACTAAGCAAAGGCCCTTGACTATGTGGATCATAACAAATTATAGCTAACTTCGAGAATGGGATTCCCAAAACACTTATGTTCATGTGACACCCATACCTAGATCAAGAAGCTCCTGTCCTAACAGAACCAGGCTTGGAGGAAGACTTCTAACAACAAATATTGTGCAGATGACAATCTTGCTTGCAGAAACTGAAAAGGACTTGAAGCACTTAATGAAGATCAGAATAACAATAACAATGGTCTTGAATAACAATAAGATCAAGAAAACAAAAATCGTCACCACTGGACCAATAGGCAACATCATGCTGTTATGTGCCATCGAGTTGCCTGTAACTCATACCGACCCTATGTACAGTGACTTTGAAGCCTGCTCTATTCAATCCAGTCTCACTGACACCTATACATCTACCCTCATTACCATAGTTACTGTATCAAAATATCTCATCTAAAGTCTTCCTCTCCTGTGTTGTCTCTCCACCCATCCAAGCCTGATGTCCTTCTTTAAGGACTGGTCCTTCCTGACCATGTGGCCAAAGTATGAGAGCGAGAGCTTCAAAATCCTTAGCCTCCAAGGAGAAACTTGGTCTCACCCTTTTTTGTTTTCTTGGCAGTCCATGGTATGTTCAAGACTCATCTCGAGCACAACTCAAATTCTTCTGTCATCCTTAGTCATTATCCAGCTCTCTGATGAGTGACAAGTAATTGCAAAGACCATAGCCTGGATCAAGTGCACCTTAGTTTCTAGACTGACATCTTTGCTTCTCAGTATTCTCGAGAGGTCTCTGACAGCAGATTTTTCCATATGCATACAAGGAAGACCTGTTAACTATCATTCCAATTTATGCACCAACAATCAGAGCCAAAGAGGAGGAAATAGATGATTTCCACTAACTTTTGCAGAATCAATCAAACATACAACCTAGATGCATTAATAATAGGACACTGGAACGCAAAAGTAGTTGCAAAACATGGACTTGGTGAAAGAAATGAGGTTGGGGATAGAATTTTGCACAATTACTTATTCATAGCCAATACCTTTTGTAAGAAATATAAAAACAGGCTATACACATGGATTTCCCCTAATGGTATGAATAGGAATCAGAATGATTACATTTGTGGAAGTAATCTTTGGAGAAGTTTCAGTATCAGCAAGTGAAAATCAGGCCAGGTGCTGACTGTGGAACAGACCATCAGCAACTCATCTAAGTTCAAATTAAGGCTAACGAAGGTAAAATAAAAATTTATTGAGTCTATCCCGCCTAAATTTAAAAACCAACTCAGCTCAGGAACAGGTCTGAGGCCTTGAACACTAATGAATGAAGACCAGACAAGCTGTGGGAGGATATAAAGAATATCATCCATGAAGAATGCAAAAAAGGTCATGAAAAGACAGAGGAAGAAGAAAAGACCAAAATGGGTGTCAGAAGAGAATATCATGAAGACGGAGAAAACGGACACTGTCAAAGATTTTACTTTGACCCACAATCAACATTCAAGGCAGTAGTAAAGAAATCAAAAGACATATTGCATTGGGTAAAGTTATCAAGGACTCTTTAAAGTGATAAAGAGCAAAGACGTCTTTTTAAAGACCAAAGTGCACCTGATGCAAACTATGGTCTTTTCAATTACTTTCCAAGTATCTGAATGTTGGACAATGGATAAAAAGGAAAGAATTGATGCTTTTGAGTTGTTGTGTTAATGTACTGAATGTTCTACAGACTTCCCAAAGAGCAAACTGGTATGTCTTGGAGAAGGTGCCAGAATGCTCCTTGGTGTAAGGACAGTGAAGTTTTGTCTTACATACTTTGGGCATACTGTTAGGAGGGGCCATTCCTTGGAAAGCGATATTATGCAAGAAAAGGTGTAAAGTCAACAAGAGAGAGGAAGAGCCTCTACAAGATGCACTGACAAAGTGATCACAGCAACGGCCTCAAGTATGTCAGAATAGGATGGCGTAAAATAAGACAGGGTTCAGATCTGTTGTTCAGAGGGCTGCTGTGAGTCAACAGTACATAACAGTAAACCCTGTAAAATGGTTATGAACATGGTTCTGTGAAGTCTGTGTGGTCAATGCAATGGACTCTGGACTCAGTAAGTAGGTGTAGGAGTGTGGGAAGATGTGACTATATTCATGGGAATTAGTTTTGTTTTATGGATGCTGTTGATGGAAGGAATTCCCCCTGTAGAGTTCAGACTTCAACTCCTTTGCCCTAATTCCAGTTGACATCAGAAGAGGTAGGATTTGACGCAAAGGGTTCAGATTCAGAAACAAAAGGTTCTGTAAACTTGGGGCTTGGAAAGTACAGCTAAGATCAAGAATTCTGTTACTACAAATGGGGAATCTAACCACCAGGCAGGAAGAGGAAGCAGCAAATGCAGCACATGTCCTTTGGGGACAGAGGTTCTGGTGATTAGATTTTGCTGTATATGTGAATCACAATTCTCCAATAACCCCCATAACTGTGAGCATGCGTGGCTCTGTGAAGTCTATGTGGTCACTGCGGTGGACTTCAGTCTCAGTAATTAGGTGCAGGAATGTGGGAGGACATGACTTTACTCATGGGTATTAATTTTCTGTTGTGGAAGCTGTTGATGGGGGCATTTCCCCCTTGTAGACTTGGTCAGACTCAGCATTCTCCATGCCCTTGCCCTAATTTCAAGCAAGTATCATCACAAGTGCTACACATATATTGGATATTGATTTGGTAGAGTCACTGAATGCTTTAAATGGTTAAACATTTAACTACTAGTGAAAAGATTGGCAGTGTGAACCCACTCAGGGGTCCATCTTGTCTAAGAAGACATGCCTGGTAGTACACTTCTGAAATGTCACACAGTCTTGAAAACCCCAAGGAGCAGTCTACTCTGCACATACAGGGTTGACATGAACTGGAATTAATTTGCTAGCAACTAACTCAAATACTTAGCCTTCCTTGAACATACCACCAAAATGACCACAGAACTGTGCTAAACTCCATTTCAAATAGGGTACATGAATAAAAAGAAAAACCCACTGCCATTAATAGTATGGCTTTATTATACTTATCCTTTATTGTCCTCATGATTACAGGCTACAATGGGGAATTTTGAAATATATGAGAAAATTCTATAGAGAGAGAGGCTCAATCAACCTGAACAAGTATGTAGAAGATGGTTAAAACTTTGTATGTAGTGCTACTTAGTACTCAGCAATAGGTATGTGTCCTTTTCAAGCACAGGCTCTGGAGTCAGAGTTGTCAACACTGAACAGAAATACCAAGGATTCTAACACATTCATTCTACACAAGTGAGCATGGAGATATAGATATATATTTATATAATATATACAACACTTTAATATTATATTGGTCCACTGAGTATACATATTTTAACAAAAGATAGTAATCTATGTAATCCAGTTAAATATACATAAGATTAGGGTACACTTATTACATTGAAAGTTGGTGTATATAAGTTACTGATATTTAACATTTTCCAGAGTGTATTTTAAATACAAAAGAACATATTAAAAGCATTTCAAACTTCTGTTCATTTTCCCAGTGCAAAAAAGAAGGTAGTTCAAGTCAACTTACCTTTTTCCTGAAGAGTTAAGGGGAAGGAAAGATTGAAAAACCTATCACAACTCCCAACACTATTTTCTCAATCAATTTATGCAGGACATCCTTAGATCACTGGATTACTTTACCAAAATTAAAGCCTTGTGATGATGATTCAGCCCTTGCTTCATAGTGTATGACTTTTATGCTGAAATGTTTTTATTTATAAAAGTAGAAAAAAGCAGTGCAAGAAAGTGGTTTAAACTGTGTTTTGAACTGTAACAGTCCAATGATGCATGACGAGAGTGAGAAAAAAGCACCATTTCGAGATGAAATAGTTGGAAATTTTAAAATTTATTTAAGTTAGGCATTAAGTTAACCTGATTAAAGAAAACAAATACCACCCTAACTGGGTGATTCCAGAGAATTTGAATTTGTTTTTAGGTATATTTTTCTTTACCTTGGATAATTCAATAGATTATCTAAGTCATAACAGATATCTAAAAAATTAAAGTTATTCTGTAATTTACACTCAACTTTACAGTTTCAAATTCTGCTTGTCAGCTTGGTCAGTTTTACAGAAGAGCTTTCATCAGGTGAAGAACTTTGGTGATTGGCAGGACTCATGTCTCTTAATGAAAAAACATGTGTTTTTCCCCCCTAGTATGTTCATTTTATAGGTGAAGTATATGAAGAGAATATATAAACTATTTTTAAACCATGAAGATGAGAGAAAAAAAGCAACAATGTGATTTAATGTATATTACCTTCTTCACTTGTATTTGGTGAAAGATTTTTGTATTACAAGTCAAATAAGTGAGGCTTCATTTAGGAAAACAAAATTATATATACAAAAAATTAAAGTACCTTCTAGTTCTAGCTTGCTAATGTTTCTTCTGCAAAAGTACAAAAATAAATTTATCATGAACTAAGAGGTCAGTGCCACAGCAAAGGTAGAACAGCTGCCATGTTAGGACTTCTGCTTTACCTGACTAACAGGTACCTTTTAGGTGATAATTTTTTCCACTGTCTAGTAAGAGACAGAACTTAAAATGAGTATTTTCTTACAGATTTGATTTGTAAGAAACAAATTTAATTAATTAGAAAACACATGGAAAAGTGTCTGCTGATCTAAAATTCTTAAAATCCACAGAAATTGTGTTGTGGGTTTTTTTAAAATATATTTCACACATGAGGTTTTAATGTTTTTATTTAGGAAAAGATCAAATCTGAAGCTATAATGGCTCGCTCACCCTAAAGCATCCCTTTCAGTCTACGAAAAAAGTTTTCTTTGTCCCTAAAAAATAAACAGCATTTTTATTAAAAGGAAACACAATATGCACTTTAAACTAGCCAATCTGCACCATCATAAAAGCAGCAGAATGTTCTGACCCTTTCCCTTCCCCTTTCTCAAGCATTCAAATCAGAGGGGAAATACTGCAAACTTTTAAGAACCCCACTGGCTGCCCTCAGAGTAACCACTGAACAAGGGCAGTGCAAGGATGAAACTATATATCTATTTCTAGAAGGCAGAAGCTTGGGTGCTCTAAGTTTTACAAGTTAAAGTAGCACAGACAGGCAAAAGCTCACAGTAAATGCACACCAAAACAGGGGCCTTGGTGAAGTCACCTCACTGGGTTACTGCTTTTACAGAGGAGGGGAGACATATCTGAAATGGAGTAGAAAAAAAACTCAAACAAAAATCTAAACTTTTGTCACATTAACAGGAATCTCAAACCTTTTGTATCCCCATGCTCATAGGTAGTTTGGACACACATTGTAACTTGCTTCAGTATTCAGGAATAAGAGTGCTGTTGACAAAGGACGTAAGAATTCTTCATGCTTCTGATATCTCAGATTTGCTGAGTGCGATTGCCAGTTCCAAGTCTTCCTGTTCTTGCTGATTCAGTCGAGCAAGTCTCTGCTCTTCCTCTCTCTCACTTTCCCTCTTGGCCCATTCAATCATATCTTCTTCAGAGGGATACTGCCATTTGAAAGACCAAACAGATGAGTGAATGAAGGAATTAAATAAATAAGAAAACGTTTTTATTTTAACAAAAGGGCAGTAAGGATTTCTCACTATAGTATTATATATCGCTTAGTACATATTTTCCTCAAAAGACATTTAGATTTAACTAGTTATTAAACTGTTGTTTGATTTTAAAAATGAGTGCAGTCTACAAAGTCTATACAAACACTAAAACATCACTTTTAAAAAAGTAGTAGTGCTAAATGTAAATTAGACTGAACTACTAGTAGTAGTTCAACTAGTATAAGTATGAACAGTATTTCTACTTCAACTTTAGTGTCATCTTTTTAAAAAAAATTATTTTACATTGGTTTGCATATAAAACATTACATCATTTTAAACTTAATTCCTTGGGATTATTTTATACCTTGTTTTGGTCCTTAAGGAAAAGAAAACTACAAAGCAAAAAATAATGCTAATTTTTCTACACATAAGAATATAAGATAAGGAAAATGTTGTGATTCGATCTAGATAAAACCTTGTTGCTGGTGGAGTTGATTTGACTGAGGGTATGCAGAACAGAACCACTCTAATGTGCTTCTGAGTCTGTGACCTTTCAGAAGCAGCCAGCGATCTCCAGAGTCCTCTTTGGGTGTGTTCAAACCACTATCTTTCAACTAGCAGTTGAATGCTGAGCCATTTCCATCAACCAAGGATGGTTAAACAAAAACTTAACACTGGCAATTAGGTTAAAAGAAGTATTTTTATCCAACAAAAACAGCAATCTTGGAAAAAGACAGAATATTCTACTTTACTTAAAGCTGTAACATAGAGGAAGAAATGAGCAAAGAAAAAACAGACCCTTAAGAAACCTCAAACAAAAAACCTAAACTGCCAGCCTTTTTGAAATCAATAGCTTTTCATTCTTCATATCACTTATAATTATAGTAAAATACTACTGTTTGACTATTTTGCACATTAATGACATATGGCACTAATGAACATTGAGGTGCCAGGCAAGAGTAATGCTGACTGTGGTGCAGGTAAAGATTAAGTGTCACTTGGCTGGGCCATGGTTCTCCATGATTTGGCAATCATGTAATGCTATAATCATCCTTCATTTTGTGATCTGAAATGAGTATCCTCCGTTCTCGTAATGTCAATTTCCTCCTAAGTTCCTGATCTTTGAACCCTAGCCAATGTTGACAAGTGAGGAGTGGATTTATTTAATACGTTCTATAATTTAAAAAAAGGAAGATTATGGGCTGCTTTATATTGTAGTATATGGAGATTTTAGAACATGAAATAAGCAAATCACTTCAGCTATTGTTCAAGATTCATTCCAAGCCAGTTCTCATTTGCAGAAAAGATATTTATTTTTTACTAAATAAGAGAATTAGTATCTCCTAAGAAGGCCAATTTTCTGCTTTCTGCTTATAATAACTAAAATCTCGTCTAGCAAAAGTTATGTCAACATAAATCTGACACTATATTCTCATATTAAAAATAATGCTTTCTATTCTACTCCTTTAAATTTAGAAGTCATCACTGGAACTCTCCTGTGGTTAAGTTGGAATAAGAAACTGGGAAGCTCAGTCTAATTCTAGCTCCCTTAGGTGCAAGCAGATTTCTTGTCTACCTCCCTTTCTAACTAGAATCTGGTACAAAGATAAAGCAATTAGTTGGCTGATCAAATGCTATAGTGAGGAGGGAATACTGGGCAGAATATGGAGGAGGCTACCTGGTCACTTGACATCCTATTTCAGGAATAATTTAGGGTAGTTGTTAGGTATAGTCAAGTCAGAACCAATTAAAAATTGACCCTTCAACAGGTTTTAGAGGCTGTAAATTGCATGGAAGGATAGTGCCTATATTTTCGTCTCACAGAGAAACTGGTAGATCCAAACTGCATGCTTTAAAGCTCAACTACAACTCCTTACCATTTGGTCAAGTGGTAAGCAGAGGAAAATGCTTTCTTCCCATGAAATAATTGATTCTGACTCATAGCAATATTATGGACAGAGTACAATTGCTCTGTAGAGTTCCAATGTGATAAATATATTCTAAGAATTATAATTAAAAGAAATCCGAATAATGGTGGGAAACATGTCATTATGTTCCTTCAAAATGATGTTTCCATAACCAGTTGCCCCATTTTCTGTGTTCTTTGATTTGCTCATTATGCCATTATCACTTAGAATTCCATTGTTACTAATAGTCTGGCTATTCTAGTCACCACTGAGAGAAGGCAGAGTTAATATGAAAGGTACTAAATTAGAGCCCTGGAATAATGAAAAAGTTTTTTAGATCTTGACAATCATAATTGATAAAATTGATATTTATATTTTTAAAAAGCTACTAAATAAAGAAATCTTACTTTCTATTGAAAGAGGCCCTTGCTCAATCCTCTTTTCTCTAAGTTGCTGATGGTCATCACAGATCATCAAAACTTTAAGCACAAACACACATACACAGCTACAAGACACAAACTTATCATTAATTTGTCCAGGAAGCAAGACAGTGATTGACCCTGTATGGGCCTATTACATCACCACCTTATATTGCCCTTCAAGGCTAAGAGAAGGGTTCTCAAAATAACTTGTATAAAGAACAAGAACTAGGAAAACTAAGATTATTTTTGCAAAGAACACTTTTAGGACCATCAAAACAAATCAAACAGGTTTTGCTTGCTTGGGGGAAGAATGAAAGATCATTTTTAGGATACTGGTAAATTTAGTTGAAATAATGCAAATTTGGCAGACTCCAAGGTAATCCTTGAAAACTTCAAATTCTAAATGGAAATATTTTCCCCCAAACAGCCCGTTTACAGTACTTACAGCACTGAAGTTAGCAAAATTGCTTGGGTCAGCCTCTTTACTGGCAGTGGTAGTAGTAGAAGTAGTGAATGGATCGCAAAACATATCAGGATCTTTTTCTTTGGGACTATCATTGCCTGGGAAAGGCTGAAATGGATCTTTCAGTTTAAAGGGATCAGAAGAATCCAATTTGTTGATGGGTCTTTTTCCTGGATCAAAATCATTATAATTAACTCAACCAGCAAATACGGCAAACATCAACATACAAGAACATGAACAAGGGAGTATTAAAAACTGACAGTATGGGTACAAGGTGAATGTCTATAATATAAATTAAATGGTCACACCAAGAGTTTTTCTGTACATAACCACTCAAAACCCAAAATGTAATAATTTGTAGCTAAATGGGGGTAGGACTGTGGGATGGGAAGCAAATAATAAAGGAGAGTGAGTGCATCAGAAATTATATTTGTGTTCAGAGGTTAAAACTCCACTCCAAATCCCCAAAGAAGTATGCCCACAAAAGGAAAGGATAAAAGGAGAGGAGAATGACAAATAATAAAGGGAACACTCTCTGGTATTAGAACCTCATTGCTAATTATTCCACTATAGTGGCCGTATGTGCAAATGACCTTTAAAAAATGCCAAAATGATTTTATTTTCTCTGGATTCATACACGATACCTGAGACAACGAAACAGAAATGATGTTGGCACTATCCCACCCACTTTTTGCAATCACAATATTTCAAACAATAGAATAAAGAGAATGTTTTGAAGCCTCAAAGTTTTAGTGGTTGCTGATAAACATTTACAAAATAACAGCAAAGCATTCTGTTTCACTCAATAACTCATCATCATTTTCAAACAAGTTCTCTAATTTTAAAGCCTTCTTTAAAATTAGTATTTCTTAAAGAATACACACTAAATATTAAATATGTATTTTTAATACATATTTTTCCTAAATGCATTAAAAACTTGCAAGAGTAACGATAACAGGGCAAACATAAATGTATAAGAACATGAACTGGGGAGTATTAAAGAACTAGGAGTGTGGGGATGGAGTTGTGTGCCAGAAACACATCTCAATATTGCTTTAAATCACTGGAACTGCTACAAAAGACACTCATCTCTCCTTTCAAAAATCCTGTGAAGGTAGATAAAATGACTGTCACCATTTAACAGTTCAGGCAAGTATATAAAATTATACACTAAAGACCACAGGAGAGCCATGATTAGGACTCCCAGAGCAATGTCCTTTCCAATAAATAATCAGTAACCTGATAGTGTCAATCGATAAATGAGTGTTACCCATTGTACAAGGAATTCTTTATGTTGAAGAGAAAAAATCTGTTCAAGCAATACCATAGATGGTCTATAAACCTTCACACAAATCATAATAAAAATAATAAATAAATGAAAGAATGAATGAATGAAATGAAATGAAATGCCATGATGGGTTATTATGAAAAGGAAGAATAATAATCTCCAACTATTAGGGAAAAAATTTCAACAAGGAATGATATATGACAAACAATAATGTAGCACACAGCAGCACCATAACTACTCAAGCGATAACCTTTTTAGCCACTTTTCTTTTTTTAAAAAATTTATTTTTTAGCCACTTTTATAAACTTTAATATCTTCATTAAAAATAAAACAAAACAAAATTTTTTATATATGGGGGGAGAAATCCAAAGCTCCTAAAAATTGTTCCTGAAAAAAACATAATCAAAATTATAGTTTTTTTCCTAAACAAGGTAATTTAAGCTTTTCTTTAGAAAAAAAATAGTATTTTAAACTACTCTGAGTCTGGATCTCTAAATTCAGTCCTACATTACAGTAAAATACTGAGGTAGGACTTTACAACTGGCAAGAAAAGAAGAGGTCTTTGCATCAATGTTCTCTTGGAAAAAGAAATGAAAATCGAACTGTAGGAAACTGGTGTTCAAATGATGATCAATAAACTTTGAAAAAGTAGATCTCCTCTACACTTCATTTTTTCCCAATTGTTCTCTCTGTAAAATGATTTAAGAAAAACAATTAACTGGTACCAGAAAGGCCATTGATGAATTATATAAACTAATACCTAACACTGGACTTCTGTCATGTTTTCTAACTTAATATTTAAGGCCCTTTACATAATATATAAGTATACAAGATCTATAAAGCATTCTTTAGAAAGAGAAAAGACATCTGGTTGATTCAGAAAAGGTACCAACTCTCATACCAGGTGGGGGTGGGCAAGGTCTTGTTGGAGTTCCGATCTTTGGTGGCAAGGCTGGGGGTACATCTTCACTTTTGACTGATGTTTCCTCAAACACATTCTTTGTAGTGACCACATTAGTAGCAGAACTTGATGTGGCAGAACTAAATGGATCCTCACTGTTGACCTTTGTATGGAAAAAAAAGAGTTTAGGTATTGTTATACATATATGATAGCAAGCAAACAATGCATGACCAGGTGGCATTTGGAAGAATGATGGTAAATAAAACTTTATTTAATTTCTGAAAGCATTAGCATTTATTTAACTTTTGAAACCAGACAGACTTTACTTTTTGCATTGAAGGACAAAAAAGAGAAATCAAAAAAGAAAATATTCTAGGTTAGTAACCAAAACCTCTATTTGCCATCAAGTTGATTCCAATTCATACAACCGTCTATTGAATTTCCAAGGTGAATCTTTACAGGAGACTGCCCATCTTCCTCCTGAGTAGGACTTGGTGAATTCTAACTGCCAATTTTTCAGTTAGCAGACTGAAATGCTGTGTATTATACCAGCAGGGCTTCTTTGTACATGAATAGTTCTATCAAATCACTACTTATTAAGAGCAATAAATGATATCAAAACAAGCTAATTCTAAATATTTGTCAAACTTAGGAAATATTAAATACAAAACCATCTGAAGCTCATTTTTTAATTGAAATTTTAATAAGCATTTATAGAGACTTTGGATTTCCATTCATTCCTAGTTACACTTTTACTCCCTGCCCACCCCATCCCCTCAGTTGGTTTTTTCTTCGTAAAGTAAAAAAAAAAAACACCAAAAACCTTTCATTATTATATAATTCTCTCCAAGTCTACTCCCCCATGAAGCTCTCATTCTTGACTCTTGCCATGAAAATAATTCCTAATCATATATTCCTTTCAAACAGTTCTCCCCTTCATATATTTCAATGCAGTATTATTTTTCCCCTCTTTTCTTAGATTCCCCCCGAGCCCGATGTCAAACCTTTTTTATAACAGTGGCATTCTGCAGTATTTGTCCCTTTGTGACTGAGATATTTCACTCAGCATACTGTCCTCCAGGGTCACCCATTTTGTATCATAATTCATGAGTTCCTATACCATTATGTGAAAATACCACAACTTCTTTATCCATTTGTTTGTTGATGGGCACTTGGGTAGTTTCCCAACTTTTTGCTATTGTGAACAAAGCAGCAATAAACATGGGTGTGTACAGATCTGCTGGGGTGGAAGTTCTGGGTTCTCTAGGGTATATTCCCAGTAGTGCAATTGCTGGGTCAAATGGTATTTCTATTTCCAACTTTTGGAGAAAGCGTCACTCTGCCCTCCATAGTGGCTGCACCATTTAACACTCCCATCAACAGTGAATAAGGGTTCAAATTTTTCCAAAACCTTGCCAGCATCTGTTGTTTGCTGGTCTGTTGAATTTTGCTATTCTTACTGGGGTAAGATGATTATCTCATAGTTGTTTTGATTTGTATCTCTCTAAGAGCTAGGGATTTTGAACATTTCTTCACTTGTTTGCTTGCCATCTGAATGAAGTGTCTGTTCATATCCTGTGCCCATTTTTCAAATGGGTTGTTTACAATTTTCTTGTTACTGTGCTTGAGTATTCTGTAAATTCTAGATGTAAATCCCTTATCAGACATGTCATTACCAAGTATTTTTTCCTAGTCTGTGGCTTCCCTTTTTACCCTGTTGGAGAAAGTTTTGGATGCGCATGAGGGTTTTATTCTTAGAAGGTCCCATTCATCTATTTTATCTTCTCTTGGTTGTAGATTTTTCAGGATGCTTGGAAGATGTTAATGCTGTGGACTAGGGCTTCTAAAGTTCTTCCAAGCTTTTCTGTAATGAAGTTTATAGCCCTTGGTTTTAGTCCTATGTCCTTGATCCACTTTGAGTTGGTTTTTGTGTATGGAATGAGGTGTGGATCTTGTATGAGTTTTCTGCAGATAGTTTTCCAACTGAAGCTCATTGTAAAGGGAATGTACACCTTCCCTCAACTTAATACCTGATTCAAACGCTAAAGAAAAAAATGTTGATCTCATATATCCCAATGCACTTGAATGTAGAAGATTTGATACTAATGCAAGAGAAAATGGCATTTTGAAAAAAATCATAAAGACAATTTGAAAATGAACTTTTCAAAAATGAAATGACCCTACAGAATGACATTCTTAGCATAGATTAATGAAAGACGAACGTTTCCAACATTAATCAGACAATGATTTAAAATCTATTTAGACCAGCTTTTCAAAAAAATGGCACTACTGGACATTTTGTGTTGTTTTTAATTCTCTGCTAGAGGAAGGATGTTGCTGTCCTGTGCATGGTGGAACCATCCCTCAAGGTGTGACAACCTAAAAGGTCTCCCTCCAGTCATTGACAAATTGGTGGGTGGGTGGGGACGGCAAAAATCACTCCTGTTTGAAAACTAATGACACAATAAATTTGACATACATCCGAATCCTCACTTGATCTGAATCAATCAGAGAGCTACACTGGAAAGTGGTAGACAGAAGTGTTGGATTATGTATGTTTATCTTAATATTGACCCAGAAATTAAATGTGATTTAACTGGGAGAAACATGTAGGAAAAAAACAGAAAACTCTTAATACGATAAAGCACTAAATTAGATAAGTAAATGTGTTAACAGAAAATTAGAAATTATGAATATCTTTACTATAGTCAAGTACAGAAATGTCTAAATTAATGACATTTATTCTTTTTCAATGTACAATCATCATTTGCTGTGGCTTATTGAAATCAAGCGGCAATATTTCTGAGAGGATTATGTAATTTTAAAAAGAAATTGCTCATTTTGCAGAAACACAGTATATATTTCATCCTAGTAATCATTGCAGGTTACCTTTGACAATGTGCTGAAGTCAGCAAATCCATCTCCAAATGATTCATTTCCAAAAACAGAAGCAAAGGGATCTGTGGCTAAAATAAAGAAAATCAATGCAAGAGTCCAAAAACATCACATCTCATGCTTCACAGAGAGAAAAATATCTAATCCCACATATTAATTCCTAAATTTAAGACTAAAGTTCACAGTAGAGTACACATAGAAAATCATGATATATATTTCTTTGTATAAATCAATTATGAATGATTTAAGGTCAAACCTATTGTTGTTAAATGCCATTGAGTCGACTACAACTCAAAGTGAACCTATGAATAACAAATCCAAACTTTGCTCTATCCTGTGCCATCCACATCATCTCTGATATAGATGAACCCACTGTTACAGTCACTGTGTCAATTCATCTCAATGAGGGTCATCCTTTCCTTTGCTGACCCTCTACTTTCTAAACACGATGCCCTGTAAGATCAAACACAGGTGAACTGTTACAGGCTTTGGGATATGAATAAAATAATTTATCTCCTAGGCCAGGAGCTGACTGTCGAACAGACCATCAACTACTCATATGCAACTTCAAGCTGAAGCTGAGGAAAATAAAACCAAATCCACGGGAACCAAAATATGACTTTGAGTCTATCCCACCTGAATTTCAGAACCATCTCAGGAACAGGTTTGAGGCCTTCAACACTAATGAGCAAAGACCAGATGAGTTGTGGGAGGATATCAAAGGTATCACCCAGGAAGAGTGCAAACGGTTATTACAAAGACAGAAGAGGAAGAGAAGACCAAAATGGATGTCAGAAGAAACTCTGAAGATTGCACTGGAGCACAGAGAAGCCAAAGCACAAGGAAGAACTCAAGATACTAAAGAGTTGAACAGAAGATTTCAAAAGGCAGCATAGGATGACAAAGTAAAATATTACAATGAAATGTGCAAGGAGTTGTTGGAGTCAGAAAATCAAAAGGGCCAAACTCGCTCAGCATTTCTTAAGCTCAAGGAACTGAAGAACAAATTCAAACCTCGAGTTGCTATAATCAAGGTGCTTTAGGCAGAATATTAAATGATCCAGGAAGTAGTAAAAGAAGATGGAAGGAATATACTGAGTCATTATATAGAAAGGAATTGGCAGATACAGAGGAAATTAAAGAAACAACATATGAGCAAAAGCCTATGGTGATGAAGGAAGAAGTTCAAGCTGCTTTGAAAGAAATAACAAAAAATAAGGCCCCAGGAATAGATGTTATACCAATTGACATATTTCAGCTAACAGGTGTTGCCCTTGACGTGCTCACCAAGTTGTGCCAAGAAATCTGGAGAAGAACCACATGGCCAACTGACTGGAAGAGATATTTGTTCCTATCCCAAAGAACCGTGACCCAACAGAGTGTGGAAACTATTCAACAGTATCATTAATTTCACATGCAAGCAAGATTCTACTGAAGATTATCCAAAAGCACATCAGCAGAGAACTGCCAGAAGTTCAGGCTGGGTTTAGAAGGGGTCATGGTACTAGGGATATTGTAGCTGATGTTAGATGGCTCTTAGCTGAAAGCAGGGAATACCAGAGGAATATCTATCTGTGTTTCATTGACTATGCAAAGGCGTTTGACTGTGTGGATCATAACAAACTGTGGCTGACTCTGAGGAGAATGGGAATCCCAGAACACTTGATCATGCTAATGAGAAATCTATACTTGAACCAAGAGGCAGTCATCAGAACAGAGCAAGGAAACACTGCATGTTTCAAAATTAGGAAGGGCGTACGCCAAGGATGTGTCCTGTCTCCATACCCTTTCAACCTGTATGCAGAACCAATTATCTGGGAGGCTGGGCTCATGCAGAACAAATTATCTGGGAGGCTGGGCTCTATGAGGAGAAATGTGGGATCAAGATTGGTGGAAGAGCAACAATCTGCGATATGCAGATGACACAATCCTGCTTGCTGAAACTGAGGAGGACCTGAAGTGCTTGCTGCAGAGGGTCAAGGACTGCAGCCTCCAGTATGGATTGAGACTCAATGTCAAGAAAACAAAGATTCTCACCACTGGGCCAACTGGAAGCATCAGGATGGATGGTGAAGAGATTGAGATTGTTCACAGCTTTAGTTTGCGTGGCTTCATAGTCAACACTCTTGGCACCAGTAGCCACGAAATTAAAAGGTGTATTGCCATGGGAAAGTCTGCTGTTAGAGACCGCTCCAGAGTACTGAAGAGCAATGGTGTCTCTCTGGAGACTAAGGTGCATCTGATACAGGCCATGGTCTTTGCGAACACTTGTTATGCATCAGAGAGTTGGACAATGACCACAGAGGATAGAAGGAGAATTGATAACTTTGAGTTGTGGTGCTGGAGAAGAGTCTTGAGGGTACCATGGACTGCTAGGAAAACAAACAGATTTGCCCTAGAAAGGGTTAAACCGGGCGGCTCCTTGGAGGCAAGGATTCTGATGCTCCGTCTAACGTACTTTGGGCATGTTGTAATGAGGGAGAGGTCCTTGGAGAGGGACATCATGCTTGGCAGGGTGGAGGGACAGCGCAGGAGGGGAAGGCGCTCTGTGAGGTGGATTGATTCAGTGACTGGGGCAATCGGGATGGGTGTATCGGAGATGCTGCAACTGGCACAGGACAGAGCGGAGTTTAGGGCTGTTGTACATAGGGTCGCTATGAGTCGCAAGCAACTCGACGGCACCTAACAAGAACAAGAACAACAACAACAACAACAACAACAACGTAAAAGACATGAAGTGGAAAAAGTTAGACATCATTCATCCCATATCGCACATTCAACCTTTTCAAAAGAATGCCCATTTCTTTAAAAGCGTGGAATATTCCAAGTGTTTGCAATTCTCACAGGAGGAGATAATTTCTTCCTTGCACTGACTTATTCTAGTTTGATTTATGGTTATCTGTGACTCATGTATCACCCTTATTAGACTGCCTAGGCCTTAAGAACAGGGGACAAGGTTTATTCGCTGAAGAAATAGTTAATGAACTATTTATTTATGACCATTCTCTAAGTTCAAGAAAACAAGTGTTAATCCTTGAAAAATTCAGTCTAATGAGAAACATGTAAACAAACAATAACATAGTCTGATAAGTGCTATTTAAGGATGTAGGGGAGAAAAAACCCCTGTACTGGGAGTCATTATTGGGGAAAATTCAGAAAATGTATCAAAAAGTCATTCTATTTGAGTTAGATTCTTTGAAATAACTCTCCCATCCAGGACCTAGTATCATCAAGTGGATTCAAACATAAGGGACCTTATATGACAGAGCAGAATTGTTCCATGTAGTTTCTAAAGCTGTATATCTGTATGGAAGCAAACTGTCTCATCTTTCTCCAGTGGAACAGCTAGTGGATTTGAACTATCAACCTTGAAATTAATATGCAAGCATTTTAACCATTATGCTGTCAGGGTTCATATAAAACTTTAGAATACAAAATAAGGCTTACTGGATGGTAAAGTTGAGCAGTTTGAAATCACCTAGAGGCACCTGGGAAAACTGGCTTAACCATCTGCTTCTAGAACGTCAGACCCTTGAGAACTCTATAAAGCAGTTCTACTTTGAACACAGGGTCATGAATCAGAACTGACTCAAAGGCAACTAACTACTATAACATATTAGCATATAAAAAGTGATAAAATTCCTAGTATTCAAGAGGGGAAGATGAGAGAGGAAGAAGTAGATAACTAAAGCATTTCCTGTTTTAAGTTTCTGCTGTTCTTTAGGCAAGCACATGAGAGCTTACTATTTGTGGTAATGGGGGGAAGGGTTATAAAGGCAAATGAGACAAAGTCCCTGGTCTCGTAGAGCTTTGGTTCCAGTGAGAAAAAAAGAGACAAACAAGAAAGTATAAGATATAAATATGACCCAGAGGAATGTGACTGAGCTGTCTGTAGGAATACCTAGGAGAAGAATTTCTTGACTAGAGGAAGAATCCCTAAGATGGGCATGAGCTAGCCATACTTAGTAGTATTGAGATCAGGTGCACAGGGGTGTGTTTATAAACAGTGAACCTTGGAATATTTACAGGTGTCTGGGTATTGATCCTCTTACTCCCAGTAAGGTGGGATAGGAATGAGGTACAAACATCTTCATTTTTTTTAATATGTGTGCCAGAAATAGAAAAGGTTTGGAAAATGTGAGGTTGCCCATGGAAAGATTAAACATAGTTCTTAGAAAATTGAGAAGCTGTTTTTGCTTCGACAGCACATACACGAAAATGGGAAGAATACAAGATTAGCATGGCCCCTGCTCAAGGATGACATGCAAATTTGTGAAGCGTTCCATATTTTTTGAAAAGAAAAAATAAAAGAAAATTAAGATGCCAACAGAAAGATAAAAGCAAAGGAGTGATATGATTATACTTGTTTTGTTCATTACCATCTGACTGTTGTGTGGCTCATTAATTGTAATGGAACAAAAGAAAGTGAGACACTAGTTGGGAGGCTATTATAATAGGTCAAAAGACAGAGGACAGTGACATAAGCGAGGGTGGCAGTTATGAAGAAGGAAAGAGGTAGATTAACGACACATTTTAAAGGTAATTTCAGAAGGAAAGAAGGATCAAAGATGATTTCTTAAGTGTTCAGTTTGAGCAAAGGGACAGATTGTAGAATAGATTAAAACATACGTGGAGGGAAAGGCAAGCGCTCTATTTTGGACATGTCAAGTTTGAGATGCTTATCAGATGTCTGAGCAGAGATATTTTGGCAGGTTGGTATGAGTCTGTAGGAAAGAAGTCAAAGTATAAAAAGGAAAATGGAATTATCTTTAACATACAGGGAGCTACTGACCCAAAGGCTTGAATCTACCAGCTGCTCCACAAGAGAAAAAAAATGGGCAATCTCTCATGTGATTTACAGCCTGAGAACCTGCTAAAGGGTCAGTTACGAGTTGGTTTTGACTTAATAGCACATAACAACAACAACTTTATCATATATTATTTAAAGCCATTCAAGTGAATGAAGACAACACTGGAAGCTGTTGGGACAGTCCATCTGTAGGGTACTGTGTTACTAACTTAAAGGCTGTGTTTCCAGCAGTTCAAATCCACCAGCTGCTCTGAGGGTGAAAGATGGGGAGTTTCCTCTCATTAAGATTTACAGCCTTAGAAATCTGACAAGTCACTTTGAGCTGAAATGAATTCATTAGCATAAAGTCTGAGTTGGTTGGTTGGATTTTTTAAAGTCATATCCCTAGTTATTTAGCTCTCAAAACACTCATGGATACAGAGATCCAAGATGGCGGCAGAGGCAGAGACAGCGAACCACTTAAAGCAGGGCCATTATGGCCTTCCACAGACTTGGGCTTATTAATAATTGAACACTTAAACAGTTGATGACTGGACCTCAGTGAAGATCGAGGCTCAACAACAGGAATTCAAGGATTCCCAAGGAGAAATGGGTGAGTCTCGTGGCTCCCAACGTCCCTCTGCAGAGCCCGCACCAAGC
The DNA here is from genome assembly GCF_000299155.1 of Elephantulus edwardii. Classification (NCBI taxonomy): domain Eukaryota; kingdom Metazoa; phylum Chordata; class Mammalia; order Macroscelidea; family Macroscelididae; genus Elephantulus; species Elephantulus edwardii. The sequence goes on from NW_006399755.1 coordinate 6,396,460, forward strand.
CGCACAGCCGCTGCAGCTCCATGAGGCTTCCATAGCCTGAACGAATGGATTCCCTCACCCAGGATGGATGCTGGGCACCGGCCCTCCTCAAGACTGGTACAGCGAAGCCACCACAATGCCGCAAGGTGGACTTGTACTGGAGAGAATTCTTGGAGCCAGGACAGCGGCTGTGGGGGAAGTGGGTGACTGCTGGCCACCCGCACAAGAGGGGCTGCGCGCACACCGAGCGCCCATGCGGTGGGGTGGGGTGGCGCGCCCCCAGCAGCCACTCACGTGGGGGGGGGCGGGCTCACGCGGAGGGGGGGGCCACGCGCCTTCTGCTGGCCTCCCGCACTGGGGGGGGTGCGCACCCTGCTGGCCACCTGCATAGGAGGTGGGGGATGGGATGCACGCCCACCATCTGCAGGTCTGGGTTTCCTTGGACAGGCCAAAGAAGACGATTACCTATAGAATGGATTGCTGAAAGTCACTGTGAGTCTGATGACCCTAACAGTGGCAGCATGCACAAGAGGACCAACATCCTAAATGCACCACCACATATTTTGTTCTGTTGAATGCTTCTGCCAAAAGATGGTTAGACCTGGGGGGAGTCTGTTCACAATTCTCAGGTTCCCTTTATCATATATAAAG